>NC_061509.1:201953160-202013778 GCF_022539505.1 Lolium rigidum
TATTTTACTTGTCCAAGGTTTGATCTTCGGTATCACTCTATACCTTGTTCAACCTCGTCTCCTGACAAGTACTCTTTACTCGTACCGTGGTATGTGGTCTCTTATGAACTTATTCATATGCTTGCAAGACATTAGACGACATTCCACCGAGAGGGCCCAGAGTATATCTATCCGTCATCGGGATGGACAAATCCTACCGTTGATCCATATGCCTCAACTCATACTTTCCGAATACTTAATCCCACCTTTATAACCACCCATTTACGCAGTGGGCGTTTGATGTAATCAAAGTACCTTTCCGGTATAAGTGATTTACATGATCTCATGGTCATAAGGACTAGGTAACTATGTATCGAAAGCTTATAGCAAATAACTTAATGACGAGATCTTATGCTACGCTTAATTGGGTGTGTCCATTACATCATTCATATAATGATATAACCTTGTTATTAATAACATCCAATGTTCATGATTATGAAACTAATCATCCATTAATCAACAAGCTAGTTTAAGAGGCATACTAGGGACTTCTTTGTTGTCTACATATCACACATGTACTAATGTTTCTAAGTTAATACAATTATAGCATGATATATAAACATTTATCATAAACACAAAGATATAAATAATAACCACTTTATTATTGCCTCTAGGGCATATCTCCTTCAGGGTCAACAAATTACAGCTGGGAAATTGACAGAATACCGACCATACATGACAACATGACTACTATGAGATTCGTTTGGGCATTACAACATAATACATAGACCGTAATCTAACCGCGTCTATGACTAATAATCTAACTTTCGGTTATCGTCCGAACCCCTTTTAGTACTAAGTTGCAAGCAACAGATTATCGCATTAAGCAATGTGTGTAAAGTAAACAATAGAATTACCCTCGGATAAAACATTGTTGTTTTCTCCTAGTAGCAACAGCACATCTACAATCTTAGAAGTTATTGTCACTTTTCCAGAAAACTAGAGGCATGAACCCACTATCGAGCATAAATACCCCCTCTTGGAGTCACAAGCATCTACTTGGCCAGAGTATCTACTAGCAATGGAGAGCACGCAAGATCACAAATAACACATGACAAGAATATATAATCGATCTCAATATAGTACACAATATTCATCTGATCCCAAAGAAACACAACATGTAGCATTACATAAGGATGATCTTGATCATGTAGGGCAACTCACAAGATCTAAACATGAGGCACAAACTCGGAGAAGACAACTATCTAGCTACTATTATGGACGCATAGTCCAGGGATGAACTACCCACGCATCACTTCGGAGTGCGTACATGGCGATGTAGATGCCTGCGGCGATGATTTCCCCTCCGACAGGGTGCCGGGAAGAGCTTCGGAACCCTCTCGAGCTAGGATCTGCAATGGCGACCGCGACGTAACTTGTCGTGGATGGAGGCTCGGGTGTTCAGGGTTTTCCCGAGATCGTGATTAAATAGACGGAGGGGTGAGGTCGGTCGAGGCCAGGGGGCACACCACCTCTAGGCGCGGGCCAAGGCCAGGCTACGCCTAGGGCTGGTCTCGCTGCCTCGCTCGCCTTTCTTCGACCCCCTCTTCGGACTCTCGTCTTCGTTACGGAAAAATATTGACTTCAGCTTTTATTTTGTCCAATTCCGAGAATATTTCCGTACAACTTTTCTAAAATACAAAACAACTGAAAATAGAGAACTAACACTGTGGCATCTTGTTAATAGGTTAGTGTTGGAAAATGTATAAAAGTGCAACGAAGTATGAGCAAAACATATACAAATTGGTGTTAAACAATCATGGAGCATCAAAAATTATAGATACGTTTGAGACGTATCAAGCATCACCAAGCTTAACTCCCGCTCGTCCTCGAGTAGGTAAGAGTGATAACAAAATAATTTTTGAGGTGACATGAAGCCAACACAATCTTGATCGAGTTATTGTAAAGCATTGTAAGCTCAAGTACTCTAAACATAGGCGTGATAGATATAATTCTAACAATAGAACTTAGCAACTATGTTATAACATGAGAAGTAACTCAAACAAAGGATCGTGAATAATTGTGTATTGAAAGCAACTATTTGTTTTTTAGCATAGAGAAAACATAATAAAGTGGTACTTAGCTTGTCCTTTATGAAGTAGCAAAACATAAATGCTAGGACACCTTCAAAGTTCGTAGGGTGACTAGATACAAGTAATTTGAGAACAAGCAATAGTCATAATAATGAATCAATCAATAATAATTTTGGAACTATGCATATTGCACTAAGAATGACAAGCTATGATCTCTTAATTGGTGCATAAGTAGAAGATAGAGACTCAACATAAAAGTAAAAGAAAGACTCTTTGCAGTGTAAGCAAGATTAACAAGTTTTATAAACCTTCAAAAAAGTATGGTACTCATTAGCTTTGAGCTCTCATTGCCCCTATCATAAGCATCTTGAATGGTTAAAGTTAATGTGATGGCAAATATGAGTTATATGCTTGACAAATCACAAGTTGAAAATCTCATGCCCCTTGAATACGAGAACCTAAACCTCATGCTACTCAACTTAAGTTCCAAATAAGTTCTTGTCATTGTAAGTATACATGTATCATCGAGAACCGCCAACGGGGTACCTCTTGCCCGATGATATGGAAGTACTCTTGTAGGAGCAATCCCATGCCAAAATGACAAGACAAATGTGACAATGAGCATCTCAGCAAAAAAATTATTTACTATGGGTATAGATTTTTATTGAAAATGCTTCATATAATGCTCACTATGTTTTGTCAGTAAATTTCCACCATGAATGATGCATGGCTTAGATTAGTGATAACCCACAAGTATAGGGGATCGCGGCAGCCTTCGAGGGAAGTAAAGCCCAAATTTATTGATTCGACACAAGGGGAGGTAAAGAATACCTATAAGCCTTAACAACTGAGTTGTCAATTCAGCCGCACCTGGAAAAACACTAATAACAGGGGTGATGTGAAAGTAGCGGTAATATGAGAGCAAGTAGTAACAAGAATAACAACAGTAACAGTAATAGTAACACAGAGCAATGGCACCGAAGATAGTTGATACTACTTCCAATGACATGTAGAACGAGTATATAATGATGAAAGATGGACCGGGATTCCCAGCTATCTACACTAGTGGCAACTCTCCAATAACAAGTGTTGGGTGAACAAATTACAGCTCGGGCAATTGATAGGATTGAAATAGCATTAAGACAGAATATCAAGATCATTAATCATGTAGGCATGTTTTCCAATATATAGTCATACGTGCTCGCAATGAGAAACTTGTACAACATCTTTTGTCCTACCAAACGGTGGCAGCCGGGCCTCTAGGGAATCTATCGGAAATTAAGGTACTCCTTTTAATAGAGCACCGGAGCAAAGCATTAACACGCCGTGAAAACATGTGATCCTCACATCTACAGCCTTTCCCTCCGGTTGTCCCGATTTCGTCACTTTGGGGCCTTTGGTTCCGGACATAGACATGTGCATACAACTTGTAGATACAATCTAAGCAATAAGTATAGAGCTTAAATCTAAGATCATGCCACTCGGGCCCTAGTGACAAGCATTAAGCACAACAAGATTGCAAAGAACAATAACTTCACAAACTTTGTAGATAGACAATCATAACGTAACAATCCATCGGATCCCGACAAACACAACACCGATTACATCGATGAATCTCAATCATGTAAGGCAGCTCATGAGATCATTGTATTGAAGTACATGGGGGAGATGATACCAACTAGCTACAGCCTAGAACCCGTAGTCCATGGGGGAACTACTCACCGAGCATGATGGAGGCGATGGCGTTGATGGAGATGGCTTCCGGGCACTTCCCCGTCCCGGCAGGGTGCCGGAACGAGACTTCTGTCCCCCGAATTGGAGTTTCGCGATGGTGGCGGCGCCCCGGAGTCTTTCCTGGAGTTTCGTCAATTGGTACCGCGTTTTAGGTCGAAAGGGCTTAAATAGGCGAAGAGGCGGCGCAGAGGGTGCCCGGGGGCTCCTCACCATAGGCCGGCGCGGCCCGGGCCAGGCCGCGCCGCCTTATGGTCCGGTGGCCCTCTCGGCCCCTCTCCGACTCCCCTTCGGTGTTCTGGATGCTTCCAGGAAAAATAGGAGGTTTGGTCTTCGTTTCGTCGAATTCCGAGAATATTGCCCGAACAACCTTTCCGGAACCAAAAACAAGCAGAAACATGAACCGACACTCGTGGCATCTTGTTAATAGGTTAGTTCCGGAAAACGCATAAAATCATCATAAAGTGCAAGCAAAACATGTAAGTATTGTCATAAAACAAGCATGGAACATCATAAATTATAGGTACGTTGGAGACGTATCAGCATCCCCAAGCTTAGTTCCTGCTCGTCCTCGAGTAGGTAAACGATAAAAAGAATAATTTCTGTAGTGACATGCTACTTACATAACCTTGATCATACTATTACAAAGCACATGAGATGAATGAAGTGACTCAAGGCAATAATCTATAGTTGCTAACAAATAGATAACATATAGCAAAACTTTTCATGAAGAGTACTTTCAAGACAAGCATCAAAAGTCTTGCACAAGAGTTAACTCATAAAGCAATAGATTCAAAGTAAAGGCATCGAAGCAACACAAAGGAAGATTTAAGTTTCAGCAGTTGCTTTCAACTTTCAACATGCATATCTCATGGATAATTGTCAACATAAAGTAATATAATAAGTGCAAATAAGCAAGTATGTAAGAATCAATGCACAGCTTGACACAAGTGTTTGCTTCTAAGATGGAAGGAAGTAGGTAAACCGACTCAACATAAAGTAAAAGAATGGCCCTTCGCAGAGGGAAGCATTGGTTGCTATATTTGTGCTAGAGCTTTGGTTTTGAAAACATAAAGAGAGCATAAAAGTAAAGTTTTGAGAGGTGTTTGTTGTTGTCAACGAATGGTAGTGGGCACTCTAACCCCTTGCCGACAAACCTTCAAAGAGCGGCTCCCATGAATTATTTTTATTTTTGGGTGGCACTCCTTCCAACCTTTCTTTCACAAACCATGGCTAACCGAATCCTCGGTGCCTCGCCAACAATCTCATACCATGAAGGAGTGCCTTTTTATTTTAGTTTCATTATGATGACACTCCTCCCAACCTTTGCTTACACAAGCCATGGCTAACCGAATCCTCGGGTGCCGTCCAACAATCACATACCATGGAGGAGTGTCTATTTTGGTTAATTAATTTGGGACTCGGGAATCCCATTGCCAACTCTTTTTGCAAAATTATTGGATAAGCGGATGAAGCCACTAGTCCATTGGTGAAAGTTGCCCAACAAGATTGAAAGATAAACACCACATACTTCCTCATGAGCTATAAAACATTAACACAAATTGAGAAGCATTTTGAATTGTTTAAAGGTAGCACTCAAGCAATTTACTTTGGAATGGCAGGAAATACCACATAGTAGGTAGGTATGGTGGACACACATGGCATAGGTTTTGGCTCAAGGTTTTGGATGCACGAGAAGCATTCCCTCTCAAGTACAAGGCTTTGGGCTAGCAAGGTTATTTGAAGCAAACACAAGTATGAACCGGTACAACAGAAACTTACATAAGAACATATTGCAAGCATTATAATACTCTACACTGTCTTCCTTGTTGCTCAAACACTTTTACCAGAAAATATCTAGACCTTAAGAGAGACCAATCATGCAAACCAATTTCAACAAGCTCTACAGTAGTTCTCCACTAATAGGCTTAGACTACATGAAAAAACTTAATCATGATCTACTTGAGAGCTCAAAACAATTGCCAAGTGTCAAATTATCCAAGACATGATGAGGCATTTTCTCGTTTTCAACCAAATATAAATAAGTGCAATAGCTTCCAACTTTTATCATTGAACATTAAAAGTAAAACGAAGAACACGAGTGTTCATATGAAAAAGCGGAGCGTGTATCTCTCCCACACAAGGATTGCTAGGATCCGAATTTATTCAAACATAAACAAAAATAAAAGCACACGGACGCTCCAAGTAAAGAACATAAGATGTGACCGAATAAAAATATAGTTTCAATAGAAGAAACCTGATAAGTTGATGAAGAAGGGGATGCCTTGGACATCCCCAAGCTTAGACGCTTGAGTCTTCTTGAAATATGCAGGGATGAACCACGGGGCATCCCCAAGCTTAGACTTTTCACTCTTCTTGATCATATATCATCCTCCTCTCTTGACCCTTGAAAACTTCCTTCACACCAAACTTCTCATAAACTTCATTAGAGGGGTTAGTACTCAAAAAAATTTGAATCCACCTTGGTCCTGTAGTGGCACATTGCAAGAACTCAATAAAACATTAGCTACAGCCCTCTACGTCTAGAAAACCTCGCTTAAAGTCCACAAGAGACAATGCAAAAAAACAGAGACAGTAATCTGCCAAAACAGAACAACCCAGTAAAGACGAATTTTAAATAAATACTTCCGTTGCTCAAATCAGAAAACTCAAAACTAATGAAAGTTGCGTACATATCTGAGGAACACGCACGTAAGTTGGCATATTTTTATGAGTTACGTACAGTGAAAACAGCCCAGATTCGTGACAGATAGAAATCTGTTTTTTGCGCAGAAATCCAAATCTAGTATCAACCTTCGATTAGAGGCTTCACTTGGCACAACAAAACACAAAACTAAGATAAGAAGAGGTTGCTACAGTAGTAAACAACTTCCAAGACACAAATATAAAACAAAGTACTGTAGCAAAATAACACACGGGTTATCTCCCAAGAAGTTCTTTTCTTTATAGCCATTAAGATGGGCTCAAGTAGCTTTAAATGATGCACTCGCAAGAAATTGTATTTGAAGCAAAAGAGAGCATCAAGAGGCAAATTCAAAATACATTTAAGCCTAACATGCTTCCTATGCATAGGAATCTTGTAAATAAACAAGTTCATGAAAAGCAAAGTAACAAGCATAAGAAGATAAAACAAGAGTAACTTCAAAATTTTCAGCATATAGAGAGGTGTTTTAGTACCATGAGAATTTCTACTACCATATTTTCCTCTCTCATAATAATTTTCAGTAGCTTCATGAATAAACTCAACAATATAACTATCGCATGCAGCATACTTTTCATGATCCATAAGCACATACTTTTTATCAAGCTCAAATATAGTAGGATCAAAACTTTCGAACACACTTTTATCAATAGTATAACAAGATGATTGATCAATCTCAAGAGATATGGGACTCATAGATAAAGTAAAGAACTCTCCAATCCCATTTTCATTAGTAGTACAATTAATATTATCAAGTAACATAGGACCATCATCTAGAGCTTTATCATAAACATTTGCCAAGCAAAATTCTTTAGTACCATGCATTTCGACATCGTGCACAAACAAAGCATTATCATAAGATTTATCAAAATAGCATGGATTATCATAGATAACAAGTAGCATAATTATTCTCACAAGTTTTACCCATAGGTAATATTTCAAGAGAATCCACAGGAACATAACATTCAACCTCTTTCGGTAAGCATGGAGGACAATCAAATAGTGTAAGAGATAAAGAGTTACTCTCATTAGAAGGTTGGCATGGGTAGCTAATCCATTCTTCCTCCTTTTGTTCGTCACTCTCCTCTTCTTTTTCATCCAATGAGCTTTCAAGTTCATCAATTTCCTCCTCTTTTTCATCCAATGCGCTTTCAGGTTCATCAATTTCTTCTTCCACCGGTTCCCGCAAATTGTGAGTGCATTCTTGTGCATTAATGAGTCTCTCTTTATAATCAATGATATAAGGATTACCACCGTAGCATTCTATGCAAGAATTAAGGATAGTAGAGACATAATCTTTAAGGTCCTTACAAATAGCACAAGTTTCATAATTCTCAACCATGAAGGATTCTATCTCGGAGGCTCCCATAAATAAGACAAATTGTTCTACCTCTTCGAACCCATAATGAATATAGCAATTCCGATTATAGTTCGTAATTAAAAATTCCTCACTAAAGCCACATTGAAATTTAAGATGTTTAGTATCCCGTTGAGAGCAACAGCTTATATCATGGCGTCTAAGCAAGATTCTAGCCATTGTATTCAATTTTTCTATCATAGCACTCATTATTTTACCAGCTCTTGATTCTCTATAATTATTATAGCATTCTATAAGCTCCAAGTAGGTTGTAGGTTCTCCCATAATAGAAGTTTTTAATTTTTCGGGTTTTCAAATTTTTATGGATTTTTGGGTATATGAGACAAATAAAACAAGACAAAAATAAACTAAGCAAAAGTAAACTAAGCACAAATAAACTAGACAAAAGTAAACTAAGCAAAACAAAAAAAAACAGAGAGAGAGGTAGAGTGTACTCCCCAGGTGAACTTATGAGTAGAGCTATGCCTCCCCAAGCAATGGCGCTAAAAACGGTCTTGATAACCCACAAGTATAGGGGATCGCGTAGCCTTCGAGGGAAGTAAAACCCAAATTTATTGATTCGACACAAGGGGAGGTAAAGAATACTTATAAGCCTTAACAACCGAGTTGTCAATTCAGCTCCACCCGGAAAACACTAATAACAGGGTGATGTGAAAGTAGCAAGTAATATGAGAGCAAGAGTAACAAGTAATACACAGCAGTAGAATAGTAACACAGAGCAATGGCACCGTAAGATAGTTGATACTACTTCCAATGACATGTAGAACGAGTATATAATGATGAAAGATGGACCGGGGTTCCCAGCCTATCTACACTAGTGGCAACTCTCCAATAACAAGTGTTGGGTGAACAAATTACAATGGGCAATTGATAGGATTGAAATAGCATTAAGACGAATATCAAGATCATTAATCATGTAGGCATGTTTTCCAATTATAGTCATACGTGCTCGCAATGAGAAACTTGTACAACATCTTTTGTCCTACCAGCCTGTGGCAGCCGGGCCTCTAGGGAATCTACCGGAAATTAAGGTACTCCTTTTAATAGAGCACCGGAGCAAAGCATTAACACGCCGTGAAAACATGTGATCCTCACATCTAAGCTTTTCCTTCCAGCTTGTCCCAATTTCGTCACTTTGGGGCCTTTGGTTCCGGACATAGACATGTGCATACAACTTGTAGATACAATCTAAGCAATAAGTATAGAGCTTAAATCTAAGATCATGCCACTCGGGCCCTAGTGACAAGCATTAAGCATAACAAGATTGCAAGCAACAATAACTTCACAAACTTTATAGATAGACAATCATAACGTAACAATCCATCGGATCCCGACAAACACAACACCGATTACATCGATGAATCTCAATCATGTAAGGCAGCTCATGAGATCATTGTATTGAAGTACATGGGGGAGATGATACCAACTAGTGATGTCTACTGGTGCTTCTATTCTTGTAGACAAGTTGTTAGGCCTCCAAGAGCAGAGGTTTGTAAAACAGACAGCAAGTTTCCCTCAAGTGGATCACCCAAGGTTTATCGAACTCAGGGAGGAAGAGGTCAAAGATATCCCTCTCATGCAACCCCGCAACCACAAAGCAAGAAGTCTCTTGTGTCCCCAACACACCTAATAGGTGCACTAGTTCGGCGAAGAGATAGTGAAATACAGGTGGTATAAATAAGTATGAGCAAAGGCAACGGCACCGTAAAAGTGCTTTGCCCAGTGACAAGAACAAGCAAGTAGTAACGCAGCGAAGTAGTAACACAAGAAAACAATAAACAAGCAGCGATAGCAGTATTTAGGAACAAGGCCTAGGGATCATACTTTCACTAGTGGACACTCTCAACATTGATCGCATAATAAATAACTCTTTCTCATATGTGCTACATACACTCTTTTGTTGGATGACAAACACCGCCGTTGTGTAGGGCTACAAGAGCACCTCAATGCCGGAGTTAACAAGCTCCACAACATTCGATGTTCATATTTAAATAACCTTAGAGCATAATAGATCATTGCAAAATAAACCAAGAACTAACATAGCGCACACACCGTCCACTTTACACTATGAAGGAGGAATAGATCACATCAATACTATCATAATGATAATTAACTCCACAATCTACAAGAGATCATGATCATAGCCTACGACAAGAACCACACGGTGCACACACTAGTCACCTTTACACCATGCAAGGAGGAATAGACTACTTTAATAACATCACATGAGTAGCACACAACTAGTAGCGATACAAAGCTCATCATATGGATCTCAATCATGTAAAGCAAATCTCATGAGATCATTGTATTGAAGTACATAGGAGAGAGATTAACCACATAGCTACCGGTACAGCCCCGAGCTCGATGGAGAACTACTCCTCCTCATGGGAGACAAGCAGCGTTGATGAAGATGGCGGTGGTGTCGATGGAGAAGCCTTCCGGGGCACTTCCCCGTCCCGGCGGCGTGCCGAACGCAGACTCCCGTCCCCCGCATCTTGGCTTCGCGATGGCGGCGGCTCCGGAAGGTTTCTCGTACCGTGGCTTTTTCGTATCGAGGTTTTAGGTCCGGGACCTTTATATAGGCGAAGAGGCGGCGTCGAAGGTCGAAGGGGCGACGACACCATAGGGCCGCGCGGCCGTGGCGGGCCGCGCCACCCTATCATCCGGGGCCCCGTGGCCCCCTCCGGCGGCTCTCGGGTGTTCCGGATGCTTCCGGGAAAATAGGAACTCGGGCGTTGATTTCGTCCAATTCCGAGAATATTTCGTTACTAGGATTTCTGAAACCAAAAACAGCAGAAAACAAGAACTCGGCACTTCCGCATCTTGTTAGTAGGTTAGTTCTAGAAAATGCACAAATATGACATAAACCGTGCCTAAAACATGTAGATATCATCAATAATGTGGCATGGAACATAAGAAATTATCGATACGTCGGAGACGTATCAACTAGCTACAGCCTAGAACCCGTAGTCCATGGGGGAACTACTCACTGAGCATGATGGAGGCGATGGCGTTGATGGAGATGGCTTCCGGGCACTTCCCCGTCCCGTGCAGGTGCCGAACGTAGACTTCGTCCCCCGAATTGGAGTTTCGCGATGGTGGTGGCGCCCCGGGAGTCTTTCTCGGAGTTTCTTCAATTGGTACCGCGTTTTTAGGTCGAAAGGGCTTAAATAGGCGAAGAGGCGGCGCAGAGGGTGCCTCGGGGGCTCCTCACCATAGGCTGGCGCGGCCCAGGCCAGGCCGCGCCGCCTTATGGTCTGGTGGCCCTCTGGCCCCTCTCCGACTCCCCTTCGGTGTTCTGGGTGCTTCCGGGAAAAATAGGATGTTTGGTCTTCGTTTCGTCGAATTCCGAGAATATTGCCCGAACAACCTTTCTGGAACCAAAAACAGCAGAAAACAGGAACTGGCACTCGTGGCACCTTGTTAATAGGTTAGTTCCGGAAAACGCATAAAATCATCATAAAGTGCAAGCAAAACATGTAAGTATTGTCATAAAACAAGCATGGAACATCAGAAATTATAGGTACGTTGGAGACGTATCAATTAGCGGTCCAGGCGTTTCTCTAACTCATATACAAACTCCATGGACTGACAAATTTTCATTTTATTTCGCACCGCTAGGCATCCATAAACAAAAGAACATAACATCAACCAAATATAAATAAGTGCAATGTTGAAAGCGCTTTCCCATGAAAGCATGGTTGTGTTAACTCCCAACTTGAAATTTGCATACATATAAACTTCATAAGATAGTCACAATGATCAAATTTATTAAGTGCAAGAAAGTAAATGTGGCATCAAGTTCGTGAGAGCTTTAGTGACTAATTTTATCATGCCAAAATTTAATTTGAAAGATAAAAAAATGATGAATATACTTGGAATAGAAATAATGTTAGTAGGTAGATATGGTGGACAGAATTGGCAAACTTTGGTTTATGGTGGTTGGATGCACGAGTATAGGCGAAAGCTAACAAAAGACCGGGAGCGACCAACTAAGAGACCAATAATGGCCATAATCATACATAGCGACAAAATATTATCAATCAAAGCATAAAGTGATATACAAGTCAAAAACTAAATGATCATAGATGCTTTAGTTGATCGGTAGTAGTCATAACATGATATAAGCATGTGCCAAGTCAACCCAATAAAGCATCAAAGGAGAATACCACAATATTATGCTTTTATGATGGAAACAACACATGATTATTTCAATGACACATCCAACATGACATGCCAAAGTCTATGCCTCAGTCTAGACAAGCTTCCTTTTGCATCACTATGAGCATGAAACATTATACCCGTCTCCAACACCAATCAACTTATTTGAAATAGCTCTCGCAGATGAAAAAAATGGACCAAAGAGCTAATTATACATAAATAAATAATACTAACGATCTCTCGAACAAAATTAGAAATGAAAAGCAAGAGCTAAACGCAGTACTAGAAAACTAGAACACTCGCAGAACAATAAGGGCGAAAACTAGAGTGTTCTATGCATTTAAAATGGAGCGTGTCTTTCTCCAAAAAAAATATGCTGGGATCCAACCATATGCTACAGAAAAAAAAACCAAAACAAAAAACAAAAATAAAGACGCACCAAGAACAACACATAGCATATGAAGTAATAAAAATATAGCGCATAGAAAGATGACGTGATGCTTTGTCGATGAAGAGGGGATGCCTTAGGCATCCCCAAGGTTCGACGCTTGTACCTCTTGGATATTTCTTGGGGTTCAGTAGGCATCCCCAAGCTTGAGCTTTTGTCCATACTTCATCTCATCACATTATTTTTCTCTCCCTACACTTGAAAACTTCCTTCATACAAAACTTCACACAATTCTTTATTAGCAAAGCATTAGTTCAATAAAAATAAATAAATCTACTTGGGTTTAGTTCTAACATATATCAAACATCTATTAAAACATTAGCTACCGTATCAACTCTTCAAAAAGCTCTTTGATCAAAAGAACTAAAAAAGAAAGAGTTTAAGAGGCAAATGCAAATAGTGGGAGAAATATGTCAAAACGGAACAACAGGTAAAGATCGATTTTTTCGAAAATCTTATGTTGCTCATCTCGAAAAGTGGTCAACTAAAAAAAGTTAGATAATAACCTCTGGCATTTGCAAAAAAAAATGGCAGCTCAAAATTCCGCTCCGGCTATTTATACGAATTTTTATGGTGACATCACGTAACTGCTTTCGTGACAACAACTTCCCCAAATCTTACTTTCTTCCTATTAGAGCCTATTCTTGCACAAAAACGAAATAAAAATGACAAGGAGAGGTTATTACAGAGGCAAAAATTTCCAAGACTCAATAAAAAGAAAAATTACAGTAATAAAACATGGGTTATCTCCCAAAAGTGTTTTTCTTTAACGCATTTCAGCTAGGCGCGTAAAAAAGCTACCATCAAGTATTATCAAGTGAAGAAACATCAAGATCAATGCGAGAAGTATTTTCAATAAGAATTTGTATTATATCAATATAAGTTTTAGAAGACCCTTTCTCAACACTTTTAGGTTTACTATTTTCATCAAATGGATTTTCGTGAACAATTCAACCAAAAATTATTTTCCCAAACTTCATGCATTGCTACAAGTTTGAAAGGTATTGGTATTTTACTTTCTTTCCTATTTTCATTTTTGTCTAGTTTTTCAAGTGTACCAATAATATCTACACATGAGCTTAGCATCTTAAACCAATCAAAGATTTTCCTAGCTTGTATAACAATATCTTTAAATTCTTTAAGCGAAGTTTCTAGGATAAAATCTCTCTTTCATCATCCTCAACTTCACAAAGTTTAAGAAACATTTGCTGCATTATGGCGTTAAAGCTAACAAATATAGCATCCAACATTTGAACTAAATAAGTTGTAGCTAGCTTCATAATTAGGAGCAAGTTCTACGAGAAATTTATCCTCAATAAAGGAGAGTATCATCAGCATATTGCACACTAATGATTCCCCCTTACCTAGCTCTTGCATAAGGCCAGCAATCTGCCTATCACCAGCAGCCTTAAACAACACCTTGGTGAAGATATCAGCCTATAAAATTAAAAAGAATGGGGGAGATAGGGTCCCCATGCCTCACACCTCTCGCTAGTAAGGAAAACCGACCGTTGCAGCTCATTAATCCCGACACCAATAGAACCCTTATGTAAAAGCCCCTCAATAATAGACATCCATCTAGGGCTAAAGCCCTCATCCTCATAACTTTCAAATGGAAATCTCTATCAACCCTATCATATGCCTTTTCATAATCAAGTTTGAAAATAAAGCCGTATTGACCCCTATGGACCGCATCATGAATGACTTCATGGGCAGAGACAACACTCTCAAGAATGTATCTCCCTTTAATGAAAGTTGTTTGGTTAGGAGAGATAAGTTCTTCACTAACCACACCCAGCCTATTAGTGGCACATTTAGAAAAATCTTAAACCGCAATTGGTTAAGGCAATAGGTCTGAACTTCTGTATAGTTACAGCATCAGCTTCCTTTGGAATTAAAGTCAAGAGTGAGAAATTTAATCTATAAAGATCAAGTTTCCCCTCATTCCAATCCTTAACCATGGCCATGAAATCTGAGCTCCCAAAAATGTTGATAAAAAAGAAAAGAAAAACCATCGTGTCCAGGGCACCTCAAGATAAGAGCCAAATATTGCATCCTTGACCTCTTTATCAGTAAAAATCAGCATTAAGCATGTTATTATGTTCTTGAGACACCATATCCTCAGATCCCAAAACCATCCAACAAGTCAATATCAAGGCAAGGTTCTTTACGTAAAAGGCTTTTATAGTAATTAATATCAATATCTAACATACCTTTGTTATCTTCAACCATCCCCGCATCCCCTCTCAACCGACATATCCGTTTCTTCCTCCTCCTCTCGGTTAGCTTCAACATGGAAATAAGCAAGTATTACGATCACCTTCCAAAATATATCTTTCTCTTGATCTTTGTCCAGCTTTTTATCTCCTCATTACTCAAAATTTTGGTCAGCTCACTAGAGATATTCTTCATTCTTTTTTTAGAAGCCGGTGATAAGTTTTGAGTTTCGTAAAGGATATCAAGCAAATCATATTCAACAATCAACGCTGCTTAAGTTTCCTTTTAGCAGATTCAATATTAGCCGACTTCAAACCTTTCAACCCTTTCCTAGTATTCCTCAACTTAAACTCGCCACCTATCAAGAGAATTCTTGTGGTGACAAGGGACCCGCCGTAACTTGGCAACCACTTGATCAAAACCCTCAATCTTAAGCCACCATTTTTCAAATCTAAATTGTTTGGATTGAGGAATTTTCAAGGCACTAGTGTCCACAATAAGAGGAGTGTGGTCACCGCCAACCCCGGGTTTTGAAGCTAGACTATGATACGCCTCAAACGTATCTATAATTTCTTATGTTCCATGCTACTTTTATGATGATACTCACATGTTTTATACACATTATATGTCATTATTATGCATTTTCTGGCACTAACCTATTGACGAGATGCCTAAGAGCCGCTTGTCTGTTTTCTCGTCGTTTTTGGTTTCGTAAATCCTACAAAGGAAATATTCTCGGAATTGGACGAAATCAACGCCCAGGGTCTTATTTTTCCACGAAGCTTCCAGAAGACCGAAAGGATTACGAAGTGGGGCGACGAGGCGACGCCACGCCAGGGCCGCTCGGCCAAGGGTGGGGCCGCGCCGCCCTAGTGTGTGGGTCCCTCGTGTCGCCCCTAAACCTACCCTTCCGCCTACTTAAAGCCTTCGTTGCGAAAACCCCAGTACCGAGAGCCACGATACGGAAAACCTTCCAGAGACGCCACCGCCGCCAATCCCATCTCGGGGGATTCAGGAGATCGCCTCCGGCACCCTGCCGGAGAGGGGAATCATCTCCCGGAGGTCTCTTCATCACCATGATCGCCTCCGGATCGATGTGTGAGTAGTTCACCCCTGGAGTATGGGTCCATAGCAGTAGCTAGATGGTTGTCTTCTCCTCATTGTGCTATCATGTTAGATCTTGTGAGCTGCCTATCATGATCAAGATCATCTATTTGTAATGCTACATGTTGTGTTTGTTGGGATCCGATGAATATTGAATACTATGTCAAGTTGATTATCAATCTATCATATATGTTGTTTATGTTCTTGCATGCTCTCCGTTGCTAGTAGAGGCTCCGGCCAAGTTGATACTTGTGACTCCAAGAGGGAGTATTTATGCTCGATAATGGGTTCATGCCTCCATTGAATCCGGGACAATGTGACGAAAGTTCTAAGGTTGTGGATGTGTTGTTGCCACTAGGGATAAAACATCAATGCTTTGTCTAAGGATATTTGTGTTGATTACATTACGCACCATACTTAATGCAATTGTCTCGTTGTTGCAACTTAATACTCGGAAGGGGTTCGGATGATAACCCGAAGGTGGACTTTTTAGGCATAGATGCATGTTGGATAGCGGTCTATGTACTTTGTCGTAATGCCCCGATTAAATCTCATAGTACTCATCATGATATATGTATGTGCATTGTTATGCCTTCTTTATTTGTCAATTGCCCAACTGTAATTTGTTCACCCAACATGCCATTTATCTTATGGGAGAGACACCACTAGTGAACTGTGGACCCCAGTCCATTCTTTACATCTGAAATACAATCTACTGCAATACTTGTTCTTTACTGTTCTTCGCAAACAAACATCATCTTCCACACTATACATCTAATCCTTTGTTTACAGGAAGCCGGTGAGATTGACAACCTCACTGTTACGTTGGGGCAAAGTACTTTGATTGTGTTGTGCAGGTTCCACGTTGGCGCCGGAATCCCTGGTGTTGCGCCGCACTACACTCCGCCACCAACAACCTTCACTTGTTCCTTGACTCCTACTGGTTCGATAACCTTGGTTTCTTACCGAGGGAAAACTTGCTCGTTGTACGCATCACACCTTCTTCTTGGGGTTCCCAACGGACGTGTGTCTTGCACGCTATCAAGCTCTTTTTCCGGCGCCGTTGCCGGGGTGAGATCAAGACACGCTGCAAGGGGAGTCTCCCACATCCAATCTCTTTACTTTGTTTTTGTCTTGCTTTGCTTTACTTTATTTACTGCTTTGTTTGCTCTCATATCAAAAACACAAAAAAAATAGTTGCTAGCTTTACTTTATTTACTGTCTTGTTCTCTATATTAAAAACACACAAAAATTAGTTACTTGCATTTACTTTATTTAGTTTGCTTTATTTACTACTGCTAAAATGAATACTCATGAGAATACTAAGTTGTGTGATTTCACTAGCACAAATAATAATGATTTCTTATGCACACCTATTGCTCCACCTGCTACTACAGCAGAATTCTTTGAAATTAAACCTGCTTTACTAAATCTTGTTATGAGAGAGCAATTTTCTGGTGTTAGTTCTGATGATGTCGCCGCCCATCTTAATAATTTTGTTGAACTTTGTGAAATGCAAAAGTATAAGGATGTAGATGGTGACATTATAAAGTTAAAAGTGTTTCCTTTCTCCTTAAGAGGAAGAGCTAAAGATTGGTTGCTATCTTTGCCTAGAAATAGTATTGATTCATGGACTAAATGTAAAGATGGTTTTATTGGTAGATATTATCCTCCCGCTAAAATTATATCTTTGAGGAGTAGCATAATGAATTTTAAGCAATTAGATAATGAACATGTTGCTCAAGCATGGGAGAGAATGAAATCTTTGGTGAAGAATTGCCCTGCCCATGGACTAACTACTTGGATGATCATCCAAACCTTCTATGCAGGATTGAATTTTTCTTCGCGGAACCTATTGGATTCAGCTGCTGGAGGTACCTTTATGTCCATCACTTTGGGGGCGGAAACAAAGCTTCTTGATGATATGATGATAAATTACTCTGAATGGCACACGGAAAGAGCTCCACAAGGTAAGAAAGTAAATTCTGTTGAAGAAACCTCCTTCTTGAGTGATAAGATTGATGCTATTATGTCTATGCTTGTGAATGGTAGATCTAATGTTGATCCTAATAATGTTCCTTTAGCTTCATTGGTTGCCCAAGAAGAACATGTTGATGTGAACTTCATTAAAAGTAATAATTTCAACAACAATGCTTATAGGAATAATTCTGGTAACAACTATAGGCCATATCCTTACGCTAATGGTAATAGTTATGGTAATTCTTATGGGAATTCTTACAACAATAATAGGAGTGTACCCCCTGGTCTTGAAGCCATGCTTAAAGAATTTATTAGTACACAAACTGCTTTTAACAAATCTGTTGAAGAAAAGCTTGATAAAATTGATATTCTTGCTTCTAAGGTTGATAGACTTGCCTCTGATGTTAATCTTTTAAAATTGAAAGTTATGCCTAATAAGGATAATGATAATAAAATTGTTACTACAACGAACGCCATCCAAGTTCGAATTAATGAAAATATTAGATTGATGGCTGAATTGCATGCTAGGTGGGAAAGAGAAGAAAACGAAAAACTAGCTAAAGAGAATAATGTAGTTAAAGTTTGGACTATTACCACCACTAGTAATGTTAATGCTTCACATGTTGCTACACCCCCTACTATCAATGGTAAAATAATTGGTGTTGGCAATGTTTCTACTCCTAGTGCAAAGCGTGCAAAAATGCCTGAAATTGCTGAAATTGCTAAAACTGCTGAAACTGATAAAACTGCTGAAATTTTTCAAAATATTGGGGACAATGATCCCATTGCTGTAGATCATAATGGTTTAGATTTTGATGATTGTCACATCTCTGAAGTTATAAAGTTCTTACAAAAACCTGCTAAAAGTCCCAATGCTAGTGCTATAAATTTGGCCTTTACAAAACATATTACAAATGCTCTCATAAAAGCTAGAGAAGAGAAACTAAAAGTTGAAACTTCTATTCCTGGGAAGTTAGAAGATGGTTGGGAGCCCATCATTAAGATGAGGGTCAATTATTTTGATTGTAATGCTTTATGTGATCTTGGTGCAAGTATTTCTGTTATGCCTAAGAAAATCTATGATATGCTTGACTTGCCACCATTGAAAAATTGTTATTTAGATGTTAATCTTGCTGATAATGCTATAAAGAAAACTTTGGGGAGAATTGATAATGTTCGTATTATGGTTAACAATAACCTTGTCCCCGTTGATTTTGTTGTCTTGGATATTGAATGCAATGCATCTTGTCCCATTATATTGGGAAGACCTTTTCTTCGAACTGTTGGTGCTACCATTGATATGAAGGAAGGTAATATCAAATATCAATTTCCTCTTTAGAAAGGTATGGAACACTTCCCTAGAAAGATAATGAAGTTACCTTATGATTCTATTATTAGAACAAATTATGATGTTGATGCTTCATCTCTTGATAATACTTGATTCACACTTTTTGCGCCTAGCTGAAAGGCGTTAAAGAAAAGCGCTTATGGGAGACAACCCATTATTTTACTTCTGCACTTTGTTTTATATTTGAGTCTTGGAAGTTTTTATTACTGTAGCAACCTCTCCTTATCTTTATTTTATTGCATTGTTGTGCCAAGTAAAGTCTTTGATAGTAAAGTCAATACTAGATTTGGATTACTGCGCAGGAACAGATTTCTTGCTGTCACGCAATTGAGCCGCCCCTGCTGTAGAAAATTTGGAAAAATCTGCCAATTTACGTGCGTGATCCTCAGATATGTACGCAACTTTCATTCAATTTGGGCATTTTCATCTGAGCAAGTCCAGTGCCTCTAAAAAATTCGTCTTTACGGACTGTTCTGTTTTGACAGATTCTGCCTTTTATTTCGCATTGCCTATTTTGCTATGTTTGATGGATTTCTTTGTTCCATTAACTTTCAGTAGCTTTGTGCAATGTCCAGTGAGTGTTAAGAATGATTATGTCACCTCTGAATATATGAATTTTCAATTATGCACTAACCCTCTAATGAGTTTGTTTCGAGTTTGGTGTGGAGGAAGTTTTCAAGGGTCAAGAGAGGAGGATGATACAATATGATCAAGAAGAGTGAAAAGTCTAAGCTTGGGGATGCCCCCGTGGTTCATCCCTGCATATTTTAAGAAGACTCAATCATCTAAGCTTGGGGATGCCCAAGGCATCCCTTCTTCATCGACAACTTATCGAGTCACCTCTAGTGAAACTATATTTTTATTCCGTCACATCTTATGTGCTTTACTTGGAGCGTCTATTTGTTTTTGTTTTTGTTTGAATAAAATCGGATCCTAGCATTCTTTGTTTGGGAGAGAGACACGCTCCGCTATTTCGTATGAACACATATGTTCTTAGCTTTATCCTTAATGTTCATGGCGAAGGTTAAACTACTTTGTTCATTGTTATATGGTTGGAAACAGAAAATGCTGCATGTGGTAAATGGTATAATGTCTTGAATAATTTGATACTTGGCAATTTTTGTGCTCATATAGATCATGTTTAAGCTCTTGCATCATGTACTTTGCACCTATTAATGAAGAACTACATAGAGCTTGTCAAAATTTGGTTTGCATGATTGGTCTCTAGAGTCTAGATATTTTCTCGTTAAGGTGTTTGAACAACAAGGAGACGATGTAAAGTCTTATAATGCTTGCAATATGTCAATATGTGAGCTTTGCTGCACCATTTTATACTTGAGTTTGCTTCAAACAACCTTGCTAGCCTAGCCTTGTATTGAGAGGAATTCTTCTCGTGCATCCAAATCCTTGAGCCAAAAACTATGCCATTTGTGTCCACCTTACCTACCTACTATATGGAATTTCTCTGCCATTCCAAAGTAAATTACTTGAGTGCTACCTTTAAAACTCTATCCTTTGTCTTTGCAATATATAGCTCATGGGAAAAATAGCCTTAAAAACTATTGTGGTGAAGAATATGTACTTATGTATCTTATTTCTTAATAAGTTGCTTGTTGAGCGGTAACCATGTTTCTGGGGACGCCATCAACTTTTACCTTTGTTGAATATCATGTGAGTTGCTATGCATGTTCGTCTTGTCTGAAGTAAGGGCGATTTTCATGATCAAATGGTTGGAGTATGCATATTTGTTAGAGAAGAACATTGGGCCGCTAACTAAAGCCATGATTCATGGTGGAAGTTTCAGTTTGGACAATCAATCCTCAATCTCTTATGAGAATTTTAATCGTTGTTGAATGCTTATGCATTAAAGAGGAGTCCATTATCTCGTTGTCTATGTTGTCCTGGTATGGATGTCTAAGTTGAGAATAATCAAAAGCGAGAAATCCAATGCGAACTTTCTCCTTAGACCTTTGTACAGAGCGGCATAGAGGTACCCCTTTGTGACACTTGGTTGAAACATATGCTATGCAATGATAATCCATGTTAATCCAAGCTAATTAGGACAAGGTGCGAGCACTATTGGTATACTATGCATGAGGCTTGCAACTTATAGGATATCTTATACATAACACATATGATTTATTACTACCGCTGACAAAATTGTTTCTTGTTTTAAAAATAAAAAGCTCTAGCACAAATATAGTAATCCATGCTTCCCTCTGCGAAGGGCCTATCTTCTACTTTATTGTTGAGTCAGTTCACCTATTCTTTCTATCTTAGAAGCAAACACTTGTGTAAACTGTGTGCATTGATTCTTACATGTTTACCTATTGCACTTGTTATATTACTTTGTGTTGACAATTATCCATGAGATATATATGTTGAAGTTGAAAGCAACCGATGAAACTTATATCTTCCTTTGTGTTACTTCAAAGCTTTCTACTAAGAATTTATTGCTTTTCGAGTAACTCTTATGCAAGTCTTATTGATGCTTGTCTTGAAAGTATTATTCATGAAAAGTCTTTGCTATATGATTCATTTGTTTACTCATTGTCTTCACCATTGCTTCGAATCGCTGCATTCATCTCATATGCTTTACAATAGTATTGATCAAGATTATGATAGCATGTCACTTAAGAAATTATCCTTGTTATCGTTTACCTACTCGAGGGCGAGTAGGAACTAAGCTTGGGGATGCTTGATACGTCTCAAACGTATCTATAATTTCTTATGTTCCATGCTACTTTTATGATGATACTCACATGTTTTATACACATTATATGTCATTATTATGCATTTTCCGGCACTAACTTATTGACGAGATGCCGAAGAGCCAGTTGCTGTTTTCTGCTGTTTTTGGTTTCAGAAATCCTACAAAGGAAATATTCTCGGAATTGGACGAAATCAACGCCCAGGGTCTTATTTTTCCACGAAGCTTCCAGAAGACCGAAAGGATTCCGAAGTGGGGCGACAAGGAGACGCCACGCCAGGGCCGTGCGGCCAAGGGTGGGGCCGCGCCGCCCTAGTGTGTGGGTCCCTCGTGTCGCCCCTAAACCTACCCTTCCGCCTACTTAAAGCCTTCGTCGCGAAAACCCCAGTACCGAGAGCCACGATACGGAAAACCTTCCAGAGACGCCGCAGCCGCCAATCCCATCTCGGGGGATTCAGGAGATCGCCTCCGGCACCCTGCCGGAGAGGGGAATCATCTCCCGGAGGTCTCTTCATTACCATGATCGCCTCCGGATCGATGTGTGAGTAGTTCACCCCTGGACTATGGGTCCATAGCAGTAGCTAGATGGTTGTCTTCTCCTCATTGTGCTATCATGTTAGATCTTGTGAGCTGCCTATCATGATCAAGATCATCTATTTGTAATGCTACATGTTGTGTTTGTTGGGATCCGATGAATATTGAATACTATGTCAAGTTGATTATCAATCTATCATATATGTTGTTTATGTTCTTGCATGCTCTCCGTTGCTAGTAGAGGCTCTGGCCAAGTTGATACTTGTGACTCCAAGAGGGAGTATTTATGCTCGATAGTGGGTTCATGCCTCCATTGAATGCAGGACAGTGGACGTAAAGTTCTAAGGTTGTGGATGTGTTGTTGCCACTAGGGATAAAACATCAATGCTTTGTCTAAGGATATTTGTGTTGATTACATTACGCACCATACTTAATGCAATTGTCTCGTTGTTGCAACTTAATACTGGAAGGGGTTCGGATGATAACCTCGAAGGTGGACTTTTTAGGCATAGATGCATGTCTGGATAGCGGTCTATGTACTTTGTCGTAATGCCCCGATTAAATCTCATAGTACTCATCATGATATATGTATGTGCATTGGTATGCCTTCTTTATTTGTCAATTGCCCAACCGTAATTTGTTCACCCAACATGCCATTTATCTTATGGGAGAGACACCACTAGTGAACTCGTGGACCCCAGTCCATTCTTTACATCCGAAATACAATCTATCGCAATACTTGTTCTTTCATCGTTCTTCGCAAACAAACATCATCTTCCACACTATACATCTAATCCTTTGTTTACAAGCAAGCCGGTGAGATTGACAACCTCACCGTTACGTTGGGGCAAAGTACTTTGATTGTGTTGTGCAGGTTCCACGTTGGCGCTGGAATCCCCGGTGTTGCGCCGCACTACACTCCGCCACCAACAACCTTCACGTGTTCCTTGACTCCTACTGGTTCGATAACCTTGGTTTCTTACTGAGGGAAAACTTGCTGTTGTACGCATCACACCTTCCTCTTGGGGTTCCCAACGGACGTGTGTCTTGCACGCTATCAGACACTTTGGAATAACTTGGTTTTCAGGGATTTGGAAGCACGAGCAGCATTCCCGCTCTGTACAAGTGAAGGCTTGCAATAGACTGGGAAGCGACAATCAAGAGAGCAATAACTGTCATAATCATGCTTGCGACAAAATAAAATTAACGGAGGCATAAAAATGATACGAGAACTCTAAAACAAAGTAAATCATCGAGGCTTAATTGACTTTTGTTTTTCAGTCATATGCATGCGTGAGCAGGTGCCAAGTCAATTCAAATGAATTATTCAGAGGAGGATACCACAATTTCATACATATCTATGAATAAAACAATGCAAGCAAATATTTATGACATGCTACTCATTATTAATAAATTGGAGCTAAACATGAGAGATCATGAACTACTAGACTTTCATTAAATGACATATACCTCACATGAACCAACTAAGCATGCTCACATGAATGAGTATATGTACAAAAATGAAAACAAATAGAGTTCATACCAGCCTCTCACCACAGTCGAGTTGTCATAGATCGTCATTATTGCCTTTCACTTGTGTAGCTTGAATAATATGAAATGAAAACCAAGCTCCAACCACCGGAGATCGTTGAACTCCATAGTAAACAAATATTTTTGGTGTTTTCGATATTAGAGTCACCGAACGAAAGTAAAATCTTTTGGATTTTCTCATAGCAAACCAACGATAGTAAATAAAGCAAATTAGGAAAAGAAACCAAATAAACAAATGATAAAGAGAAACAACAGAAATATTTTTGGTCTTTTTGTGTTTTAAAAAAGAAACAAAGCAAAACAAGAGAATGAAAACTAAAAGAGTCACACAAACACAAGGTGGCAGAAATCCGTCAAACTTGACAGCAGTACAGTAATTATTTTTTTCGAAAATCTTCTGCTGTTCAACTAGAAAAGTGCTCAACTAATGAAAGTTAGATGATAACCTGGGGAACATGTACAAAAATTGGCTGCTCAAAATAACGTTCTGGCTATTTTTAGGAATTTCTTTAGTATCAGTCTAGAATCTGTTTTTTAGACAGCACTTCCCCAAATATCATCTTCCTCATATTAGAGGCAACCATCGGCACACAAATGAAATAAAAACGTAAAGGTAAAGGTTACTACAGTAGTAACAACCTTCAAAAACTAAAATAAGAACCTACTGAAATAAAAATAACCGAAAGAGAAACAACCAAAAGAAGCGAAACAAGTATGTACAAATATCCGGTAATTGTAATATACAATGAATGAGTGATGCCGGCATACCTCCCCCCAAGCTTAGGCTTTTGGACTAAGTGGAGATCAACCCCAGCGAGGGTCAGGGTTCCACGCTGGTGGATCATACATGGCGTGGTCATAATAAGATCCCCGTGCAGAAGAAAAGGATGAAGGCTCCACATGCCCAAAATGCTGATGTGAAGAACTTGCTGCGTCGGATGACAAGTCGAGGGGTTCCTCGGCCTCCTCCATGCCGTCCCCTGCGTGATGGCTGTTCCTCTCTATGTATGCATCAAGTTCATCTTCTGTGACCGACCAATTTTCCCTGGAATCAAGGTTAAACAAAGCAGGTGCAGGCAATCCAACTAGCCTTTCAGATTTAGTTACTCTCCACTTTTTCTTGAAAAAGGTTATCTCATAGGACAGGTTATTCAAATTAGACCAATTAGAAACAAAGTCATGTTTTATCATGGAAACAATATCAAGTTTCTCTATAGAGAGCTGAACATCAAGAGAGTGAGGTTCTACACCATGCATAGCTAGCAAACGAGAGGCAATGAGACATCCACAAATTCCTCCTTTATCACGGTTAGTAGCAAGCCTAAAAGCTATCAAAGCACCCAAATTATAAGTTCTATCAAGTTAAAATGCAGCAGCTAAGAAAACCAAGTCATGGATGGATAACTTATTTGCATTCTTTCTAGCAAGAACGCACTTGGTGATAAAGTAAGCAAAATAGCGAATAGATGGGAGTTGAATACTACGAATTTTACCACTCTCATCCGAGAAGCTTCTCCCTTGACAGATCATATCGTATAGATTCAAGAGTTGCCGTGGCAGCCCCCTAATCTTCTCACATGATCCCCATTGTGGCACTTTAATAGCTGCACAAAAATCATCAAAGGGCAAGTTGATAGTTTTATTGTAGATTTTATATCGAACCATGGGGTTAGGTTGGGACCAATGGAATTCAAAATCCTGCACCACTGACATGGTTAGTTTTTCATATTGGTAAGGTTCACCAACAACAAAATCTTCTAACCATTAGAAATTAGATTTTGAACATCCTGAAAAATTCCTGCACTCTTCATGAAATCGGTGCATGGGTAGTAGGAGGGGTATACTCCCTCTTCACGGTGGACTCTCATAACTTCATGCACCTCCAATTCATGTTGGTTGAGTTGGTGTCTATTCCACTCCATTTTCTGAAATTTTTCAACAATCATTATAAAAGTTGATTTTGAGACATATAAATGAGGGAAACTACTATAGGAACTTAATAGGGTACTAAACATGCATCAAAACTAATTTTTACAACTTAGAACAAGCATGCAAACTCACTTAACATGTCACCTACAGCAGCAAAATACTCAAGATATACTCAACCAAACAAAATTCTATTTGGATAATCGGAGGAGTCACATACCGGAGAACAAATACCCCAAATCTCAGCAGCAAAGATGGGTTGAGCAAAGAGATCGAAAATCTCGAGCAAGAACAGCAAGAAACTCGGGTTTGAACAATGGTGGTGTGTTTTCCCGTGAAAGAGAGTGGAGTGGTAGGTGGATGAGTGAGTGGAGGGCCAGGTGGGGCCCTCCCCACAGGGTGGCGCGCCCCCCTCCTTGGCCGCGCCGGCACATGGGGGGCAGCCCTGGGGTGCCCCACTGGTCAGCCCCAGGCACTCCCAGGTTGCATTTTGAAAAATAGGACCAGTGATATAATTTTTGTAAATTTTTTAAAACTTCGTAAAATGCACATTTCTGGGTGTTAAAATAACTATTACAGGGCAGAAAAAGATTTTCAAACTTCTAAAAAACTAAAGCATCTAGCAAAACAAGTAGTACTACAGAAAGTAAACAAGTGTGGAGAAAGAAAAAAATGTTGTTTAGCTCTTCTATGCATATAAAATGTACTTGTTAACAAGGTTTATCAAGTCTTGCCACCAAATAAATTTTACATGACATAAGAAGAAATAAACCTCAAATCAATCATGTTACCTTATATTGTATTGATATGGATCCAATCATAATATTTTGATATCCTTGTTTAGGCTCATATATAGTACAATCAATAACTCCCACTTTGATAGTTCTCAAATTAGAAATTGTATTAACTCCATATACTTTATAAATCCTCTTGGGAAAATAAAAAGTATGCTCCTTGTCATCAACATTGAAAGTAACTTTTCCTTTATTGCAATCAATAACAGCCCCCTGCAGTGTTAAGAAAAGGTCTTCCAAGAATAATAGACATATTATCATCTTCAGGCATTTCCAACACAACAAAATCAGTTAATATTAAGCAATTATTAGCAACTTGAACATGAACATCCTCACATATACCAACAGGAACAGCAGTAGATTTATCATCCATTTGCAAAGATATATCAGTTGGTATCAACTTATCTAAATAAAGTCTCTTGTAAAGAGAAAAAGGCATAACACTAACTCCTGCTCCCAAATCACATAGAGCAGTTCTAACATAATTATTCTTGATGGAACAAGGGATAGTCGGTATACCTGGGTCTCCCAGCTTCTTTGGAACCTTGCCATTGAAATAGTAATTAGCAAGCATAGTGGAAATCTCCTCATTAGGAATTTTCCTTTTGTTAGAGACAATATCTTTCATATACTTTGAATAAGGAGGCAATTTAATAGCATCAGTCAAAGAGATTTGCAGGAACAAAGGTTTCATCCAATCACAAAATTTACTATAGTGTTCTTCCTCCTTTGATTTTAGTTTCTTAACAGGAAAAGGCATTTGCTTTTGAACCCAAGGTTCTCTTTCATTACCATGTTTCTTAGCAATGAAATCTTCTTTAGTATACTTTTTATTTTTAGCATGCTTTTCAGGTTCATCTTCAACCTCTTCTTGATCAGAAACATCATTCTTATCACTATCTTTATCATGTTCATTACCACTTTCAGTTTCAGCATCAGAAATAGAAATACTATTAGGATCATTAACAGGCTCAGAGGATTCTACAACAGTTTTATGTTTCTTCTTCTTTTTCTTAGAAGGAGCGCTAATTTCTTTAGTTCGTAGAGAATCTTGTTCAACTCTTTTGGGATGCCCCTCAGGATATAGAGGATCCTGAGTAGAAACACCACCTCTAGTTGTTACTTCATAAGCATGTTTTTCTTTAGAAGTATTTTTTAACAAGTCATTTTGCACTTTGGTGAGTTGATCAATTTGAGTTTAAACCATATGAAAATGTTTAACAAGCATCTTAACATCATTGGACGTTCTCTCCACAATACCATGCAATTTACTAATAGCTTGAGAATTTTTCATTAAATGATTCTCTACTCTCGTGTTAAAATTATCTTGCTTAACAACATAATTATCATATTCATTTAAACATTGATCAGGAGGTTTTGAGTAAGGAATGTCTCCTTTATCAAAGCGTTGAAGAGAATGTACCTCAATCGTGGATGAAGGGGGAGTTATCTTACATAAATCTTCTATGGGGGGTAAATTCTTCACATCTTCAGATTTAATACCTTTCTCTTTAAGAGATTTCTTGGCTTCCCTCATATTTTCATCATTTAATTCAATCATACCCCTCTTCTTCAATATTGGTGTTGGGGTTGGTTCAGGTGTAGTCCAATCATCATGATTTTGGCCTATTCTAGCCATTAATTCTTAAGCTTCATCTGGAGTTCTTCACCTGAAAACACAACCAGCACAACTATCCAGGTATGCCCTAGACTCAATGGTTAGTCCACTATAAAATATATTAAGTAAGTCATGCTTTTCCAAATCATGTCCAGGTCAAGCTCTAAGAAGAGAGCAAAACCTTGCCCAAGCTTCAGGCAATTTCTCTCCATCTTCCTGGTCAAAACTATAAATTTTCTGCAAAGCAATATGTTGAGCACTAGCAGGAAAATATTTTCGAAAGAAAACATCAAGCAAACCATTTGGAATATCAATAGAATCAGGAGGCAAACTATTATACCAAGTTTTAGCATCATCCTTTAATGAGAAAGGAAAAAATTTAGCAACAAAATAAGTACGCTTCTTGGTATCATCATAAAACAAGCTACTCAAAGTAGAAAGCTCAATCATGTGCTCTCTAGCACTTTCTTTTTCAGTACCACAAAAAGGTGTTTTCTCAACAATAGATATATGAGATAAATCAAGAGAAAAATCATAATCCTTATCCTTAATGTTTATAGGAGATGTGGCAAATTTAGGATCAGGAGACAGTTTATATCTAACAGCACGTTGTGCAAGAAGCTTTTTAATATTACTTGCACCAGTAGTAGCATTACATTTATCAATAAAATCATCATCAAGTTCCACATAATCTTCATCAAGATCATCACTAGAGTGTTCAACAGACTCAGGTGAATTAACAGGTGTAACAGTATTTTCATTAGGAATTTCAGTATTTTCAATTTGTCTAGACCTAACAATTGTAGCATCTAGAAAAGAACCTAATGAACCATTATCATCAAGAACAATAGAAGCATCATCAAGATTATAAGAGGAATTTTTAGATTCAGCAGAAGTACCAGCATGTGAAGCTTGTGGTGGTGAAACAAGTTGACTTATCACAGATGGTGAATCAAGAGCAGTAGAGGTACTCAGAGTTGTACCTTTTCTTGTAGTGGATGGTAATATGGCGACTGATACGTCTCCGACGTATCGATAATTTCTTATGTTCCATGCCACATTATTGATGATATCTACATGTTTTATGCACACTTTATGTCATATTCGTGCATTTTCTCGGAACTAACCTATTAACAAGATGCCGAAGAGCCAGCTGTCGTTTTCTGCTGTTTTTGGTTTCGTAAATCCTAGTAACGAAATATTCTCGAATTGGACGAAATCAACGCCCAGGGTCCTATTTTGCCACGAAGCTTCCATAAGACCGAAAGGGATACGAAGTGGGGCGACGAGGCGCCGCCACCATAGGGCCGCGCGGCCAGAGGGGGGCCCGCGCCGCCCTATGGTGTGGGCCCCTCGTCAGCCCTCCGACTCTGCCCTTCCGCCTACTTATAGCCTCCGTCGCGAAACCCCCGATACGAAGAACCACGATACGGAAAACCTTCCAGAGATGCCGCCGCCGCCAATCCCATCTCGGGGGATTTTGGAGATCTCCTCCGGCACCCTGCCGGAGAGGGGATTCATCTCCCGGAGGACTCTTCACCGCCATGGTCGCCTCCGGAGTGATGAGTGAGTAGTTCACCCCTGGACTATGGGTCCATAGCAAGTAGCTAGATGGTTGTCTTCTCCTCATTGTGCTTCATTGTTGGATCTTGTGAGCTGCCTAACATGATCAAGATCATCTATCCGTAATGCTATATGTTGTGTTTGTCGGGATCCGATGGATAGAGAATACCATGTTATGTTAATTATCAAGTTATTACCTATGTGTTGTTTATGATCTTGCATGCTCTCCGTTATTAGTAGAGGCTCTGGCCAAGTTGATGCTAGTAATTCCAAGAGGGAGTATTTATGCTCGATAGTGGGTTCATGCCTGCATTGATATCTGGGGGAGTGACGAAACCCCTAAGGTTGTGTTGTGCCGTTGCCACTAGGGATAAAAAATTGATGCTATGTCTAAGGATGTAGTTGTTGATTACATTACGCACCATACTTAATGCAATTGTCCGTTGCTTTGCAACTTAATACCGGAAGGGGTTCGGATGATAACTCGAAGGTGAACTTTTTAGGCATAGATGCAGTTGGATGGCGGTCTATGTACTTTGTCGTAATGCCCAATTAAATCTCACCGTACTTATCATGACATGTATGTGAATTGTTATGCCCTCTCTATTTGTCAATTGCCCGATCGTAATTTGTTCACCCAACATGCTTTTATCTTATGGGAGAGACACCTCTAGTGAACTCGTGCACCCCGGTCCATTCTTTTATACTCGAAATACAAATCTGCTGCAATACTTGTTTTACCGTTTTCTTGCAAACAATCATCTTCCACACAATACGGTTAACCCTTTGTTACAGCAAGCCAGGTGAGATTGACAACCTCACTCGTTTCGTTGGGGCAAAGTACTTTGGTTGTGTTGTGCAGGTTCCACGTTGGCGCCGGAATCTCCGGTGTTGCGCCGCACTACATCCCGCCGCCATCAACCTTCAACGTGCTTCTTGACTCCTACTGGTTCGATTAAACCTTGGTTTCTAACTGAGGGAAACTTGCCGCTGTGCGCATCACACCTTCCTCTTGGGGTTCCCAACGGACGTGTCAATTACACGCATCAAGCAAATTTCTGGCGCCGTTGCCGGGGACCTGAAGAAAAGTTACACCACAAATATTTCTATCTCCCACGTCAACTGCACGCCAGCAGCAAATTTCTGGCGCCGTTGCCGGGGAGATCAAGACACGCTGCAAGGGGAGTCTCCACTTCTCAACCTCTTTACTTTGTTTTTGTCTTGCTTTATTTTATTTACTACTTTGTTTGCTGCATTATATCAAAACACAAAAAAATTAGTTGCTAGCTTTACCTTATTTACTGTCTTGTTTGCTATATCAAAAACACAAAAAAATTAGTTACTTGCATTTACTTTATCTAGTTTGCTTTATTTACTACTGCTAAAATGGCCACCCCTGAAAATACTAAGTTGTGTGACTTCACTAGCACAAATAATAATGATTTCTTATGCACACCTATTGCTCCACCCGCTACTACAGCGGAATTCTTTGAAATTAAACCCGCTTTACTGAATCTTGTTATGCGAGAGCAATTTTCTCGGTGTTAGTTCCGATGATGTTGCTGCCCATCTCAATAATTTTGTTGAATTATGTGAAATGCAAAAGTATAAAGATGTAGATGGTGACATTATAAAATTAAAATTGTTTCCTTTCTCATTAAGAGGAAGAGCTACGGATTGGTTGCTATCTCTCGCCTAAGAATAGTATTGATTCCTGGACTAAATGCAAGGATGCTTTTATTGGTAGATATTATCCCCCTGCTAAAATTATATCTTTGAGGAGTAGCATAATGAATTTTCAACAATTGGATAATGAACATGTTGCTCAAGCTTGGGAAAGAATGAAATCTTTGGTTAAAAATTGCCCAACCCATGGACTGACTACTTGGATGATCATCCAAACCTTCTATGCAGGACTAAATTTTTCTTCGCGGAATTTATTGGATTCAGCTGCTGGAGGTACCTTTATGTCCATCACTCTTGGTGAAGCAACAAAGCTTCTTGATAATATGATGGTTAATTACTCCGAATGGCACACGGAAAGAGCTCCACAAGGTAAGAAGGTAAATTCCGTTGAAGAATCCTCTTCCTTGAATGATAAGGTTGATGCTATTATGTCTATGCTTGTGAATGATAGGACTAATGTTGATCCTAATAATGTTCCGTTAGCTTCATTGGTTGCCCAAGAAGAACATGTTGATGTAAACTTCATTAAAAATAATAATTTCAACAACAATGCTTATCGGAACAATTCTAGTAATAACTATAGGCCATATCCTTATAATAATGGTAACGGTTATGCTAATTCTTATGGGAATTCTTACAACAATAATAGGAATACACCCCCTGGACTTAAAGCTATGCTTAAAGAATTTATTAGTACACAAACTGCCTTTAACAAATCTGTTGAGGAAAAGCTCAATAAAATTGATATTCTCGCTTCTAAGGTTGATAGTCTTGCCTCTGATGTTGATCTTTTGAAATCGAAAGTTATGCCTAATAGGGATATTGAAAATAAAATTGTTACTACAGCAAATGCCATCCAAGTTAGAATTAATGAGAATATAAGATTAATGGCTGAATCAGCGTGCTAGGTGGATAGAGAAGAAAATGAAAAACTAGCTAAAGAGAAAAATGTAGCTAAAGTTTGGACTATTACCACCACTAGCAATGCTAATGATTCACATGTTGCTGCACCTCCTACTATCAATAATAAAATAATTGGTGTTGGCAATGTTTCTACTCCTAGTGCAAAGCGGCAAAATTACCCGAAACCGCTAAAACCGCTGAAACCGCCTGTGATAAAACTGCTGAAATTTTTTCCAACCTTGGGGATGATAATCCCATTGCTTTAGATTGTAATGATTTAGATTTTGATGATTGCCACATCTCTGAAGTTATAAAGTTCTTACAAAAACTTGCTAAGAGTCCCAATGCTAGCGCTGTAAATTTGGCTTTCACAAAACATATTACAAATGCTCTCATAAAAGCTAGAGAAGAGAAACTAAAACTTGAAACTTCTATTCCTAGAAAGCTAGAGGATGGTTGGGAGCCCATCATTAAAATGAGAGTCAAAGATTTTGATTGTAATGCTTTATGTGATCTTGGTGCAAGTATTTCTGTTATGCCTAAGAAAGTCTATGATATGCTTGACTTGCCACCATCGAAAAACTCGTTATCTGGATGTTAATCTCGCTGATAATGCTAAAAAGAAACCTTTGGGGAAAGTTGATAATGTTCATATTATGGTTAACAATAACCTTGTCCCCGTTGATTTTGTTGTCTTGGATATTGAATGCAATGCATCTTGCCCCATTATATTGGGAAGACCTTTTCTTCGAACCGTTGGTGCTACTATTGATATGAAGGAAGGTAATATTAAATATCAATTTCCTCTCAAGAAAGGTATGGAACACTTCCCTAGAAAGAGAATGAAGTTACCTTATGATTCTATTATTAGAACAAATTATGATGTTGATGCTTCATCTCTTGATGTTACTTGAGTTACACTTTCCGCGCCTAGCCGAAAGGCGTTAAAGAAAAGCGCTTATGGGAGACAACCCATGTTTTTACTACAAGTATTTTTGTTTTATATTTGAGTCTTGGAAGTTGTTTACTACTGTAGCAACCTCTCCTTATCTTAGTTTTATGTTTTGTTGTGCCAAGTAAAGTCTTTGATAGTAAAGTAAATACTAGATTTGGATTACTCGCGTAGTAACAGATTTCTTTGTCGCCACGAATCTGGTCTAATTCTCTCGTAGGTAACTCAGAAAATTAAGCCAATGTACGTGAGTGATCCTAAGATATGTACGCAACTTTCATTCAATTTGGGAATTTTCATTTGAGCAAGTCTGGTGCCCTAATAAAATCCATCTTTACGGACTGTTCTGTTTTGACAGATTCTGCCTTTTATTTCGCATTGCCTCTTTTGCTATGTTGGATGAATTTCTTTGATCCATTAATGTCCAAGTAGCTTTATGCAATGTCCAGAAGTGTTAAGAATGATTGTGTCACCTCTCGAACATGTTAATTTTTATTGTGCACTAACCCTCTAATGAGTTGTTTCGAGTTTGGTGTGGAGGAAGTTTTCAAGGATCAAGAGAGGAGTATGATACAATATGATCAAGGAGAGTGAAAGCTCTAAGCTTGGAGATTCCCCGGTGGTTCACCCCTGCATATTCCAAGAAAACTCAAGCGTCTAAGCTTGGGGATGCCCAAGGCATCCCCTTCTTCATCGACAACATTATCAGGTTCCTCCCCTGAAACTATATTTTTATTCCGTCACATCTTATGCACTTTGCTTGGAGCGTCGGTTTGTTTTTGTTTTTGTTTTGTTTGAATAAAATGGATCCTAGAATTCACTTTGTGGGAGAGATACACGCTCCGCTGTAGCATATGGACAAGTATGTCCTTAGGCTCTACTCATAATATTCATGGCGAAGTTTCTTCTTCGTTAAATTGTTATATGGTTGGAATTGGAAAATGCTACATGTAGTAACTCTAAAATGTCTTGGATAATTTGATACTTGGCAATTGTTGTGCTCATGTTTAAGCTCTTGCATCATATACTTTGCACCCATTAATGAAGAAATACTTAGAGCTTGCTAATTTGGTTTGCATATTTGGTTTCTCTAGAGTCTAGATAATATCTAGTATTGAGTTTTGAACAACAAGGAAGACAGGTGTAGAGTCTTATAATGTTTACAATATGTCTTTTATGTGAGTTTTGCTGCACCGTTCATCCTTGTGTTTGTTTCAAATAACCTTGCTAGCCTAAACCTTGTATCGAGAGGGAATACTTCTCATGCATCCAAAATACTTGAGCCAACCACTATGCCATTTGTGTCCACCATACCTACCTACTACATGGTATTTATCCGCCATTCCAAAGTAAATTGCTTGAGTGCTACCTTTAAAATTCCATCATTCACCTTTGCAATATGTAGCTCATGGGACAAATAGCTTAAAACTATTGTGGTATTGAATATGTACTTATGCACTTTATCTCTTATTAAGTTGCTTGTTGTGCGATAACCATGCTTCCGGGGACGCCATCAACTATTCTTTGTTGAATATCATGTGAGTTGCTATGCATGTCCGTCTTGTCTGAAGTAAGAGAGATCTACCACCTTATTGGTTGGAGCATGCATATTGTTAGAGAAGAACATTGGGCCGCTAACTAAAGCCATGATTCATGGTGGAAGTTTCAGTTTTGGACATATATCCTCAATCTCATATGAGAATAATATATGTTGCCACATGCTTATGCATTAAAGAGGAGTCCATTATCTGTTGTCCATGTTGTCCCTGATATGGATGTCTAAGTTGAGAATAATCAAAAGCGAGAAATCCAAAATGCGAGCTTTCTCCTTAGACCTTTGTACAAAGTGGCATGGAGGTACCCCATTGTGACACTTGGTTAAAACATGTGTATTGCGATGATCCGGTAGTCCAAGCTAATTAGGACAAGGTGCGGGCACTATTAGTATACTATGCATGAGGCTTGCAACTTGTAAGATATAATTTTCATAACTCATATGCTTTATTACTACCGTTGACAAAATTGTTTCATGTTTTCAAAATAAAAGCTCTAGCACAAATATAGCAATCGATGCTTTCCTCTTTGAAGGACCATTCTTTTTACTTTTATGTTGAGTCAGTTCACCTATCTCTCTCCACCTCAAGAAGCAAACACTTGTGTGAACTGTGCATTGATTCCTACATACTTGCATATTGCACTTGTTATATTACTCTATGTTGACAATTATCCATGAGATATACATGTTACAAGTTGGAAGCAACCGCTGAAACTTAATCTTCCTTTGTGTTGCTTCAATACCTTTACTTTGATTTATTGCTTTATGAGTTAACTCTTATGCAAGACTTATTGATGCTTGTCTTGAAGTACTATTCATGAAAAGTCTTTGCTTTATGATTCACTTGTTTACTCATGTCATTACCATTGTTTTGATCGCTGCATTCATTACATATGTTTACAAATAGTATGATCAAGGTTATGATGGCATGTCACTTCAGAAATTATCTTTGTTATCGTTTTACCCGCTCCGGACGAGCGTAACTAAGCTTGGGGATGCTGATACGTCTCCGACGTATCGATAATTTCTTATGTTCCATGCCACATTATTGATGATATCTACATGTTTTATGCACACTTTATGTCATATTCGTGCATTTTCTGGAACTAACCTATTAACAAGATGCCGAAGAGCCGCTTGTCGTCATTCGCTGTTTTTGGTTTCGTAAATCCTAGTAACGAAATATTCTCGGAATTGGACGAAATCAACGCCCAGGGTCCTATTTTGCCACGAAGCTTCCAGAAGACCGAAAGGGATACGAAGTGGGGCGATGAGGCGCCACCACCATAGGGCCGCGCGGCCAGAGGGTGGCCCGCGCCGCCCTATGGTGTGGGCCCCTCGTCAGCCCTCCGACTCTGCCCTTCCGCCTACTTATAGCCTCCGTCGCGAAACCCCCGATACGAGGAACCACGATACGGAAAACCTTCCGCAGACGCCGCCGCCGCCAATCCCATCTCGGGGATTCTGGAGATCTCCTCCGCACCCCGCCGGAGAGGGGATTCATCTCCCGGAGGACTCTTCACCGCCATGGTCGCCTCCGGAGTGATGAGTGAGTAGTTCACCCCTAGACTATGGGTCCATAGCAGTAGCTAGATGGTTGTCTTCTCCTCATTGTGCTTCATTGTTGGATCTTGTGAGCTGCCTAGCATGATCAAGATCATCTATCTCGTAATGCTATATGTTGTGTTTGTCGGATCCGATGGATAGAGAATACCATGTTATGTTAATTATCAAGTTATTACCTATGTGTTGTTTATGATCTTGCATGCTCTCCGTTATTAGTAGAGGCTCGGCCAAGTTGATGCTAGTAACTCCAAGAGGGAGTATTTATGCTCGATAGTGGGTTCATGCCCGCATTGATATCTGGGGGAGTGACAGAAACCCCTAAGGTTGTGTTGTGTTGTTGCCACTAGGGATAAAACATTGATGCTATGTCTAAGGATGTAGTTGTTGATTACATTACGCACCATACTTAATGCAATTGTCTCTGTTGCTTTGCAACTTAATACCGGAAGGGGTTCGGATGATAACCTCGAAGGTGGACTTTTAGGCATAGATGCAGCTTGGATGGCGGTCTATGTACTTTGTCGTAATGCCCAATTAAATCTCACCGTACTTATCATGACATGTATGTGCATTGTTATGCCCTCTCTATTTGTCAATTGCCCGACTGTAATTTGTTCACCCAACATGCTTTTATCTTATGGGAGAGACACCTCTAGTGAACCGTGGACCCCGGTCCATTCTTTTATACTCGAAATACAAATCTGCCGCAATACTTGTTTTACTCGTTTTCTTGCAAACAATCATCTTCCACACAATACGGTTAACCCTTTGTTACAGCAAGTCCAGGTGAGATTGACAACCTCACTGTTTCGTTGGGGCAAAGTACTTTGGTTGTGTTGTGCAGGTTCCACGTTGGCGCCGGAATCTCTGGTGTTGCGCCGCACTACATCCCGCCGCCATCAACCTTCAACGTGCTTCTTGACTCCTACTGGTTCGATTAAACCTTGTTTTCTAACTGAGGGAAACTTGCCGCTGTGCGCATCACACCTTCCTCTTGGGGTTCCCAACGGACGTGTCAATTACACGCATCAAGCAAATTTCTGGCGCCGTTGCCGGGGACCTGAAGAAAAGTTACACCACAAATTTTTCTATCTCCCACGTCAACTGCACGCCAGCAGCAGCGACCTTAGCATCGCGAGGTTTACCCATGATGGAGGATTTGCAGCGAACAATATCAATTCAGGTGAACTTGCAAATAAAGCTATGCTCCCTGGCAACGGCGCCAGAAAATAGTCTTGATGACCCACAAGTATAGGGGATCGCAATGCATCTTTGAGGGAAGTCAAACCCAATTTATTGATTCGACACAAGGGGAGCCAAAGAATATTTGTAAGCCTTAACAAAGTGAGTTGTTAATTCAGCCGCACTGGAAACAGTACTTGCTCGCAATAGTTTATCAAGAGTAGCAGCTTTATAGCAAGTAGCAATAGTGAAATATAAGCAGCGTGTAATAAAGACAGCAGAGAGTGATTATAGTGAACAAGCAGGATTAAAATACCGTAGGCATAGGGATGGATGAACTAGCGCCGCATGGATAAAATAACTCATGTAATAATCAAGACAAGGCATTTGCGGATAATAATAAAACAAGTATCCAAGTACTAAATAACCATAGGCATGTGTTCCGTATATAGTCGTACGTGCTCGCAATGAGAAACTTGCACAACATCTATTGTCCTACCAGTCAAGTGGCAGCACGGGCCTCTAGGGAAACTACTGGTAATTAAGGTACTCCTTTTAATAGAGTACCGGAGCAAAGCATTAACACTCCGTGAACACATGTGATCCTCATATCACAGCCTTTCCCTCCGATACGTCTCAAACGTATCTATAATTTCTTATGTTCCATGCTAGTTTTATGACAATACCTACATGTTTTATTCATACTTTATATCATTTTGATGCATTTTCCGGTACTAACCTATTAACAAGATGCCGAAGCGCCAGTTCTTGTTTTCTGCTGTTTTTGGTTTCATAAATCCTACACAGGAAATATTCTCGGAATTGGACGAAACAAAAGCCAAACCTCCTATTTTTCCGAGGGACACACGGAGCCAAAAGGGAAAGCCAGGGGGAGGCCCACGGCCTCCACACCATAGGCTGGCGCGGCCAAGAGGGGGGCGTGCCGCCATATGGGGTGGGCCCCTCGGGCACCCTGATACGTCTCCGACGTATCGATAATTTCTTATGTTCCATGCCACATTATTGATGATATCTACATGTTATATGCACATTTTATGTCATATTTATGCGTTTTCTGGAACTAACCTATTGACGAGATGCCGAAAGGCCGCTTGTCATTTTCGTCTGTTTTTGGTTTCGTAAATCCTAGTAACGAAATATTCTCGGAATTGGACGAAATCAACGCCTAGTGTTCCTATTTTGCCCGGAAGCATCCGGAACACCCTAGAGTCGCCGGAGGGGGCCACACAGGCCCCGCGATGATAGGCCGGCGCGGCCCGGCCCTGGCCGCGCCGCCTTATGGTGTCGTCGCCCCGTTGACCCTCCGACTCCGCCTCTTCGCCTATATAAAGGTCCCAGACCTAAAACCTCGATACGGAAAAACCACGGTACGAGAAACCTTCCAGAGCCGCCGCCATCGCGAAGCCAAGATCTGGGGACAGGAGTCTCGTTCCGGCACGCCGCCGGGACGGGGAAGTGCCCCTGAAGGCTTCTCCATCGACACCACCGCCATCTCCATCAACGCTGTTGTCTCCCATGAGGAGGGAGTAGTTCTCCATCGAGGCTCGGGGCGTACCGGTAGCTATGTGGTTCATCTCTCTCCTATGTACTTCAATACAATAATCTCATGAGCTGCCTTACATGATTGAGATTCATATGATGATGCTTGTAATCTAGATGTCGTTATGCTAGTCAAGTGAATTTTACTTATGTGATCTCCGGAGACTCCTTGTCCCACGTGTGTAAAGGTGACAGTGGTGTGCACCGTGTGGGTCTCTTAGGCTATATTTCACGTAATACTTATTCACCGTTATGAATGGCATAGTGAAGTGCTTATTTATATCACTTTATGATTGCAATGTGTTTTGTATCACAATTTATCCATGTGCTACTCTAGTGATGTTATTAAAGTAGTTTTATTCCTCCCGCACGGTGTAATGGTGACGAGTGTGTGCATCCGTGTTAGTACTTGGCGTAGGCTATGATCATGATCTCGTGTAGATTGTGAAGTTAACTATTGCTATGATAGTATTTATGTGATCTATTCCTCCTACATAGTGTGAAGGTGACAGCAGTGCATGCTGTGTTAGTACTTGGTTTAGTCATGTTGATCTTTCTTGCACTCTAAGGTTATTTAAATATGAACATTGAATTGTGGAGCTTGTTAACTCCGGCATTGAGGGTTCGTTTAATCCTACGCAATGTGTTCATCATCCAACAAGAGAGTGTAGAGTATGCATTTATCTATTCTCGTTATGTGATCAATGTTGAGAGTGTCCACTAGTGAAAGTCTATTCCCTAGGCCTTGTTCCTAAATATCGCTATCGCCGCTTGTTTATCGTTTTACCGCTGCATTACTACGCTACCATATTACCACCATCAACTACACGCCACCAAGCTATTTTCTCGGCGCCATTACTACCGCTCGGATTTATTCATACCACCCGTATTTCACTATCTCTTCGCCGAACTAGTGCACCTATTAGGTGTGTTGGGGACACAAGAGACTTCTTGCTTTGTGGTTGCAGGGTTGCATGAGAGGGATATCTTTGACCTCTTCCTCCCCGAGTTCGATAAACCTTGGGTGATCCACTTAAGGGAAACTTGCTGCTGTTCTACAAACCTCTGCTCTTGGAGGCCCAACACTGTCTACAAGAATAGAAGCACCCGTAGACATCACACCCCCTCGCGCCGCCCTTTCGCCTATATATTCCTTCCGTCGCGAAAACCCTAAGAAAACAAGTCATATTCCACGAAGAGTTCCGTAGCCGCCGCCATCGCGAAGACAAGTTTCGGGGGACAGAATCTCTGTTTCGGCACGCCGCCGGGACAGGGAGTTGCCCCCGGAGTCATCTCCATCGACACCACCACCATCTTCATCGTTGTTGCAATCTCCCATGATGAGGAGGGAGTAGTTCTCCCCCGAGGCTGAGGGCTCTACCGGTAGCTATGTGGTTCATCTCTCTCTCTCCCATGGTGTGATCTTTATGTGATCATGAGCTTTGTGATCTAGTTGAATATGCAGATGTTACTCTTGTCTATTATGCACTCTAGAGGTTACTTTAATATGAACTGCAGATTCACTCTCCACGGTGTGATGGTGACAGTGTGCGCATCGTGTGTGATTCCTTTATGACGTTGTGGAGCTTGTTTACTCCGGCTTGAGGTGTGCTTTGTAGCCCTACACAATGAATGGTGTTTGTTATCCAACAAGAGAGTGTTTGAGATTAGCATTTATTGATTCAATTATGTGATCATTGTTGAGAGTGTCCACTAGTGAAAGTATGATCCCTAGGCCTTGTTTCTAAGCATTGAAACACCGTTTCCAACAAGTTCTGCTACATGTTCGCTTGCTGCCATTTTTAGTTCAGATTGCAATTACTACTTATAATCATCCATATTACTTGTATTTCACTATCTCTTCGTCGAACTAGTGCACCTATACATCCGACAAGTGTATTAGGTGTGTTGGGGACACAAGAGACTTCTTGTATCTTAATTGCAGGGTTGCTTGAGAGGGATATCTTTGACCTCTATCTCCCGAGTTCGATAAACCTTGGGTGATCCACTTAAGGGAAACTTGCTCGCTGTTCTACAAACCTCTGCTCTTGGAGGCCCAACACTGTGAAGCGTGCGTAGACATCAAGCTATTTTCTGGCGCCGTTGCCGGGGAGGTAAGGTAAAAGGTATTCACATCCTCCGACTACTAAGATATTTCCTAGCACTGTTGCCGGTGTGTGAGTGCTCGAAGCTATTTCCTTTAGATTCTGCAATTATATCTTTTTGTTTTTTGTTTTTATTTTCACTAGTTAGGCTTAATGAAAAACAACAAAAATATTAGAGATCTTTATAGTATCTATCTTGAGTTAGGACATGAGGTGTTTGAAGAGAAAATTAAAAAACCTATGGAACTTTATATGCATGCTAATGGCAATGTTATTAGTATGAATGCTTTGAACACCATTGTTGCTAATGCTATGGAAAATTCTAAGCTTGGGGAAGCTGGTTTTGATGAGCATGATATTTTTAGTCCCCCAAGCATGGAGGAGAAAATTTACTTTGATGATACTTTACCTCCTATATATGATGATTACAATGATGACTATCATATTTTCAGTCCACCTACTATTGAGGAGAAAATTAATTATGATTACAATATGCCTCCTATATATGATGCTTATGGTGATGAGAATAATAATGATAGCTATTTTATTGAATTTGCTCCCACTACAATTAATAGTAATGACTATGCTTATGTGGAGAATAATAATTTTATGCATGTAGCTCATGATAAGAATATTTCATGTGACAGTTATATTGTTGAGTTTGTTCATGATGTTACTGAAAATCTTTATGAGAGAGGATAATATGGTTGTAGGGATTTTCATGTTACTAAAACACCTCTCTTTTTGCTGAAAATCTTGAAGTTGCGCTTGTCTTGTCTTCCTATGCTTATTGCTTTATACTTACATGACTTGTTTATTTACAAGATTCCTTTTCATAGGAAGTGGGTTAGACTTAAAAGTGTTTCTTATTTGCTTTTGATGCTCTCTTTTGCTTCAACTCTTATTTCTTGCGAGAGCATCATTAAAATTACTGAGCCCATCTTAATGGCTATAAAGAAAACACTTCTTGGGAGATAACCCATATTTTTATTTTGATACTGTTTTGTTGTGTCTTGGAAGTTGTTACTACTATAGCAACCTCTCCTATCATGTTTATTTCGTTTTTGTGCCAAGTAAAGTCTTTGATAGAAGGTTGATACTAGATTTGGATTTCTGCGCAGAAACAGACTTTTAGCTGTCACGAATTTGAGTTGTTCTCTCTGTAGGAGAATCTAAAAATTCTTCAAAAATTCACGAGTAACCCTCAGATATGTACGCAACTTTCATTAAATTTGAGCTTCTTCATATGAGCATGTTAAGTGCCTCAAAAAAATTCGTTTTTACGGACTGTTCTGTTTTGACAGATTCTGCCTTTTATTTCACATTGCCTCTTTTACTGTGTTTGAGTGGATTTCTTTGCTCCATTAAATTTCAGTAGCCTTGAGTAATGTCCAGAAGTATTGGGAATGATTGTGTCCTCGCTGAACATGTGAATTTTTGATTATGCACTAACCCTCTAATGAGATTGTTTTGAGTTTGGTGTGAAGGAAGTTTTCAAGGATCAAGAGAGGAGGATGATATAATATGATCAAGAAGAGTGAAAAGTCTAAGCTTGGGGATGCTCCCGTGGTTCATCCCTGCATATTTCAAGAAGACTCAAGGATCTAAGCTTGGGGATGCCCAAGGCATCCCCTTCTTCATCAACAACTTATCAGGTCACCACTAGTGAAACTATATTTTTATTCTGTCACATCTTATGTACTTTATTTGGAGAGTCTGTGTGCTTTTATTTTTGTTTGTGTTTGAATAAATTCGGATCCTAGCATTCCTTGTGTGGGAGAAAGACACGCTCCGCTTTTTCATATTGAACACTGGTGTTCTTAGTTTTACTTTTAATGTTCATGGCGAAAGTTGAAAGCCGCTTCATTTATTGCTATTTGGTTGGAAACAGAAAATGCTTCATGTGGTAATTGGTATATTGTCTTGAATAATTTGATAATTGGCAATTGTTTTGAGCTCTCAAGTATATCATGTTTAAGCTCTTGCATCATGTAGTTTAAACCTATTAGTGGAGAATTACTGTAGAGCTTGTTGAAATTTGGTTTGCATGATTGGTCTCTCTAAGGTCTAGATATTTTCTGGTAAAAGTGTTTGAGCGACAAGGAAGACAGTGTAGAGTCTTATAATGCTTGCAATATGTTCTTATGTAAGTTTTGTTGTACCGGTTCATACTTGTGTTTGCTTTAAACAACCTTGCTAGCCAAAGCCTTGTACTGAGAGGGAATGCTTCTCGTGCATCCAAAACCTTGAGCCAAAACTTATGCCATTTGTGTCCACCATAACTACCTACTATGTGGTATTTTTCTGCCATTCCAAGTAAATTGCTTGCGTGCTACCTTTAAATCCTTTCAAAAAAAATTCATTCCTCGTTTTTGCAATACATAGCTCATGGGAAAGTAGCCTAAAAACTATTGTGGTAAGGAATATGTCGCTTGTGTATCTTAGTTCTTATAAGTTGCTTGTTGAGCGGTAACCATGTTATCTGGGGACGCCATCAACCTATCACACCTTTGTTGAATATCATGTGAGTTGCTATGCATGTTCGTCTTGTCTGAAGTAAGGGAGATTTTCCATGATTTGAAATGGTTTGAGTATGCATATTGTTAGAGAAGAACATTGAGCCGCCAACCAAAGCCATGTATCATGGTGGAAGTTTCAGCTTGCACATTAATCCTCAAATCTCTTATGAGAATATTATCTGTTGTTGAATGCTTAAAGCATAAAAGAGGAGTCCATTATCTGTTTTCTATGTTGTCCCGGTATGGATGTCCTCAAGTTGAGATATATCAAAATCGAGAAATCAAATGCGATTTATCTCCTTGGACCTTTGTACAGGTGGGATAGAGGTACCCCTTTGTGACACTTGGTTGAAACATATGTAATGCAATGATAATCCATGGAAATCCGAGCTAATTAGGACAAGGTGCGGGCACTATTAGTATTCGATGCATGAGGCTTGCAACTTATAGGAAGTTTTATACATAAACCATATGAATTATTACTACCGTTGACAAAATCGTTTCCATGTTTTCAAAATAAAAAGCTCTAGCACATGAGTAATCCCTGCTTCCTCTCGCGAAGGGCCTTTCTTTTACTTTATGTTGAGTCAGTTTACCTACTTCTTTCCATCTTAGAAGCAAACACTTGTGTCAACTGTGTGCATTGATTCTTACATACTTGCTTATTTGCGATCATCATATTACTTTGTGTTGACAATTATCCATGAGATATGCATGTTGAAAGTTGAAAGCAACTGCTGAAACTTAAATCTTCCTTTGTGTTGCTTCAAAACCTTCTATTAAGAATCTATTGCTTTATGAGTTAACTCTTATGCAAGACTTGTTGATGCTTGTCTTGAAAGTACAATTCATGAAAAGTCTTTGCTATATGATTCAGTTGTTTAATCATTATCTTTTTGTTAGTAAACTATAGACCATTGCTTTGAGTCACTTCATTCATCTCATATGCTTTACAATAGTATTGATCAAGATTATGCTGGTAGCATGTCACTTCGTAAATTATTCTTTTATCGTTTACCTACTCGAGGGCGAGTAGGAACTAAGCTTGGGGATGCTTGATACGTCTCAAACGTATCTATAATTTCTTATGTTCCATGCTAGTTTTATGACAATACCTACATGTTTTATTCATACTTTATATCATTTTGATGCATTTTCCGGTACTAACCTATTAACAAGATGCCGAAGCGCCAGCTCTCGTTTTCTCGCTGTTTTTGGTTTCAGAAATCGTACACATGAAATATTCTCGGAATTGGACGAAACAAAAGCCAAACCTCCTATTTTTCCGATGGACACACGGAGCCAGAAGGGCAAGCCAGGGGGAGGCCCACGGCCTCCACACCATAGGCTGGCGCGGCCAAGAGGGGGGGCGCGCCGCCATATGGGGTGGGCCCCTCGGGCACCCCCTCGCGCCGCCCTTTCGCCTATATATTCCTTCCGTCGCGAAAACCCTAAGAAAACAAGTCATATTCCACGAAGAGTTCCGTAGCCGCCGCCATTGCGAAGACAAGTTTCGGGGGACAGAATATCTGTTCCGGCACGCCGCCGGGACGGGGAATTGCCCCCGGAGTCATCTCCATCGACACCACCGCCATCTTCATCGCCGTTGCTGTCTCCCATGATGAGGAGGGAGTAGTTCTCCCCGAGGCCGAGGGCTCTACCGGTAGCTATGTGGTTCATCTCTCTCTCCCATGGTGTGATCTTTATGTGATCATGAGCTTTGTGATCTAGTTGAATATGTAGATGTTACTCTTGTCTATTATGCACTCTAGAGGTTACTTTAATATGAACTCGCGGATTCACTCTCCACGGTGTGATGGTGACAGAGGTGCGCATCGTGTGTGATTCCTTTATGACGTTGTGGAGCTTGTTTACTCCGGCTTGAGGTGTGCTTTGTAGCCCTACACAATGAATGGTGTTTGTTATCCAACAAGAGAGTGTTTGAGATTAGCATTTATTGATTCAATTATGTGATCATTGTTGAGAGTGTCCACTAGTGAAAGTATGATCCCTAGGCCTTGTTTCTAAGCATTGAAACACCGTTTCCAACAAGTTCTGCTACATGTTCGCTTGCTGCCCTTTTTATTTCAGATTGCAATTACTACTTATAATCATCCATATTACTTGTATTTCACTATCTCTTCGTCGAACTAGTGCACCTATACATCTGACAAGTGTATTAGGTGTGTTGGGGACACAAGAGACTTCTTGTATCTTAATTGCAGGGTTGTTTGAGAGGGATATCTTTGATCTCTACCTCCCTGAGTTCGATAAACCTTGGGTGATCCACTTAAGGGAAACTTGCTGCTGTTCTACAAACCTCTGCTCTTTGAGGCCCAACACTGTCTACAGGAATAGAAGCGTGCGTAGACATCACCCTCCGGTTGTCCCAATTTCTGTCACTTTGGGGCCTCGGGTTCCGGACAGCAATATGTGTATACAACTTGCAGGTAAGATCATAAAACAATGAATATCATCAAGAATCAATAACATGTTCAGATCTGAAATCATGGCACTCGGGCCCTAGTGTCAAGCTTTAAGCACTACAAGTTGCAACAATATCATAAAAGTACCAACAACGGATACTAGGCACCATGCCCTAACAATCTTATGGCTATTACATGAACAATCTCATCCAATCCCTACCATTCCCTTCAGCCTACAGCGAGGGATTTACTCACACATGGATGGGGAAGCATGGATGGTCGATGGAGAGGCGTCGGTGGTGATGATGGCGATGATCTCCTCCAATTCCCCGTCCCGGCAGGGTGCCAGAACGGAGTTTCTGATCCCGAGATTGGGTTTCGCGATGGCGGCGGAGTTCTGGATGTCTTCTGGAAAATTGGTCGAACCCCCGTGCGTTTTTAGGTCAAGGGCTTTAAGTAGTCCAGAGGGGAGTGTCGTGTTGGAGATATGCCCAAGAGGCAATAATAAAGTGGTTATTATATATCTTCATGTTTATGATAAATGTTTACATACCATGCTATAATTGTATTAACCGAAACATTGATACATGTATGTTATGTGAACAACAAGGAGTCCCTAGTAAGCCTCTTGTCTAACTAGCTTGTTGATTAATAGATGGTCATCATTTCGTGATCATGAACATTGGATGTTATTAATAACAAGGTTATGTCATTGATGAATGATGTAATGGACACACCCAATTAAGCGTAGCATAAGATCACGTCATTAAGTTCATTTGCTATAAGCTTTCGATACATAGTTACCTAGTCCTTCGACCATGAGATCATGTAAGTCACTTATACCGGAAAGGTACTTTGATTACATCAAACGCCACTGCGTAAATGGGTGGTTATAAAGGTGGGATTAAGTATCCGGAAAGTATGAGTTGAGGCATATGGATCAACAGTGGGATTTGTCCATCCCGATGACGGATAGATATACTCGGGCCCTCTCGGTGGAATGTCGTCTAATTAGCTTGCAAGCATATGAATGGTTCATGAGAGACCACATACCACGGTACGAGTAAAGAGTACTTGTCAGAGACGAGGTTGAACAAGGTATAGAGATACCGATGATCAAACCTCAAACAGTAAAATATCGCGTGACAAAGGGAATCGGTATCGTATGTAAATGGCTCAATCGATCACTAAGTCATCGTTGAATATGTGGGAGCCATTATGGATCTCCAGGTCCCGCTATTGGTTATTGGTTGGAGAGAAGTCTCAACCATGTCTGCATAGTTCACGAACCGTAGGGTGACACACTTAAGGTTTGATGTCGTTTAAGTAGATATGGAATATGGAATGGAGTTCGAAGTTTTGTTCTGAGGTCTCGGATGGGATCCAGGACATCACGAGGAGGTCCGGAATGGTCCGGAGAATAAGATTCATATATAGGAAGTCATATTCCAAGTTTGGAAATGATCCGATGCATTTATGGCAGGTTCTAGAAGGTTCTAGAAAAGTCCGGAAGAAATCACCATGGAAAGTGGAGTCCCAGAGGGACTCCACCTTGCATGGCCAGCCAACCCTAAAGGGTAGGAGTCCCAGGTGGACTCCCCAAGGGTGGCCGGCCACCCCCCCCCCCCAAGGAAGGGGTGGGAGTCCCACCTTGAGTGGGATTCCCCCCTTGGGTAGGTTTTGTCCCTATGGAAGGTTTTGGTTTCGGATCTTATTCGAAGACTTGGATACCAACACTTGGGGATTTCCACCTATATAATGAGGAGGAGAGGGAGGGGCTGCCCACTCTTGGCCGCACCACCTAGGGCCCCCCATGGCCGGCGCCCTACCCCCTCTCTCTCCCCAAACCCTAGCGCCCCTCCTCCACATACTACTCCCGCAGCCGCATAGGCGAAGCCCTGCTGGAGTTCTCCACCACCACCGCCACCACGCCGTCGTGATGCCGGGATTCCGAGGAGGATCTACTACTTCCGTTGCCCGCTGGAACGGGGAGAAGGACGTCGTCTTCATCAACACCGAACGTGTGACCGAGTACGGAGGTGATGCCCGATTGTGGCACCGTCAAGATCTTCTACGCGCTTTTGAAAGCGGCAAGTGATCATCTTCTGCAACAACGAGATCTAATCTCGTAGGCTTTGGAAATCTTCAAGGGTTAGTCTCGTGATCCCCTCGTTGCTACCATCTTCTAGATTGCATCTTGGCTTGGTTTTCGTTCTTGCGGTAGGAAATTTTTTGTTTTCTATGCTACAAATCCCATCAGTGGTATCAGAGCCATGTCTATGCATAGATTGGTTGCACGAGTAGAACACAATTGTTTTGTGGGCGTTGATGCTTTGTTGTCTTTAGTTCGTGTACTTTGCATCTTGCGGCATGGTGGGATGAAGTAGGGGTGGAATCGAGCCGAGCCGAGCCGGCTCGTGGCTCGGCTCGGTCGGGCTCGTGGCTAATCGAGCCAAGCCTGGCTCGGCTTGTAGGGAATCATTTTTAAGAAAGGAGGCTCGAGGCTCGGCTCGGCTCGGTCGGGCTCGTCGAGCCAGACGCTAGTGCCGAATTACCTGGCCCATGTGCGACCAATCTCTTCCTCATTCGGCTCCATCACCATCTCGCTAGCGCCGCCCTCTGCCACCATCGCCTCCAGCGCCGGCCGCCACCACCCCGATCTCCTTATCCATGGCTCCCCTAACCCCTGCTCCTCCCGATTTGATCCCCTAGGTCCCGGCGCAGGTCATCCAGGGTTACCAGCGCCCAGTACCGGTCGCCCGCCGTTCGTCGGCCCTTCTCCTGCCAGCCTGCCGGCCGGTGTGCAGCCACCTCCTCCAACTGTGTTCGACTCCGGCAAACTGATGGGTTCCTCCAAACAGACAACCACGAATTCCCACAATACAGAGGTGGGGCGTTCTTGGAAGGCCTCGGCAAGCCAGGAAGCAGCTGGAAATTAGCCCGGATTTTCCTCCACGGATTGATTTGTTTCCTTGTTCGCTTTCTGGGGTATACTGCCCAAATACAGGGATTTAGCTTTCCTTACGCGGATAGGTTTGCATCTTGAATTGTTGATATGATTTTTTCCCCATTTGCGATGATTGGACGTACGGTTGTTGCCGTCCTGGTGAACTAGACAACTAAGATATAGGCTATTGTTGCTTTATTGGTACTTTGTAAAATTTGCTAGACAATGTTATAAATGTAGTTATGTTTGATTGCTGGTTATTATTGTGAAATGATACATTTTATCAAAGTTCATCGCGCATATTTTTATTACATCGAGCCTTCGAGCCGGCTTGCAAGCTTCGTCGAGCGGGCTCGTCGAGCCTCGAGCCTTGTTTTGAAGATTTAGGCTTGGCTTGTTTGACCTTCGAGCCGAGTCGAGCTCGAGCCAAGCCTTGTCGAGCCCGAGCCAAGCCTCGAGCCTTTAGCTTTGTGTCCACCCCTAGGGATGAAGCGGCTCGGGCTAACTTTACATGACCGCGTTCATGAGACTTGCACCATGTTCGACATGCAACTTGTATTGCATAAGTGGCTTTGCGGGTGTCTGTCTCTCCCACCATAGTGAAGATTCAATTTACTCTTTCTATTGACAACACTAGTATCACCGTTGTGGTTCATGTTAGTTGGTAGATTGGATCTTACTCGAAAACCCTAAACCACGTAAAATATGCAAACCAATTAGAGGCGTCTAACTTGTTTTTGCAGGGTTTGGTGATGTGATATGGCCATGATGTGATGATGAACATGTATGAGATGATCATTATTGTATTGTGGCAACCGGAAGGAGCCTTATGGTTGTCTTTATATTTCATGTTGTAGTATTATTTCAAAGTAGTTGTAATAGTTGCTACACACGGTGAACAACCATGAAGACGGCGCCACGGACCTTGACGCTACGCCGACGATGATGGAGATCATGCCCGTTGATGATGGAGTTCATGTCCGTGCTTTGGAGATGAAGATCAAAGGCGCAAAGACTAAAGGGCCATATCATATCACATATGAATTGCATGTGATGTTAATCCTTTATGCATCTTATTTTGCTTAGATCGCGACGATAGCATTATAAGATGATCCCTCACATTAATATCAAGATAATAAAGTGTTCTCCCCTAGTATGCACCGTTGCTACAGTTCGTCGTTTCGAAGCATCTCGTGATGATCGGATGTGATAGACTCTACGTTCACAAACAACGGGTGTAAGCCATGTTGCACACGCGGAATACTTGGGTTTGCTTGACGATCCTAGCATGTACAGACATGGCACCGGGACAACGGAAACCGAAAGGTTGAACACGAGTCATATGGATGATATGATCAACATGTTGATGTTCACCATTGAAGCTACATCATCTCACGTGATGATCGGTTTTGGTGTAGTGGATGTGGGTCGTGTACCACTTAACAACTATGAGGGATGTTATATTAAGTGGGAGTTCATTAGTAATTAGATTAAAACATGAACTAATTATCATAAACATAGTCTGAGTAGCATTTTGAATTAATTTTGTAGTATTGGCATCCGTTTTCTACCATGCGCTAGTCTTGTAATTGAGATAGAAATTTGTTAAATCGACAAGTAACTTTACGGACTGGTACCGTATTGTTAAAGAATCAAGAAATGATTAAGTCCTATTGCAAACTTTTAGTAAACCTCACATTGTTGATTCAAAGAACAATGGTTTCAATTAGTACCTAGAATCATCTTGTCTCCGTGTAACTCGAAGTTCAAATCTGTTTGAAAAGTAAGGAGCTGGAAATTTTGTTTTCAGAAATAAGCAAGGTATGAGATATATGTGATATCTAAGACCTTATTGCAAGATGATAGAATATAATCTAGTGAGACTACATAAACTCATAAGTTTTATGGGAATGTACGAAGGTTGAAGACGCCAGGCGTCCCAATCCTCCAACTATTGGGGCACTAACGATATTCGCATATCCATGAAGTGATCGTCCTTAGTATGCACCGTTGCTAAGACTCGTCGTTTCGAAGCATTTCGTGATGATCGGGTGTTATAGATTCTACGTGTGCATACAACGGGTGCAAGCCAGATTTGCACATGCGAATACTAAGGTTAAACTTTACGAGCCTAGCATGTACAGACATGGTCTCGGAAAGTCGTCATGATATGATGGATAAAATTATGAGTGAAATGTTCATCATATTACGAAGTTACTAATAGTGAAATCTGGAACACTTGTCATATGACGATCAACTTCAAAGTAAGAACCTCAAGGTTATTGGTATTTGACCAATGGACCTAGAAGTCATTGAAGGTGAAGTGTTTTTCTGAGAATGAGGAAAGCTTAAAGAGAAACTACAAAAGATATTTTGGCAGAAAGAAAGAAAAGACTAGAAAGTCTAGCTCAGGTGTATATATATGATATACATGTTATGGATGTATTCCTTGTTTGGTCACATAATGAAATTCTTGGGTATAAGTACCATATTGGTTGGTATGAGATACAACACAACGCAATACAAGAATACAATGGCCTAAGTGACTGATAAGGAATATGGTAATAATGCACATCTGGAACATAATAAAGTGTTATTATGTTTGTCGTTGGCATTCTATCTAGCCCTTAGAATTTATAATAAAGAACTTAATACTTGTTATTTTGCTCTGGTCAAATGAAAACAATGAGTTGTTCAAATTATGACATTACTCCATGTACGATGGATAAGTTATTATAAATCTTAATGGTGAAACACACATACATAACACTGACGCTAAAATGCCATAAGGCAAATGATATGGATTCCACTTATCTGTGGAACCGCCATTTAGGTCATGTTAGAAATGAACGCATGAAGGAACTCCATGCAAATGGATTTTTGGAGTCATTTGATTTTGAATCGTTTGACGCTTGCAAAATCTTTTCTAAAAGGAATGACTGAAATACCCTTCATAGGCCAAGAGTTGAACGGGCAACTAACTTAGTGAAAACATACATGATGATATATGTGGTTCACTGGGCATAGTTGTGTGCGGGAGATTCTTCTACTTCATGAAACTTCCAACAATGAATTGAGTATATAAATGTGGATATATTCGATAATAAAGAAGTTTGAAACATTTGAATGGATTCAAATAAAATTCAGCATGAAGTGGAAATCATTGTAATAGAAAAGTCAAATATCTATGATTGGATCATGGTGGAAATAATTGAATTACGAGTTTTAGCGAACATCTAAGAGAGTTATGAAATTGTTCTACAACTCACGTTTCTTGGAGTATCATAGTGATGAAGAAGTATCCAAGAGACGTATCCAAACCTTGTTGGGTCAATGATGAGATAAAATATTGATGCCATTATATTTTTGTGGATTATGCTTTAGTGACTACCGCTTTTACACCGAATAGAGCATCATCATGATCCGTTGAAATGACACCATACAAGTTATGGCATGGGTATAAACCATAATAGTCCTTTCTTTAAATTTTGGTCTAAGAGTTTACAACCAAAATCGGATGAATGTCTTTGTTGGTTATCCCAAAGAATTGATTGGGAATTCTTTTCACTATGAAGTAAAAGACAAAAATGTTTGTTAATGTTACTTGCGTATTTCCAAGAAATTGTTTTCTAGCGAAGTATTTGAGTGGGAGGACAATAGAACTTGATAAGGTTTATGAACCTGAGCATAATGATCAGAGTAGCGCATCATCGGAAATTGGTTCCGGAAGCGGCCACGACGATCATGGCTTCCATGACTACAAAGTGTTTTAGCCATGGAGATCGAAGTACTTATTGAACCTTGTAGGTATGGTTTACTTTGTGATCAAATAAATGATTTGTGGACAAAGGATTGATTTTGAACAATGATAAACCAACTACAAACAAAGAAGTTATGATGGGCCCCGACTCCGTTAAAATGGCCATGCGCCATGAAATCCATGATAGATGAATACTTTTTGAAAGTAAATGGATCTATAAAATTGATGGACTTGGATGGAATATCCTTGAAGAAGCTCGACTTGTCGAAAAGTTGTTTACGACAAAGTTCAAAGAGTTGACTACGATAAGATTAGATCTTCCGTAGCAATGCTTATAGTCTATGTGGATTATTCTAGTAATCGCTACATATTTCTTTTATGAGATATGCTAGTAGGATGGCAAAATACATTACTTAACGGAAGTGTGTATTAAAGGTGTATACAAGATACAACCAAGAGTTTTGCTAGTTCGTGGAATACTAGATAGGTATACGAACTTCAATTGGATGAAGTGAGTATCGCGGAGTTGGAATCTTCACCGGATGAAATAGTCAAAAAGTTTTTGATTTCATCAGAAACGATGAAGATGCTTGCATTTGTAAGAAATTAAATGGGAGCGCTAAGACATATTTATACAACTTTATGTAAATGACATATAGTTGGTTATAAATGATGTAATTATATACTTGATTAAAAAGTTTCATTGAGAATTAACTTCAATGAAAGGAAATGGACTAAAACATATTTAGTGTCAAGATCTATAAAGATAGATTGAAACACATAATAAGTTTAAAGTCAAAGTACATGAGTGATTATAGATCACGAATAATATGTACACAATCAGATGTCCTATGCTCTAAAGTGTTATGAGCATGTACTAGAATGATTCATGTGATGATCATTGGACGATAGTAAGAATATTCTTGAGTACTTTAGAAGAACTAAGGATATATATTTATATAAGTTTTTGTATGGGGTAATGACAAACAAATCGCTGTAAAGTGTTGCACCGATATTAGTTTGATCACATATAAAAATAAATTTCAATCTCAAATTAGGCTAAGTGTTGTTTAAAAGGTAGCACAATGAGCTAGAAGTTGTCTATGCTAGATTTAGATGAGTTCTAAATGTTGTGATGGATTCTACAAACGAAGGCAGAGTATGTCACTGTTTTGACAATGACTGAGGATGTTAAGTCAAGAAGTTCTTTGAGAACTTGGTGTAGTTCCGATAGTGTCAGAACTTTGAAGCTATATTGTGTGTGACAATATTAGTGACATATTTCAGACCGTGGAATTAAGGTTCCACCAGAAGACCAAACATATTTAATGCCGACTCATTTGGAAAATGAGTGATGCGTTAAGACGTAAATGAATTGCAAAATACATACGTTTCTGAGCATGTCAGATCCGTTGACTAAAACCTCTCCCGTGAGCAAAACATGATAAAGTACCGGAAGGCCAAGGTGTTATATCTTTACAAATATAAACTAGATTATTGACTCTAGTGCAAGTGGGAGACTGTTGGAGATATGCCCAAGAGGCAATAATAAAGTGGTTATTATATATCTTCATGTCTATGATAAATGTTTACATACCATGCTATAATTGTATTAACCGAAACATTGATACATGTATGTTATGTGAACAACAAGGAGTCCCTAGTAAGCCTCTTGTATAACTAGCTTGTTGATTAATAGATGGTCATCATTTCGTGATCATGAACATTGGATGTTATTAATAGGGATTTCTATTTTCGTGCCCCTGGTTCGTTAGTTGTACTCAGTTTTCCCCAGCCTCTTAACTTTTCCTCATTTTTCCCCTCCCTCTAGTTTGAAACCCTCGCAGAGGCTCGGACGGGAGGGTTGCCGTCTGGTCAGAGGCCTTCCGTTACCGGTGACGGCTAGGGAGCCGCGGTGGTTTTGACTTGACCGTTGCTTTCGAAATGTGTTGACTATTGACTGGAAGAGCTGACCCAAAGCTTTCCCCTCCGCCCGAGACTTGAGGAGCTCACACACCGCCCCTCCGCCGCCACGCCATCCTGCCCACCTACCTTATGGCATCGTCCGCCGCCGAGCCGGCCCCGCCCCCACCACCACCCCCAGGCTCCGCCTCCACCAGATCTGGATCTACACCTGTCCTGTTTGTAATTCCGTCTGGTTTGCCGACTATTCCCGCCAGCCGTGGAGAAGATTGGGAATCGGAGGGATATAACGCATGGATTCCATCTGGGTAAGCATCGTCTGCCTATGTGAATTAACAGTAGGCAGTTTTTGAGCGCCAATCGTTGTTGCTCAACTAACTGCGTTGCTTTTCGAATAGGATGGATCCAGCGGCTTTTCGGCTGGTGGTTAGGCTGGATTCTAGCTTTACGCGTGATTCTAAACGCTGTAAGACTAGGTTTTACTTCCCTGCGGTGGTTGCAACCACCATCTCGTTAAGGGATTTCAAAGCTAACATCTACGATAACTACACCTGGAGCTCTCTCGATGCAGTTCATTTCGAATATTTCAACATCCCGGAGGGAAGATTTGTTCCACTAATTTCCGAAGACGATCTGGGAATTCTTTTTGCTTTGAATGCTTCTTGCCGGTTCGGTAAAATTCGTATCCATGTGGACAGGGGCCAGGCATCATCTGGAGTGCCAGGGCATCATCGGGTGGTCGGGCATCATGTCTCTCTACTACCGCTGCCTCGCTAATAGTGTGCGCCGTGGTGCTCCTTGTAGGTCCACAGCCAGCACCATCTGTCCCCGAGTGCTAGTGGTAGCCGGATCGTTCGTACGGTCGATGTGGAGGACGATGCGGACATTGAGGATCGACCTCCTCAAGATGATGAGGATGAGTTGATGTTTCTGAATTGGTAGATCGATGCGATAGCAGGCAATGGAGGATCAATACATGGAAGATATTGCTTTTGGTGCCGATTTGATGACACCGATGATGAAGAGAAGAATGAGAATGATGACAAGCCTCGTTTTAGCCGATTACGAAGGTGAAGACTTGCCAACAATTGAGTGGAACAGTGGAGAATCCCCAGCTTGTAGAAGGCACCGTGTTTCAAACGATGATGGACTGCCGTAATGCAATTACTACATATCACATTCTCACTAAGAATAATTTTGAGGTTATTAAAAGTGAGCCGTGTAGGTTCACAATTAAATGCCCATACCTAAGGTGTAAGTTTAGGCTGCATGCATCCACAATGCGCGAAGCGGCTTGGTTCGAGTACTACGCCAACCGGTTGTGTATTTAGATCACGGTGTAAAATTTGTTATCTATTACCGACATCCCTTATCATTATGTTTCGGATAAAGAAGAATAAGGAGATCCATAGGTGTCCACCTCTAGGGGAGAGCCGGAGCTGAAAACAAAGCTAGCGAAGACTAGGTGGTTGGCAGATGTAATCCTAGATTGGTTGAGAGAAAATTCTTCACTTGGTCCAACAACGACTCGTAAAAAGGTGGTTGAGAAGTATAAAATGGAAGTACCTTACATGAGGATGTTCTATGCAAAGGAAATGGCTCTTGACAAGATCAATGGTCCATGGAATGAAAGCTTTCGGTTGCTTTACACTTTCAAAGCTGAAGTGGAGATGGCTAGTCCGAGCAGTGTTGTAGCGATAGACAAGCATACGGTTCCCTACAAATTGAAAAGCGGGAAGGTAATGCACAAGGAATGTTTTAGAAGGGCTTTTGTTTGTTTCAAAGCTTGCTTGGAAAGGCTTTTGGACGGTTGCGGGCCTTATTTGGCCGTGGATGCATCAGCTCTTCATGGCAGGTTTAAAGGACAGCTAGTTGCTTGCCACTCTGCGGTTGATGGACATAATTGGATGTTCCCTGTTGCTTATGGGGTTTTGGAGGTTGAGTCACGGGAAAGTTGGACTTGGTTTCGCAGAATTTGTGCGACCTTATAGGTCATCCACCAGGACTTGTTATCCACACGGACGCTTGCAAAGGTTTGGAGACTGCGGTAGAAGCAGTATTCCCTGGAGTGGAGCATAGGGAATGTATGCGACACTTGGTACAGAATTTTACAAAGAAATTCAAGGGTGAAGCATCTGTTTCATTTGGATGTGTTGTATAAACAAAAACCTGGGGTGAAGGATGATGACCCACAAGTATAGGGGGTGTATCGTAGTATCTTCGATAAGTAAGAATGTCGATCCCAACGAGGAGCAGAAGGTGTTGACAAGCAGTTTCGATGAAGGATTCACTGTAAATGCTCACGAGACAAGTTGGAGGTTGAGTCACGGGAAAGTTGGACTTGGTTTAACGGAATTGCGCGACCTTATGGGGTCATCCACCGGGACTTGTTATCCACACGGACGCTTGCAAGGTTTGGAGGCTTGCGGTAGAAGCGATGTTCACAGTGGAGCATGGGAATGTATGCGACACTTGGTACGAGGAATTTTACAAAGAGATTAAGGAGTGAATTTCTTGACCTTCTGTACAGCTTCATACACATGCAGCTCTAGGAAGCATCTTTGTTTTCATTGGATGTGTTGTATAAACAAAAAACAGGGTGAAGGAGTACTTGGATGAACATCATGGTAGGGTGTGGTCAAAAAGCCAATTCAATGAAATTTTGCAAGGTAGACTATGCAACAGTAACATGCCGGAGAGTTTTGAATTCAAAGGTCAAGTCATTGAAAGGGTTATGCGTAGCAAATATTTGATAAGATTAGGCGGATGATCATGATAAGGTCGATGCGGGTCAAAAAATTGTCCACAAATTGTATTTGGCCATCTCATGCTCCCATATTTGATTAGGAGTCTTTGCATGCCGAGGGCAAAGCAATTGAGGATGCAATGCGTCGAGAGAAAGGAATGGTGAGGTAACCTACCTTTGACAAACAAAGCGGGCGATGGAGGGTATCCGGTGGTTGGTTGGTGGTTGTGCCATTATGTGGGGATGGCGGTCTGTGGGATACCTACATACACGCATTGTTTTCATGAGTGTTATAGAGGTGAAAGATGGTGAAGTTGATCGGTATGTGTCGGAAGTATTTCTGTTGCCAAATTTAAGTACATATATGCTATGAATGTTCACTGCCTTGTTGGGGAAAAGACAATGGTTAGAAATTCGATCTCGAGGCTTCAAGTTTGTACTCTCCCGATATTGACTGCGGTAGCGGGTAGGCCGAGGAAGAATAGGATCGAAACTGGTGCGGAGGGTCGTGCACCGATTCGAAAATGTAAGTGCAAACGTTGTATGGGAGATCTGGACACATTGCTAGGCTTTGTAAAAAATGGAGTTGACCCGAAGCTTTTGGAATGGAAAGATCGAGCGGGAGCGAGAAAGTACGAGAGGAATAGAGCGGCAATTCAACTTGGGGTGGAAAACGACGGTTCAACATGAGGAGATTGAAGCAGCAAATGCGGGGGAGATTAGCGACGGTTCAACGCAGGGAGATTGAAGCGACAAATGCGGAAGGGAGATTGAAATGACGGGGTTCAACATGAGAGGGTCGACCGATGGATCGAGAGAGCGGAGGAACGGATGGATGTCGGCGCCGAACCACAGTGGATGGAGGGCGGAGGGAACGAGATGGATGTAGAATGGCTTCAACCGATGAGTCTAGAGGAGAGGGAACGATTATGGTCGAGAATGCCACGAAAGTAGTAAGGCCCTTGATAAGAAGCTAACCGAAGAGTACATGGCGAGGAAAAGAAAAGCACAAGCCTGTGAGAAGAAGAAGAACAAGAAAGGAGCAAAGGAAGGTAGACACCGGTAACTGTCTGCTGGTGGGGTTACCGGAGTAAGGTGGTGGCTTGACGGAATGCAGGGAGCAAGAAGATTTTGAGTACGAACAGCTAATTTGAATTTGTGTGAACAATTTGTAGTGGGGTTTCCTTTGTGTTGGCGATCCCTTTGTGTTGAACAATTTGTATTGGGGTTCCCTTTGTATTGAGGATGCCTTTGTGTTGAACAATTTGAATTTGCTTCATGTTAATTTGAATTTGTATGAACAATTTGTATTGGGGATGCCTTTGTGTTCAACAATTTTAATTTGTGTGAACAATTTGTATGCCACATTTAAAAACACATTTATCATTTTCTCTGGGTTTAGGGTTTTAGGGTTTTGGGTTTTAGGGTTTCAATTCAAAATAATTCAAAACATGGTGGAACCTTCCCATGGAGCCTTGTTATGTTACCTACAACCTAGAGAAATAATAATGAAAAGGAAATATAGAATGTAAGTTTTTATGCCAAAAGCAAAACCACTTCCTAGTCCATGAAAAGCTGCTAGATGTGAAGATGCGGGGCTTTACTGCTCAATACACCTCCCAAATGCCGCTACTATGCTACCAACTTTGTCCAAATGGTCCAAATTACGTCACCCTTGTGTATCTTTGAGATTCGCAAAACAATGTCTAGTCGGCCAAAATGTAATATATTGTTCAAATATCACAATTTACAATTTTGTGCCAAAGGCTTCAATTCCCATAGTCCGTTATTATTTTTGGGTGCCCACTATTTGCCAATTAGTGTTACTGGGTTTCCCCCTCGAAGTGCCATTGTTCACTGGAGTCCTACTCGGTTAGCCTTTCGATAAACATTCTCCTCACTTTTCGCCCTCTTAGTTCTGCTCGATTTTCCCTAACTTGTACTCCTTTGGCCTCTGATCTGTGATTGGTCGAGATGTGTGTCCTGCCCGGATCTTGGTTGGTTGAAAGCTCAACGAACGGCTATGCACCGTTCGATCATTTATGATCGGACGGCACATATCTCTCTACCACGATGGACGCATGCGAGAACAAGAGCGACACATACCTGCCAACAGCAGCGGTCGCATATTCGATCGCATCTTCCTCTCTCGTATTTCCTCTCTTACTCACGGCGGTCGCGGCGGCGCGGTCTAACCGTGCGTCGCGGCGGCGTGCGGCGGCGCGGATCACAACCGTGCGTGCGACGGCGGCGGATCCCAACGTGCGTGCGGCGGCGTGAGCGGCGCGGATCCTGCCCGTGCGTGCGGCGCGCGAGATCTAGCAGGTGCGGCGCGCCATGGATCTAAGAGTGCCCGGTGAGGATCTAGCCGTCGAGAAATAGTTGGAAAATGTCTCTGTCTCACTTTCGATTCTATTCTCAGATGCGGTGAATGATGAGAGAGCACCAAGACGGCGGCGGGTGCGGGCGGTGGTCATCGATGCCACGAACATTGAAGCCTTCGTAACATCGCTTCGACGGCGCAGACCCAGCCTTCAATGTCGGAGCACGAGCAGTGTCTCACTTCAGGCACCGAGAGTGCGAATCGATGCCAGAACGATTGAAGCCATCGTCTACAACCGCGGCGCAAAGCGCCGATCGACCCTCGCCGGATCCGTCGGCGATGAAGTACACCAAGACGACGGCGGTTGAGCAATGGTCATCGATCGCCACGGTGCATTGAAGCCATCGCCGATAACAGCTGGCTTCCAGCGGCGGATGGCGAATGACTCACCCTCGGCCAGCCGTCGTCCGGCCTTTCTTGCCCATCGGCTAGCATGCATGTTTGGCCTTGTAATTGGGATAAATTATGATAAATTTGTATTTTCAATTTTAATTGGGATAAGAGTGTTCGAACTACTACCTCGATCTCCAAAAGCTTCTCCACGTTCT
>NC_061509.1:202013878-202032225 GCF_022539505.1 Lolium rigidum
TTACATCAACATGTTCTTCTTGGGCAACCAATGAAGCTAACGGAACATTATTAGGATCAACATTAGTCCTATCATTCGCAAGCATAGACATAATAGCATCAACCTTATCATTCAAGGAAGAGGATTCTTCAACAGAATTTACCTTCTTACCTTGTGGAGCTCTTTCCGTGTGCCATTCGGAGTAATTAATCATCATATTATCAAGGAGCTTTGTTGCTTCACCAAGAGTGATGGACATAAAGGTACCTCCAGCAGCTGAATCCAATAAATTCCGCGAAGAAAAATTTAGTCCTGCATAGAAGGTTTGGATGATCATCCAAGTAGTCGGTCCATCGGTTGGGCAATTTTTAACCGAGAGATTTCATTCTTTCCCAAGCTTGAGCAACATGTTCATTATCCAATTGTTTAAAATTCATTATGCTACTCCTCAAAGATATAATTTTAGCAGGGGATAATATCTACCAATAAAAGCATCCTTGCATTTAGTCCAGGAATCAATACTATTCTTAGGCGGAGATAGCAACCAATCTTTAGCTCTTCCTCTTAATGAGAAAGGAAACAATTTTAATTTTATAATGTCACCATCTACATATTTATATTTTTGCATTTCACATAGTTCAACAAAATTATTGAGATGGGCAGCAGCATCATCAGAACTAACACCAGAAAATTGCTCTCGCATAACAAGATTAAGTAAAGCAGGTTTAATTTCAAAGCATTCCGCTGTAGTAGCAGGTGGAGCGATAGGTGTGCATAGGAAATCATTATTATTTGTGCTAGTGAAATCACACAACTTAGTATTTTCAGGGTTGGCCATTTTAGCATTAGTAAATAAAACAAACTAGATAAAGTAAATGCAAGTAAACTAATTTTTTTGTGTTTTTGATATAGAGTGCAAGACAGTAAATAAAGCTAGCAACTATTTTTTTTGTGTTTTGATATAATGCAGCAAACAAAGTAGTAAATAAAATAAAGCAAGACAAAAACAAAGTAAAGAGATTGAGAAGTGGAGACTCCCCTTGCAGCGTGTCTTGATCTCCCCGGCAACGGCGCCGGAAAAAGAGCTTGATGGCGTGTATTTCACACGTTCGTTGGGCAACCCCAAGAGGAAGGTATGATGCGCACAGCAGCAAGTTTTCCCTCGGAAAGAAACCAAGGTTTATCGAACCAGGAGGAGCCAAGAAGCACATTGAAGGTTGATGGCGGCGGGATGTAGTGCGGCGCAACACCGAGGATTCCGGCGCCAACGTGGAACCTGCACAACACAACCAAAGTACTTTGCCCCAACGAAACAGTGAGGTTGTCAATCTCACCGGCTTGCTGTAACAAAGGATTAACCGTATTGTGTGGAAGATGATTGTTTACAGAGAAAACAGTAAAAACAAGTATTGCAGCAGATTTGTATTTCAGTATTAAAGAATGGACCGGGGTCCACAGTTCACTAGAGGTGTCTCTCCCATAAGATAAAAGCATGTTGGGTGAACAAATTACAGTCGGGCAATTGACAAATAGAGAGGGCATAACAATGCACATACATCTCATGATAAGTATAGTGAGATTTAATTGGGCATTACGACAAAGTACATAGACCGCCATCCAACTGCATCTATGCCTAAAAAGTCCACCTTCAGGTTATCGTCCGAACCCCTTCGAGTATTAAGTTGCAAAGCAACGAGACAATTGCATTAAGTATGGTGCGTAATGTAATCAACAACTACGTCCTCGGACATAGCGCCAATGTTTTATCCCTAGTGGCAACGAGCACAACACAACCTTAGAACTTTACGTCACGCGTCCCAGGTGTCAATGCAGGCATGAACCCAATATCGAGCATAAATACTCCCTCTTGGAGTTAAGAGCAAAAACTTGTCCAGAGCCTCAACTAATAACGGAGAGCATGCAAGATCATAAACAACACATATGTAATAACTTGATAATTAACATAACATGGTATTCTCTATCCATCGGATCCCGACAAACACAACATAGAGTATTACGGATAGATGATCTTGATCATGTTAGGCAGCTCACAAGATCCAACAATGAAGCACAATGAGGAGAAGACAACCATCTAGCTACCGCTATGGACCCATAGTCCGAGGGGTGAACTACTCACTCATCACTACGGAGGCGACCATGGCGGTGTAGAGTCCTCCGGGAGATGAATCCCCTCTCCGGCGGGGTGCCGGAGGAGATCTCCGGAATCCCCCGAGATGGGATCGGCGGCGGCGGCGTCTCGGTAAGGTTTTCCGTATCGTGGTTTTTCGCATCGGGGGTTTCGCGACGGAGGCTTTAAGTAGGCGGAAGGGGCGAGTCGGGGGCGACGAGGGGCCCACTCCACGGGCGGCGCGGGCCCCCCCTTGGCCGCGCCGCCTTGTGGTTTGGCCACCTCGTGGCCCCACTTCGTATGCTCTTCGGTCTTCTGGAAGGTTCGTGGCGAAATAGGCCCTTGGGTCTTCGTTTCGTCCAATTCCGAGAATATTTCGTTACTAGGATTTACGAAACAAAAAACAAGCAGAAAACAGAATCGGCACTTCGGCATCTTGTTAATAGGTTAGTTCCAGAAAATGCACGAATATGACATAAAGTGTGCATAAAACATGTAGGTATCATCAATAATATGGCATAGAACATAAGAAATTATCGATACGTCGGAGACGTATCAGCCGTCATCATTCTCATTCTTCTCTTCATCATCGGTGTCATCAAATCGGCACCAAAAGCAATATCTTCCATGTATTGATCCTCCATTGCACCGCTCATCGCATCGATCTACCAATTCAGGAAACATCAACTCATCCTCATCATCTTGAGGAGACCGATCCTCAATTCTCGCATCGTCCTCCACATCGACCGTACGAACGATCCGGCTACCACTAGCACCGGGGACGAGATGGTGCTGCTGTGGACCTACAAGGAGCGCCGCGGCGCACACTGTTAGAAGAGGCAGCAGCAGATGAGAGACATGATGCCCGACCACCCGATGATGCCCCGGCACAGAGAGAGATGATGCCCGGCCCCTGTCCACATGGATACGAATTTTACCGAACCGGCAAGAAGCATTCAAAGCAAAAAGAACTCCCAGATCGTCGTCGTAAATTAGTGGAACAAATCTTCCCTCCTTGTTGTGCAAATATTCGAAATGAACTGCATCGTCAGAGCTCCAGCTGTACTGAGCGCAGATGTTAGCTTTCAAATTCCTCAACGAGATGGTGGTTGCAACCACCGCAGGGGAAGAAAAACCCATTCTTATAGCGTTTAGAATCACGCGTAAAGCTAGAATCCAGCCTAACCACCAGCCCGAAAAGCCGGCGCTGGATCAATCCTATTCGAAAAGCAACACGGTTAGTTGAGCAACAACGATTGGCGCTCAAAAACTGCCTATCGTTAATTCACATAGGCGAGACGATGCTTACCCGGATGGAATCCATGCGTTAGATCCCTCCAATTCCCAATCTTCTCCGCGGCTGACGCGAACATTTGGCACACCAGATGGACATACAAACTCCGCGAAAGGGGTAGATCTAGATCTGGTGGAGGCGGAGCCCTCTCCGCCTCCCGGTGGTGGTGGTGGGGGCGGCGGCGGACGACGCCATAAGGTAGGAGGGCAGGACGACGTGGCGGCGGAGGGGCGGTGTGTGAGCTCCTCCAGTATCGGGCGGAGTGGAAAGCTTTGGGTGAGCTCCTCCAGTCAACAGTCAACACAGTTCGAAAGAAACGGTCAATTCAACACCAACGCGGCTCCCTAGCCGTCACCGGTAACGGTGAAGGCCTCCGACCGGACGGCAACCCTCCCGTCTGAGCGTCTGCGACGGGTTTCAAACTAGAGGGAGGGGAAAATTGAGGAAAAACTAAGGGGCTGGGGAAAACTGAGTACAACTAACGAACCAGGGGCACGAAAATAGAAATCCCTTTAATAAACCCCCTCTCATATTCCCTATTTTATAATTAAGTTGTGCAACAATTAATTTCTAAATAAAAATGTTGTTTTGTTTTGATTACAAATAAAGTAATTTTTGAAAAACCTAATTTTGAATATTTCTCTCATATGTGCCTCAAATTCAAAGTAGTTTCTAAAACAGGTTTAAAAAGGTAAAGAGAAGAAGATTTAAAAATAAAACCATCTCCTCTCTTCCTGGGCTTCCCTCTCTTTCTGGCCTTCTCCCTGGCCCAACCCTTCCTCCCTATCCCTCAGCCAATCCACCCCGGAGGCCCACTCTCTCTTCCCCCTCTTCTTTCCTTGGCCCAGCCTAGCTCCGCACCGAATCGGTACCTTTTTCTCGTTGTTGTCTTGTTCGAAGGTGAGCACGAAGATGGCGTGAGGAGGATGCCGTGGTCCTCCCCACCACCACCGCGCGCCCCACCTGCTCCCCTTTCCCTTCTTATCCCCTCCTCGAGGTCCCTGGAAACCCTAGCCTCTCCCCTTTACCCTCCTCGCGCCGCCATCAAGTTTTCCCCTCTCTTCTCTTCTTCCACCACCGGAGCTCCCCCCACGGTACACACATGGCGCCACCATCTCAGGTCTCCCCTCGCCGCTCTGAGGGCACCGGCGGGTGCGCCTCGCCGAGCTCTTCCTCCTGGCGCAACGAATTGAGCCCGGGCGCTCTCAGATGCCGCCAAATTCGCCGTTCCCTTCTTCATCTCCGGCGAGAAAAACGCCGAATTCCGGCGCCGCCTCCTTCCTCCTGCTCCGCCGTGGACATGTTGAGCACGCTGGTGAGATCTCGCACCTCGTGGACATCTTATTCCCCTTCCTTGCTTCCTATTTCTCCTCCTCACCTTTGTGGCCGACGCCGCTGTCCGCAGATGTCCGTCGCCGGCGAACTTCCGGCGCTCCCCGACGACAGCACCACCTCCACCTGATCCGCGCCAGCGAGACGCGTCCAACGCGCCCGGCCTCGCTTCCTGGGGCACCCTGCAGCGCTCGCACGCGCGCCGCCCGCAGGTGGTCACCGCCGCTCCCCTCGCCGCGCCCGGCATCGCCCCCGCGTCAAACAGCCTGTGGGCGCGCACGCACACTTCGCCACGCTGGCAGCCACGTCACCATCCGACCCCACCCGTCAATCTCTCTGGCTGGCTACCCCTTCGGTGAGAAACAACCTCAGATCTAGATCTGTTTCAAATCATGCGCTGAGCCCCCTGCAGCTTTGTCTATCTGATCCGGCGCCCCTATCTCTGACCCTTTTCCGAAAAAACCCCTGCAGGTTGCCGTCCAGTCAGCGTCCGGTCAGCTTCTCCTGGCCCCGCGTGTCAGCCGCTCAGGCTAGCCCCGCTTGGGTGAGAAAAGCTTTCCCTTTTCTCTGTTTTCCAGAAAATCCAGAAAATGCTTATATCTTGTATAAATTATATCTCCTAAACTATAACTCGAAATAAAAAGTGTTCTATATGAAAATTGATCAGAAAAATATGAGGAACATGAATATGCCATCCATGCTTGCTGTTGCCTCATGCATCATATAAATTCGTGATAGTTTGCATTATCACCTAATATGGAACATATGGAATATGTGGGATATTATATAAATGTTGTCCCGGTTCCATTTAACTTTGATGTAGCTCACCCCTGCCATGTTTGCTATGCTAATCCACCCTTAAATTTGTCGGTAGGAAATGCAACTCCAAACCGAATTTGATTGTCCGGGGTTCCGACTCCGGTTAATATGGATAAGTTGCACCGCGTCGTCCTTGCCATGTCATGCATATCATCTTGAGCATGCTGGTTCTTTATCCGTAGTAGTAAGATTGCATACGTTGTGTGTTCCAGCATTTGCTTCTTCCCGGATAGGATCACGAAGTGGTGATGTGAGATACGATGAGTGCTCCGACAAGTTCTTCTGCAGCTTTTCACAGGCGAGCCCACCCCTTCACCTATTTTACTTTTACATGCTCTTTTGATCTATTGCTATCCTTATGTTGCGATTCTGTTGTGTCACGTGTCCTATCCACCTGTTACCTATATGTCCGAGATACACCTCCTCGCCCTACCTATTGTTTGTTGTTTGCCAGCTTTGCGAGTCGTAGGCGAGTTTAGGGTCTTGTTGATATCTCGAGATGTTCGGGATATCTTGTTGGGAAGTTGACACATGTACCACCTTTTGAAAATTGATGTTGATAACTTTTGCTACAACTAAAATTGCTAAGGGATAATAACATTGCAGAGGCATCTGTGAGCCCCTTTGCGAAAGCATCGGAATTTTGACTCGCTAATGTCCCCTAGGACCCGAGTTCTTGTTATCTGTTCCGAGATTGAGCGCTCTACCCATGCGTGTGGACGATTATCGGGACCCCCTCACCCATTACCTTTTCTCAAGTCAGTTGAAAAGGGGGCCACAACCTTGGTTTTATTTGCCTATGCCATGTATGCCATGCTTTACTTACTGTTGCCTTCGGGTGTTTACTTCCTGTTGCCTTCGGGTGTTTATATTCTATACTGTACCCCGCGGGACGTTTAGCGAAGCGTGTGGTTTGCACGCCTAGCCGCCGACGCAAACCTTGAGTCCGTCTCGGAGTACGGCCGGACTTCGTCACGGGTAGCTTAGTCGGGTGGCCGCCCTAGACTGTCTTGTTGAACTGGGAACGGTCTTGTTGTGAGACATCCACCTGTCGTAAGTGGGTCGAGCATGCGTATGGTTACATTTGGGCAACCCCTGCAGGGTGTACATCTTATCGATAAGCCGCGTCCGCGGTTATGGACGACTTGGAATTGTATAGCTTGATCATAGAACAACTTACACCGTATTTCCTGTTGCTAATAATTTGCTAATAAAACTTTTTCAAAAAAATGTGTGTGCCTTTGCCAGTACCTCTTGCGAAGGGGGATCGCATCGGCTGTGTTATGTTTGCAGAGTATAGAACTGTTACCTTGTGCGCTCTCTTATCTTCTCTGAGTAGACGGATGTTGTAGCGTGTCTCTATTGGATAGTAGCTTTGCTGCCGCTAAACTCCACATATAGCCGGGTGAAGTTTATACCGCCAACCAGCGAGCATAGTTGGTCTTGTCTCGCAAGTACGTGCCAATGGTACTTACCCTCGCCTTCCTTTATTTTTGTCTCCTCCCCCTTTGGTCGGCAACCGATGGCCCGACTTTGACAGGTACGAGATGGCGACGTTAGGAAGGTTACCCTTCCGGCTTGGCCTGGGCAGGGTTATGGACGCCACTGGTTACCTTCAGGACTCTTAGTCCAATTTGTATCTTGTCCGTACTCGGACATATTCGATCTTCTGTATGATTCAGATCTTTGTATTGAATATTTGTATCTTGACTCGTTGGAGTCGTTGTTGTAATATTTGTTTCTTGTGGGCTCTCTTGTAATCCTGTTGTAATGTTACCGCTCGTGTTAATTCCTCTGGCATCACGTGTGTGATTTGTCGCGCACGTCGTGTCGGAGGGCGTCTCTGAATCGATATCGTGCGGATTTCGGCGGGATCGATGGAATCCTCATGGTACCGGTTCCGGGGCGTCACACTTCTTTAGTGAGAAATTCTTTCTCAAGAAAGGTTCCGTTCTTAGCAACAAAGATCTTGCCTTCGGATCTGTGATAGAAAGTGTACCCTATAGTTTCCTTAGGGTATCCTATGAAGACGCATTTCTCCGCTTTGGGTTCTAGCTTGTCCGGTTGTAACTTTTTTACATAGGCTTCGCAACCCCAAACTTTAAGGAACGACAGCTTAGGTTTCTTATTAAACCATAATTCATACGGTGTCATTTCAACGGATTTTGATGGTGCTCTGTTTAAAGTGAATGCGGCTGTCTCTAATGCATAACTCCAAAATGATAACGACAAATCTGTAAGAGACATCATAGAACGAACCATATCTAAGAGAGTTCGATTACGACGTTCGGACACACCGTTTCGTTGTGGTGTTCCCGGCGGTGTCAATTGTGAAAGTATTCCGCATTTCTTTAAATGCATGCCAAACTCATAACTCAGATATTCACCTCCGCGATCAGATCGTAGAAATTTAATCTTCTTGTTACGTTGATTTTCTACTTCACTTTGGAATTCCTTAAACTTCTCGAAAGTTTCGGATTTATGTTTCATTAAATAGATATACCCATATCTACTTAAATCATCTCGTGAAGGTTAGAACATAACGATAACCACCGCGCGAGGCTACACTCATTGGTCCGCACACATCGGTATGTATGATTTCCAATAAGTCGGTAGCTCGCTCCATAATACCAGAGAATGGAGTCTTAGTCATTTTTGCCATTAGACATGCTTCGCATCTATCAAGTGACTCAAAGTCAAGTGATTCAAGTAATCCATCAGTATGGAGTTTCTTCATGCGTTTCACTCCAATATGACCAAGACGACAGTGCAACATATAAGTAGAATTATCATTCAATTTAATTCGCTTAGCATCAATGTTATGAATATGTGTATCACTACTATCGAGATCTAAAAGGAAATAAACCATTCTTTTCAGGTGCTCGACCATAAAAGATATTATTCATAAAAATAGAACAACTATTATTCTCAGACTTGAATGAATAACCGTCTTGCATTAAACAAGATCCAGATATAATGTTCACGCTCAACGCGGGTACAAAATAACAATTATTGAGGTTTAAAACTAATCCCGAAGGTAGATGTAGAGGAAGTGTGCCGACAGCGATCACATCGACTTTGAATTCATTTCCAACGCGCATCGTCACTTCATCCTTCAATAGTCTTCGTTTATTCTTTAGTTCCTGTTTCGAGTTACAAATATGAGCAACCGAACCAGTATCAAATACCCAGGTACTAGTACGAGAACCAGTGAGATAAACATCTATAACATGTATATCAGATATACCTTCTTTCTTCTTCTTGACAAGGCCACTCTTCAGATCCGCCAAATACTTGGAGCAATTACGCTTCCGGTGTCCCTTCTCCTTGCGGTAATAGCACTCGAGCATCGGGCTTAGGGCCGGTCTTAGGTTTCACGGGAGGCGTGGCAGCTTTCTTGCCACCCTTCTTGTTTTTGCCTTTAGACTTGCCCCTGTTTCTTGAAACCGGTGGTCTTGTTGACCATCAACACTTGGTGCTCTTTCTTTATCTCAATCTCAGCAGATTTTAGCATGGCGAAGAGTTCAGGTAACTCTTTGTTCATGTTCTGCATATTGTAGTTCATCACAAAGTTCTTATAACTAGGTGGCAGTGATTGAAGGACACGATTAATCCCCAGTCGGTTAGGAATCACTATTCCCAAATCATCGAGTTTCTTCGCATGCCCGGTCATGGCGAGCATGTGCTCACTAACGGAGCTGCCTTCTTCCATCATGCAACTGAAGAAGTGTTTCGATGCTTCATAGGATTCCACGGCCGCATGAGTTTCAAAGATAGTTTTCAACTCATTGACTAACTCATGTGGATCGTGGTGCTCAAAACGTTTTTGAAAATCGGCTTCCAGACTGCATAGGATGGCACACTGAACTTGAGAGTACCGAGTTTTCCGAGTAGCGTAAACATTCTTTACTTCATCGATTTCAGTTTCACGAGAGGGTCACCTAGCGGTGCATCAAGCACATATTGCGGGTTTCCGCCATTGAGGAAGATCCTCACATGACGGAACCGGTCGGTGAAGTTGCTACCGTTGCTCTTAAGCTTTTCTTTCTCTAAGAAGCTGGTTAAAATTGATTGGGGACGCCATATCTACAACATATATTTGCAATAGTTTAGACTAAGTTTATGACAAATTGAGTTCAAATTTTAATTCAACAAAATTAAAAACTAGGTGAACTCCCACTCAAAACAATATCCCTCGAATTGTCTTAGTGATCACACGAACCAAATCCACCACACCAAGTCCGATCATCACGAGACAAGATGTAACTTCAATGGCGAACACTCAAAGTGTTCATCATATCAATCATATGATTCATGCTCTACCTTTCGGTATCACGTGTTCCGAGACCATGTCTGTACATGCTAGGCTCGTCAAGGCCACCTTAGTATCCGCATGTGCAAAACTCGGCTTGCACCCGTTGTATGCACTTGTTGAGTCTATCACACCCGATCATCACGAGATGCTTCGAAACGACAAGTCTTGGCAACGGTGCTACTAAGGATGAACACTTTATTATCTTGATATTTTAGTGAGAGGGATCATCTTATAATGCTACCGTCGCGATCTAAGCAAAATAAGATGCATAAAAGGATTAACATCACATGCGATTCATATGTGATATGATATGGCCCCTTTGTCTTTGCGCCTTTGATCTTCATCTCCAAAGCACGAACATGATCTCCATCATCAACGGGCATGATCTCCATCATCGTCGGCGTAGCGTCAAGGTCAATGGCGCCGTCTTCATGATTGTTCTCCCATGTAGCAACTATTACAACTTCTTTGAAATACTACTCAACATGAAATTTAAAGACAACCATAAGGCTCCTGCCGGTTGCCACAATACAATAATGATCATCTCATACATATTCATCATCACATTATGGCCATATCACATCACCAAACCCTGCAAAAACAAGTTAGACGTTCTCTAATTTGGTTTGCATATTTTACGTGGTTTAGGGTTTTCGAGTGAGATCTAATCTACCTACGAACATGAACCACAACGGTGATACTAGTGTTGTCAATAGAAGAGTAAATTGAATCTTCACTATAGTAGGAGAGACGAGACACCCGCAAAGCCACTTATGCAATACAAGTTGCATGTCGAGCGTGGAGCAAATCTCATGAACGCGGTCATGTAAAGTTAGCCCGAGCCGCTTCATCCCACTATGCCACAAAGATGCAAAGTACTCAAACTAAAGACAACATAAGCATCAACGCCCACAAAACCATTGTGTTCTACTCGTGCAACCATCTATGCATAGATACGGCTCTGATACCACTGTAGGGATTCGTTGCATAGAAAACAAAAAAATTCCTACCGCGAGAACGCAATCCAAGCCAAGATGCAATCTAGAAGATGGGAGCAACGAGGAGATGATTGTAATATCCCAGGTATTGGGGTTACAAAAATAGAGGAAACAGATGTGTGCATTGCATTCATGCATAGAAAATCTGGGGAATTTTCGCGCTTTAAAGTAAAACAGTCACAGTAACTGAAGTTTCACTTGATCTTGGTGGAATTGAAGTAGCTCATCAAGTCAAGCGCTATAAACCTCAATGTGACTTTGATAAAACCTTGTTTTGGGTAGAGATGATTTGATCTAAGGGGTTAGATCAAATGGAATTAAATCTAACACAACAACACTTCAATCAATGATCCATTGCTTGATCTTATAACAGATCATAACATGGTAATCATTGCTATATCATATGAACAACTAATCAAATATAAATCAAGTAGTAATAAAATGGAGAAAACATTATTGACTTATCTTTTCCATGTCTTAAACTAATCCTTGATCCTACCATGAACCTCATGGTATTCATTTTACTCCATTCTTGGAAACATAACAAGGAGATCAACTCTAGAAATGTATATCCTTCCCTATTCCATATTTTTATACATCAAACCTAGAGAGGTGAGAGTTCAATAATAATTATTAGAGAAGCAATAACAAACCTTGAGCTAAACCTTGGATATGCATCCATGCATTTAAATCATCTTCTTTAAAGAAGAACCCCAGGATATTATTCAAGTCCATCCCAAATGAGAGAGACCATTCATACTAATCCAAGCTTTACCTATTTAAGAATAAAGGACAACCTTTGAACTAAAGTATTAGGTTGTAAACCATTTCCCTTTGGAGTGGTGAGATAACCTAATATCACATGGAATCAAACAATATCCATGAATTGATAAAGTAAGGAGGAGATTAATTCAACCAAGATAGCCAAGTGGAGTTTTAGCCTAGATACCTAAAGAGATCTTGTGAGTACACCATAAAACCTAGAATAACTATTCCTATGAAAGAGAGCTCAAGCTTTGGTGCTACACTCAAGTTAATTGAGGCAACACTTGAAATTGGAGGGAGAGAACTATCCATATATCCAGAGGATTATATCATCATACCTTGGAAAGAACTCTAAGTAATATCTCAGACATTCTCCTGGGATATAAACTTTAGAGTCCACCATAATAGCCCATCCTAGCAAATAAAATAGAAGTGCTATACCTTAGTTCATCAAGACAATGCTAGATCATGGAAGTGAGAAACCCATTTAATGAGAGATACCTTAGGAAGCCAAACCTTGATCATTATAAATTGAGTGATGATCATAAACCCTAAGAACTTGCGGTAGAGATATTAAGAACAAGTTGATCATGCCTAATCCATGATCATGCTTTGGTGATATGTGAGGATAAGTTAAACCCTAACAGGATAAGTTGATATTATTCATCACATGAAATCATAGGGAGGTAACTGGTAAGCAACCCTAGGCTTATATGCCAACCTTAACTTGTGAACCATTTGGTGATCATAAGTAGAATCCTAGCACATCTATAATTCATTCATTCCTCAATTAAAGGACCTAAGAAAATCTTAGATCCAAACTCCATACTTAATTTAGTGGGAAACCATCCATCTATATGACCAAAGTTAACTATAAAAAGAACTATAACAACTTTAGTTACTTTAACAATAGATTTAGGATATAATAGAAATCTATTGGTGTAAGATAAAACCAGTTCTCAAGCCTTAGTTATTAAAGGGAACAGAAACAATTAAGCAAGTAATCATATTACCTTGGTTAGGGGAGATTAAACCCTAGCAAATGCAATATGATGTCATCCCAATTCCATAAACTAGAATTATATCTCAACCCTAGTTTATACACCATTATGGCAATCATAAAATAAACCCAGGCCATAATTGAGATTCAATCCATGTGTCATTAGGTATTTAGCATTTGAACCCTAATGGTTCATTAATCAAATCCTATGCTTCAAATATAAAACAAAGAGCCACCTAATGCTAAGTCCTATAACTAAACCCATGTGTGGTTATCAACCACTTATTCTTGTAACCAAGAGCAACCTTGAGGGAGACAATACCTACCTTAGGTACTTTCAAGATAGTAATAGTGTTAACTTTGCAAGGGGGTTGAAATAGAAATCATAAAACCCTAATAGATTGATGCTCACATAAAATCATATGTGAACACCCAACTTATCAAATAAGATAACAAGTCCTAATGATAACCTCTGAAATACCTTGAGCTGGAATTATCAACTCTAATACTTCAAACAGATTGATCCACAAGAAAAATATAAAAATAAAATGAGGATATAAACTCATAATTAATTGCTATTTTGGATAAGCCCACATATATAAAATTAAACAACTATAAAATACCTTCTTCAATTGGGAGAGTGGTGTAATAGTCATTGCAATATATATTCAGTAAATTAACTTAATTAAGACACCAACAAAAATAACAGAATTCAAATATGAATTCAAATGGGCGAATACAAAAACAGAAAATTTAAAAACAGAAAAAGAAAAGGGGAGAAAAACATTACCTGGTCTCACCTGGCCAGAATAGCCCACCAGCAGCCCAACAAATCCCAGCCCAACACGGCCCAGACCAGCCCACCATAACCCTTCATCTAAAAAACAGAGGAGAGGGGGTCGTCCTCATCTCTTCGTCCCGCATGGTGGACAGCACGACGACGTGCTCGTCCTGGTCTCTCGCTGGCGACCTCCCCTGGCTCGACGTCGTGACGAGGCTTGCTCCTGCGCCCTATAAAAGCTCCGTGACAAGCACTGGCCCGAGTTCTTCCCTCTCTCTGTAAAAAATTCCCCAAACCGAAACCCTAGCCGCTCGGACGCCGACCATCGCCGTCGTTCGGAGCATCCCCGAGCCTCGCCGTTACCACCACTGAGACCGCCGTCCTCGACAAGCTCTTGGTGCAAAAGGAATTGAGCCGGGGCGACCTGAAGCCTCGCCGTCGGGATCGTCTTCTCCGACGACGGGAGCAGGCAATCCCGGCGAACCAGACCTCCTCTTGCTCCACCGCCAAGCTCTGCGTGCTCCTGGTGAGCTCCTGATCCTCCTGGCATGCCTAGCCCGTCCGATTGCTTCCCGAATCATCGCCGCGCCGTTAACCCGTGAGCACCACCGTGCGGCATCGCCGGCGAGCTTGCTCCGGCGACCAAATAGGGGCGGCGATGGTACCGCGTGTTCACCTCGCGCGCTGAGCCTCGCTGTATGGGTATTTTGCCCGCGCGAGCGCCGTATCGCCGGCGATCACCGTCACTGGCCGCCGGTGGTGGCCATAGTTGCCACCTCGACGCCACCGTGGCAGCTGACTCAGCCAGACCCACCTGTCTGTGTCTGTGAGTAGCACAGGCACGGGTGTGTCTAGTGTTTTAGTTTATTTTCATTTACAGAAAATGTCTGAAACTTCAAATAATCATAGAAAATTCATTTTAACTCAGAAAAATATAAATTAGTTATCAAAATTCTTAGAAAATACAAATCTATCCAATAAAAATATAATATAAATTTTTTATTTTTAATAAAAATTCAATTATTTAATACTTGTTATTTAAGCCTTATTTATTAATTCTTAATTCAACTAAAATTCAATAATTAGGAAAACTTTCCAAATTAAATAAAAACCAGTAAATAAATAAAGAAAACATTAAAACTAATTTTCTTATTTATTAATTTGGCAAATCCTTATTAGCAGGATTTAAACCCTAATTAATAATTACCCTAATTATTAATTGTTTAAAAATAATAAAATGCCAAATTCAGTATTATTGTTATTTCAAAGTTATTAATAACTTCAACTTTAAAAAAAATGAAGTTATTAATCTTAGAACTATATGGTAAATAGCAAACCCTAATTCCATATTGAATGATATTACAACCCCATCATTCCATGTGGAACCCGAAAACCCTAATTCAATTATGCACCATACCCTAGCTCCATTAGTCAATAGGAACCCTAAATGGTTCTAACCTAAACCCTAGGTTAGAGCTTGTGATCATGATATTTTCCTTTTGATCCATAGAACCATAATAGCAACTAAATATTTGCCATGACCACATAAAATGTAGAAAGCCTATCACTAATAAAATGGGTATTCCATGTGTTCATCTGCATCAGACTCAGATGATCAAATAGGGTTAACCAAGTGTAAACCCTAGTTCATATCCTTCGAGGCAACAACCCTAGTTATCTCTATTTAGCATCACACCATTGTGATGAACCCTGATAACAATCATGTCAATATTGTGCATCCTATCCCAAACTCACTAAACCCTATTAGTGTTAGATAACTATTAGTCATCCTATTTAGGAAACCATTATTCCTTACTTAATAGATCCAATAGTAAAACCTAGACCACCTCAACTCTAATTGCTATACTTCTTATTACTTAAGAACTATGTTCTTCAAAGGTTATTCTTTTGAAGTAAATAAGGAGTAGTCATTAAACCTGCCTAATAGGACCTATAAACCCTAGCTAGCTATCACCAGCAAGATGAACCAACCTTGATAGCAGCCTTGTATAAATAATTACATGTTAGGATTATACTGCCTAGGCTTAACTCAACCTTCCAAGCCCTAAGTTTTGATGAGTCCAACTATGTTGTGATCCATCTAATCCTTACTCCAGAAACCAATTGGAACCATAGAAAACTATAAAACCCCACCAACCTAATTATCATACTTGTTCTTTATGAAAGAACATGTTCTTCAAAAGTTATTCTTTTGAAGTATATAACAAGTAATCATCAACCATGCACTATAGGACTTAAAATTGACAACTGCTCTTTACTTATTATACAACTACTATTCCTTGATGTGTATGATTGTTACTATGCATTTTACCACTTGCTTATGATTCTAAAACAACACAACCCTGAATAAGAACCTTGTTTGTGAATCACTCTAAAAGTGCAACACACCCTGAACTAATCATTACCACTCACTATTCCTAAATCATCGGGGTTAAGTCACGCTTAGAGCGATTGCATCTCATACTTATGCATTATTGCATCCTTGCCAATCTTTTAAACATCGTCCTTACCGGACGATGATGCTATTTCAGAATTTGGAGTTATTGCGTATCGAAGACCTTGTCTGCATAATCTTGCAGCCAAGAAAGGCAAGTTCATCGCTTGCTCATGTCATTTGAGTATTTTTACCAAATTACTTGCAAAGTACTATAATTATCACTCTTGCATAAAAATCAAAAATACTATTTTCATAACTATGAATATGACTATGTGGTGGGCAATGGAACCATGGTATGTGTTGATATGGTGGAGGTTCCATTGCAAGGGTTTATATCCATCTAGGATTAAACAACAAATGTCGTCCAGATGATTCTTGTGCCGTAATACCCGTGTTAACCATAAGATCCGGATTGGGACGGAATAGTCAATCGTATTTCCACCTCTTGTACATCAACGGACGCGCTTTACCGTAGACACTTGTATTCCAAAGGTGCAAGCGGTGGTCGGGGAAGCCCTAAAGTCCCCACGGCTTTGTCCGTAGACACTTGTAGCTCCGAGGATCAAGCGGTGGCTGGGGAAGCCTAAAGTCCCCACGGTATTGCGGTCTATGAGGGGTTGCATCTACCAGCGAAGGAGTTTGGTTTGATCCCAGACTGTCGTCGTGGCCGGGGTCCATCCTTAATTGGTATAAGAGGACCGGCGAGGACCCAGGGTCGGGGCATGCAACAAAGGGCGGGTGTGCGAGGTAGCGGAGGAATATGATTGGCTATGACCTTATACCGGGCCTCACACCAAAGGAAGTGTGGACGGGTCGCCCCCGGTTGGCACCAAGGTTAAGATCTCTTATGGGTAAAGCAACACACCTCTCGCGAGTGTAATGAATCGTGACCGCTCACTCCTCGTTCGGGTTTTGGAACTGCGAACGCTGCCGGAAAGGAACTCCATGAAGTTCTAGTAAACCGGTGAAGGCTGACGGACATAGTTCTTCTGAATAAAAGCAACCTTTTGAAGAAATGATTATGAAAACTTGCATTGGTATTAGACTTTCTGGTCTAATACCGTAGCTAGTGCATTAAACACCTCTTTCCTATAATGAACTTGTTGAGTACGCTCGTACTCATCCCACTCTTAAATCCCCTGCTTAGATTTGGAGGCATCGAAGGAGGATCTACAGTGCAACTCGAAGGCCGAGGAGTCAACAACTACTTCACGGGACATGATCTGTCAGAAGAGTCAGATACCACATACAACAAGGAGGAAACCTAGATTAGCAATAGAAAGGAACTAGCTTCCTAAACTTAGCTCCTATTTAGCTAGAATCTTTTCATAGCCTCTGTAGTTAGTTAAATACTCTATAAATAGAGTTTGTGATAGGATTAGACTACGAGTTGTTCTTCTGGAGTTTATTTGCAGTTTTACCTCATTGTAAAGTAGGAGGCTGTGATGATCTTATGTAACAGAGTCTGTGTGTTATTCTATAGACATGCCTTGGACCCGCATATGTTTCTGTTGTACCACTCTGAGCGATATAATACTAGTGGAACGGTGTTTCATTGGTGTTATATCAGACTTGCATACTACACCATGCAGTGGTATGCCGGGTCACCACAATGATCGAGACTCACCCTTGAAGATTTCCAAAGCCTACAAGATGAGGCTCTTGTTGCTGCGGTAGACGATCACTTGCCGCTTGCAAAAGCGCGTAGAAGATCTTGATCACGGTGCCACGATCGGGCAGCACCTCCGTACTCGGCCACACGTTCGGTGTTGATGAAGACGACGTCCTTCTCCCCGTTCCAGCGGGCAGCGGAAGTAGTAGCTCCTCCTTGACTCCGGCAGCACGACGGCGTAGTGGCGGTGGCGATGGAGAACTCCGGCGGAGCTTCGCTAAGCGTGCGGGAGAGGTGGAGGAGAGAGGGGGCGGTTAGGGTTTGGGAGAGGGGGTGGCCGGCCTCAAGGGGTGCGGCCAGCTTGGTGGCTTGTGGTGGCCGGCCCCCCCCCTATGCCCCTCATTATATAGGTGGAACCCCAAGTGTTGGACTACAAGTCTTCGAATAAGACCCCAACCCAAAACCTTCCATGTAGTAGGGAAACCTACCCAAGGTGGGACTCCCACCCAAGTGGGATTCCCACCCTTCCATGAAGGGGTGGCCGGCCCCCTGGTGGAGTCCACCTTGGACTCCCCCCTCTAGGGTTGGCCGGCCATGGGGAGGTGGAGTCCCTCCGGGACTCTTCCTTCCTTAGTGATTTCTTCCGAACTTTTCTAGAACCTTCTAGAACCTTCCATAAATGCACCGGATCATTTCCAAACTTGGAATATGACTTCCTATATATGAATCTTATTCTCCGGACCATTCCGGAACTCCTTCGGACAATCCGAGACTTCGAACAATACTTCGAACTCCATTCCATATTCAAGTTCTACTATTACAACATCAAACCTTAAGTGTGTCACCCTACGGTTCGCGAACTATCA
>NC_061509.1:202032325-202054062 GCF_022539505.1 Lolium rigidum
ACTTAAAGCCTCCGTCGACGAAACCCCCGCATGCGAGAGCCACGATACGGAAAACCTTATCGAGACGCGTCGCCGCCGATCCCATCTCGGGGATCCAGGAGATCGCCTCCGGCACCCCCGCCGGAGAGGGGAATCATCTCCCGAGGACTCTACACCGCCATGGTCGCCTCCGGAGTGATGAGTGAGTAGTTCACCCCTGGACTATGGGTCCATAGCAGTAGCTAGATGGTTGTCTTCTCCTCATTGTGCTTCATTGTTGGATCTTGTGAGCTGCCTAACATGATCAAGATCATCTATCTCGTAATTCTATATGTTGTGTTTGTCGGGATCCGATGGATAGAGAATACTATGTCATGTTAATTATCAAGTTATTATACATGTGTTGTTTATGATCTTGCATGCTCTCCGTTTCTAGTAGAGGCTCTGCCAAGTTTTTACTTTTAACTCCAAGAGGGAGTACTTATGCTCGATAGTGGGTTCATGCCCGCATTGACACTGGGACAAGGATGTAAAAGTTCTAAGGTTGTGTTGTGCTGTTGCCACTAGGGATAAAACATTGGCGCTATGTCCGAGGATGTAGTTGTTGATTACATTACGCACCATACTTAATGCAATTGTCTCGTTGTTTAGCAACTTAATACCGGAGGGGGTTCGGATGATAACCTCGAAGGTGGACTTTTTAGGCATAGATGCAGCTTGGATGGCGGTCTATGTACTTTGTCGTAATGCCCAATTAAATCTCACTATACTTATCATGTCATGTATGTGCATTGTTATGCCCTCTCTATTTGTCAATTGCCCGACCGTAATTTGTTCACCCAACATGCTTTTATCTTATGGGAGAGACACCTCTAGTGAACCGTGGACCCCGGTCCATTCTTTAATACTCGAAATACAAATCTGCCGCAATACTTGTTTTTACTATTTTCTCCGCAAACAATCATCTTCCACACAATACGGTTAATCCTTTGTTACGAAGCAAGCCGGTGAGATTGACAACCTCACTGTTTCGTTGGGGCAAAGTACTTTGGTTGTGTTGTGCGTGTTCCACGTTGGCGCCGGAATCTCGCGGTGTTGCGCCGCACTACATCCCGCCGCCATCAACCTTCAACGTGCTTCTTGGCTCCTCCTGGTTCGATAAACCTTGGTTTCTTTCCGAGGGAAAACTTGCTGCCGTGCGCATCATACCTTCCTCTTGGGGTTGCCCAACGAACGTGTGAAATACACGCCATCAAGCATATTTTCTCGGCGCCGCTGTCGGGGAGATCAAGACACGCCGCAAGGGGAGTCTCCACTTCTCAATCTCTTTACTTTGTTTTTGTCTTGCTTTATTTTATTTACTACTTTGTTTGCTGCATTATATCAAAACACAAAAAAATTAGTTGCTAGTTTTACTTTATTTACTGTCTTGTTTGCTATATCAAAAACACAAAAAAATTAGTTTACTTGCATTTACTTTATCTAGTTTGCTTTATTTACTGTCTTGCACTCTATATTAAAAATACAAAAAAATTTAGTTACTTTTGTTACCATGTCTAGCTCTGAACTCCGTTACTTCTTCGCCCGAAGAATTAGTTTTCACTTTTAAACAAGGGGATGAGGAGAGTTTTAAGGATGCTTGGTCTAGAATTTTTACTTCTTATCGTGAAACCGAACCTCAAATGACTCTAAGTTTGCTCCTTAGTAATTTTTATTTTGGTCTTATGGTTCGCTATAGATATGCTTTGGATACTTTAGTGGGAGGAGATTTCCTCCATTGCAATGGGGATCGAGCTTTTAATGCCATAAAGAAGTTGGTTGCATCACATGATTCAGCTAATAATTTTGATTCACCCCTTATCAAGCATTCATAATAGATTAAATACTCTTGAGACAAGTGCATCTCGCTTAAATGAAAATTATGGATACATTCGTAACCGTCTTGATCAAGTTTTAGTGAACTCGAACTTTCATTATGGGATCCCGTCGTTAAAATTGTTATCGGTGATCGAACTCTTCATGCCTACCGTGATATTATGTATGAATTTTGCCTTATGCCCGAAAGCATTTATAAATCTTTAAAACTTTGGGGAGTCGATGAAGGAGGAGAAGAGATAACTCTCATTGATAACTCTATTATAATTCCTAAGGGAGTAGTCTGCAGTGTGCATACAACCATTCTTGGAAGAACAATATCCATTGATTATCTTGTTATTGAAACAGGAAAATCATACTTGGGAGATCCCTGTTGAAACTATTGGGAGCAACTCATTGATGTGGGAAAAGGCACTCGAAATTCACCTCTATGTCGGGGGGAAATCATATATTCCCTAAACCAAAGGGAAGGAAAAACAATAAGAAAGGTAAGGGTAAAGCCCAAGGTAAGGTTGACGCACCACCCTTCGATAACACTTGAGTTACACTTTTCGCGCCTAGCTGAAAGGCGTTAAAGAAAAGCGCTTATGGGAGACAACCCATGTTTTTACTCCAGTATTTTTGTTTTATATTTGTGTCTTGGAAGTTGTTTACTACTGTAGCAACCTCTCCTTATCTTAGTTTTGAGTTTTGTTGTGCCAAGTAAAGTCTTTGATAGAAAAGTAAGTACTAGATTTGGATTATCGCGCAGCTCCAGATTTCTTTGTCGTCACGAATCTGGGTCTATCTCCTCGTAGGTAGCTCAGAAAATTACGCCAATTTACGAGCATGATCCTCAGATATGTACGCAACTTTCATTCAATTTGAGCATTTTCATTTGAGCAAGTCTGGTGGCCTAATAAAATCCATCTTTACGGACTGTTCTGTTTTGACAGATTCTGTCTTTTATTTCGCATTGCCTCTTTTGCTATGTTGGATGAATTTCTTTGATCCATTAATGTCCAAGTAGCTTTATGCAATGTCCAGAAGTGTTAAGAATGATTGTGTCACCTCTGAATATGTGAATTTTTATTATGCACTAACCCTCTAATGAGTTGTTTCGAGTTTGGTGTGGAGGAAGTTTTCAAGGATCAAGAGAGGAGTATGATGCAATATGATCAAGGAGAGTGAAAGTTCTAAGCTTGGGGATGCCCCGGTGGTTCACCCCTGCATATATTAAGAAGACTCAAGCTGTCTAAGCTTGGGGATGCCCAAGGCATCCCCTTCTTCATCGACAACATTATCGAGTTCCTCCCCGAAACTATATTTTTATTCGGCCACATCTTATGTACTTTGCTTGGAGCGCTCTGGTTTGTTTTTGTTTTTGTTTTGTTTGAATAAAATGGATCCTAGCATTCACTTTATGGGAGAGAGACACGCTCCGCTGTTGCATATGGACAAATATGTCCTTAGGCTCTACTCATAGTATTCATGGCGAAGTTTCTTCTTCGTTAAATTGTTATATGGTTGGAATTGGAAAATGATACATGTAGTAACTCTAAAATGTCTTGGATAATTTGATACTTGGCAATTGTTGTGCTCATGTTTAAGCTCTTGCATCATATACTTTGCACCCATTAATGAAGAAATACTTAGAGCTTGCTAATTTGGTTTGCATATTTGGTTTCTCTAGAGTCTAGATAACATCTAGTATTGAGTTTTGAACAACAAGGAAGACGGTATGGAGTCTTATAATGTTTACCATATGTCTTTTATGTGAGTTTTGCTGTACCGTTCATCCTTGTGTTTGTTTCAAATAACCTTGCTAGCCTAAACCTTGTATCGAGAGGGAATACTTCTCATGCATCCAAAATACTTGAGCCAACCACTATGCCATTTGTGTCCACCATACCTACCTACTACATGGTATTTATCCGCCATTCCAAAGTAAATTGCTTGAGTGCTACCTTTAAAATTCCATCATTCACCTTTGCAATATATAGCTCATGGGACAAATAGCTTAAAAACTATTGTAGTATTGAATATGTACTTATGCACTTTATCTCTTATTAAGTTGCTTGTTGAGCGGTAACCATGTTTCGGGGACGCCATCAACTATTCTTTGTTGGATATCATGTGAGTTGCTATGCATGTCCGTCTTGTCTGAAGCAAGAGAGATCTACCACCTTCATGGTTGGAGCATGCATATTGTTAGAGAAGAACTTTGGGCCGCTAACTAAAGCCATGATTCATGGGGGAAGTTTCAGGTTGGACATATATCCTCAATCTCATATGAGAATAATAATTGTTGCGACATGCTTATGCATAAAAGAGGAGTCCATTATCTGTTGTCCATGTTGTCCCTGTATGGATGTCTAAGTTGAGAATAATCAAAAGCGAGAAATCCAAAATGCGAGCTTTCTCCTTAGACCTTTGTACAAGGCGGCATGGAGGTACCCCATGGTGACACTTGGTCAAAACATGTGCATTGCAAAGATCCGGTAGTCCAAGTTAATTAGGACAAGGTGCGGGCACTATTAGTATACTATGCATGAGACTTGCAACTTGTAAGATATAATGTACATAACTCATATGCTTTATTACTACCGTTGACAAAATTGTTTCATGTTTTCAAAATAAAAGCTCTAGCACAAATATAGCAATTGATGCTTTCCTCTTTGAAGGACCATTCTCTTTACTTTTATGTTGAGTCAGCTTCACCTATCTCTCTCCACCTCAAGAAGCAAACACTTGTGTGAACCGTGCATTGATTCCTACATACTTGCATATTGTACTTGTTATATTACTCTATGTTGACAATTATCCATGAGATATACATGTTACAAGTTGAAAGCAACCGCTGAAACTTAATCTTCCTTTGTGTTGCTTCAATACCTTTACTTTGATTTATTGCTTTATGAGTTAACTCTTATGCAAGAATTATTAATACTTGTCTTGAAGTACTATTCATGAAAAGTCTTTGCTTTATGATTCACTTGTTTACTCATGTCATCACCATTGTTTTGATCGCTGCATCCACTACATATGTTTACAAATAGTATGATCAAGGTTATGATGGCATATCACTTCGTAAATTATCTTTGTTATCGCTTTTACTCGCTCGGGACGAGCGTAACTAAGCTTGGGGATGCTTGATACGCCTCCGACGTATCGATAATTTCTTATGTTCTATGCCATATTATTGATGATACCTACATGTTTTATGCACACTTTATGTCATATTCGTGCATTTTCCTGGAACTAACCTATTAACAAGATGCCGAAGTGCCGCTTGTCGTTTCTCGCTGTTTTTGGTTTCGAAATCCTAGTAACGAAATATTCTCGAATTGGACGAAATCAAAGCCCAGGGGCCTATTTTTCCACGAAGCTTCCGAAGTCCGAAGACGAGACGAAGAGGGGCCACGGGGTGGCCAAACCCTAGGGCGGCGCGGCCCCACCCTCGGCCGCGCCGGCCTATGGTGTGGGCCCCCCGTGCCGCCTCTTGACTTGCCCTTCCGCCTACTTAAAGCCTCCGTGACGAAACCCCGCATCGAGAGCCACGATACGGAAACCTCACCGAGACGCCGTCGCCGCCGATCCCATCTCTGGGGATCCAGAGATCGCCTCCGGCACCCCGCCGGAGAGGGGAATCATCTCCCGGAGGACTCTACACCGCCATGGTCGCCTCCGGAGTGATGAGTGAGTAGTTCACCCCCGGACTATGGGTCCATAGCAGTAGCTAGATGGTTGTCTTCTCCTCATTGTGCTTCATTGTTGGATCTTGTGAGATGCCTAACATGATCAAGATCATCTATCTCGTAATTCTATATGTTGTGTTTGTCGGGATCCGATGGATAGAGAATACTATGTCATGTTAATTATCAAGTTATTATACATGTGTTGTTTATGATCTTGCATGCTCTCCGTTTCTAGTAGAGGCTCGGCCAAGTTTTTACTTTTAACTCCAAGAGGGAGTACTTATGCTCGATAGTGGGTTCATGCCCGCATTGACACCCGGGACAAGTGACGTAAAGTTCTAAGGTTGTGTTGTGATGTTGCCACTAGGGATAAAACATTGGCGCTATGTCCGAGGATGTAGTTGTTGATTACATTACGCACCATACTTAATGCAATTGTCTCGTTGTTTAGCAACTTAATACCGGAGGGGTTCGGATGATAACCTCGAAGGTGGACTTTTTAGGCATAGATGCAGTTGGATGGCGGTCTATGTACTTTGTCGTAATGCCCAATTAAATCTCACTATACTTATCATGTCATGTATGTGCATTGTTATGCCCTCTCTATTTGTCAATTGCCCGATCGTAATTTGTTCACCCAACATGCTTTTATCTTATGGGAGAGACACCTCTAGTGAACCGTGGACCCCGGTCCATTCTTTAATACTCGAAATACAAATCTGCCGCAATACTTGTTTTTACTATTTTCTCTGCAAACAATCATCTTCCACACAATACGGTTAATCCTTTGTTACAGACAAGCCGGTGAGATTGACAACCTCACTCGTTTTGTTGGGGCAAAGTACTTTGGTTGTGTTGTGCAGGTTCCACGTTGGCGCCGGAATCTCGGTGTTGCGCCGCACTACATCCCGCCGCCATCAACCTTCAACGTGCTTCTTGGCTCCTCCTGGTTCGATAAACCTTGGTTTCTTTCTGAGGGAAAACTTGCTGCTGTGCGCATCATACCTTCCTCTTGGGGTTGCCCAACGAACGTGTGAAATACACGCCATCATACCTACATGTTTTATGCACACTTTATGTCATATTCGTGCATTTTCTGGAACTAACCTATTAACAAGATGCCGAAGTGCCAGTTCCTGTTTTCTGCTGTTTTTGGTTTCAGAAATCCTAGTAAGGAAATATTCTCGGAATTGGACGAAATCAAAGCCCAGGGGCCTATTTTTCCACGAAGCTTCCGAAGTCCGAAGACGAGACGAAGAGGGGCCACGGGGTGGCCAAACCCTAGGGCGGCGCGGCCCCACCCTCGGCCGCGCCGGCCTATGGTGTGGGCCCCCGTGCCGCCTCTTGACTTGCCCTTCCGCCTACTTAAAGCCTCCGTGACGAAACCCCCGCACCGAGAGCCACGATACGGAAAACCTTCATCGAGACGCCCGCCGCCGATCCCATCTCGGGGGATCCAGAGATCGCCTCCGGCACCCTGCCGGAGAGGGGAATCATCTCCCTGAGGACTCTACACCGCCATGGTCGCCTCCGGAGTGATGAGTGAGTAGTTCACCCCTGGACTATGGGTCCATAGCAGTAGCTAGATGGTTGTCTTCTCCTCATTGTGCTTCATTGTTGGATCTTGTGAGCTGCCTAACATGATCAAGATCATCTATCTGTAATTCTATATGTTGTGTTTGTCGGGATCCGATGGATAGAGAATACTATGTCATGTTAATTATCAAGTTATTATACATGTGTTGTTTATGATCTTGCATGCTCTCCGTTTCTAGTAGAGGCTCGGCCAAGTTTTTACTTTTAACTCCAAGAGGGAGTATTTATGCTCGATAGTGGGTTCATGCCTGCATTGACACCTGGGACAGGTGATGTAAAGTTCTAAGGTTGTGTTGTGTTGTTGCCACTAGGGATAAAACATTGGCGCTATGTCCGAGGATGTAGTTGTTGATTACATTACGCACCATACTTAATGCAATTGTCTGTTGTTAGCAACTTAATACTCGGAGGGGTTCGGATGATAACCCGAAGGTGGACTTTTTAGGCATAGATGCGAGTTGGATGGCGGTCTATGTACTTTGTCGTAATGCCCAATTAAATCTCACTATACTTATCATGTCATGTATGTGCATTGTTATGCCCTCTCTATTTGTCAATTGCCCGACCGTAATTTGTTCACCCAACATGCTTTTATCTTATGGGAGAGACACCTCTAGTGAACTGTGGACCCCGGTCCATTCTTTAATACTCGAAATACAAATCTGCTGCAATACTTGTTTTACTGTTTTCTCTCGCAAACAATCATCTTCCACACAATACGGTTAATCCTTTGTTACAGCAAGCCGGTGAGATTGACAACCTCACCGTTTCGTTGGGGCAAAGTACTTTGGTTGTGTTGTGCAGGTTCCACGTTGGCGCCGGAATCTCCGGTGTTGCGCCGCACTACATCTCGCCGCCATCAACCTTCAACGTGCTTCTTGACTCCTACTGGTTCGATTAAACCTTGGTTTCTTACTGAGGGAAACTTGCCGCTGTGCGCATCACACCTTCCTCTTGGGGTTCCCAACGGACGTGTCAACTACACGCATCAGGGACTGAGAAGGAAAAGAAGCTGCTGGTTTGGAACATGGCCAAGGCATGGGAGCCACTCGCGTCAGACTCCTGGCCGTGGGCGTCTTCCTGTCAGTGCTTGTTGTCACTTCCAAGACCCTCATCGACAACATGAAGAGAATCTGGAACATCCGCGGCCACCTCGACACCAACCAGTACCGGGACAGAAGGTTTGTCGTTGAATTCTCAGAAGAAGGGGATTTTTATCATGTCGTTAAAGGGGGGGCATGGAGTTTTAGAGGTGATGCTGTGCTAGTTGAAGAATTAAAACAGGGGGAAGATCCTGAATTATTTAAGTTTTCAACCATTCCTATTTGGGCTCAGTTCAAGCAAATTCCTTTATATCTCCTGTCCAAGAAACTAGCCACTGATTTGGGTAAGGAACTAGGTTCGTTTATCAAAACTGACAATGATGCTAGAGGTGATATCTGTGATAAAATCCTTAGAGCCAGAGTCTGCATCCCTGTTGACCAAGTTCTGCAGCGATGGATTACAATTTGGGATGGGGTTGCTGAAGAAGATGTTATTGTCTCCATTGCTTATGAAAGGCTCCCAAATTTCTGTCGCTTTTGTGGTATAATCGGTCATCTAGCTACTAAGTGCAGGTTGCCTGAAAATGAGAAGAAGAAAAGATATGAAGATGACCTTGAGGCTGCGCCAACACACCCGGAGGACAAACGCCGCTGGTTCCTTCCAGATGATGTGGGGCAAGCCCGACCTCTGCCATGGAGTACTGACAGAGTACTCCTCCCACGCCAAGTCAAGCCATACCCTCAACGCGAACTCGCCATCGTCGCCCACGTTGCCAACGAGGTTGGCAAACTCTCCATGCATGATCAGCCGGTCTTCAGCAACAAGGGAGAGGTGGGCGCGACCTCGCCAAGGGCCCCTCCCCCTCCTCCTTCGACTACCAAGCGCCACCAGGACAACCAACCCAATGGGGTGAACGGCAGCAACAAGGAGGGGGCTGCTACACCAACAATGCCCTCTCCGCAAATTGTTGCCGCACCAACGCACATGCCGAACAAGGGCGCCACCAAGGAGATGCGTAACATCGTGAGCATCACCAACATGAAGACCAAAGACCTCAACCTGAAGACAAGCCTCTCCCGCTGGAAGAGGGCTCCAAGGGACGGGCCTGATGAGTCCAAAAACCAGATAAATGCGTTGACAACCCAGGGAGGTGCTCTGGGGGCTCCACGCCGAAGATCTGATGCTGAGGAAGAGGACATACGCCTGCAGCCCATGAAGAAGAAGATCGTGATGCCCGTCCAAGCTCTAGAGAAGAGTCTGGGTGCTGAAAACCTTCAGAAGCTTAGGGATGAAGAGGAGATGAGGCTCCAACAGACCAAGACTCACAACAACAGTCGGGCTCATAGCGAGCAGGGAGAGAACACGCAAGAAGGAGAAACAGAACAGGAGGCAACCAAGCACTCGCCGGCTGAGTAAACCGACGAGCGCGGAGGAGCGCGCCTCGTCGGAGCCATGACAGCCATGAGCTGGAACTGCCGGGGGTTGGGCGACCCTCGGACAGTTCAAGAGCTCAACCGCCTCGTCCACAAGCACCGTCCACAACTTTTGTTTCTCTCTGAAACTCGCCAGAATAAAAAGGTAGTCGAGAGCTTGCGATGGAGGCTGGGTCTAAAATACCTAGTTTCTTTTAAGGAAAATGGTAAGGGTGGAGGCATAGCTCTGCTCTGGCATGAGTGTCTGGATATTGAGCTAGTTAAAATCAACCATAGAATTATCGATGTACTTGTTAATGATCTATCAAAAGGAATAAAATGGAGGTGCTCTTTTGTGTATGAAGAACCTCGCACCCACCTAAGACACGAAATGTGGGACTTGCTAAAAAGCTTAAAGCCCTTGTTCAATGGTCCTTGGCTCATGTTAGGTGATTTTAATGAATGTATGTGGCAAAAGGAACACTACTCTATCAGAAAAAGAAGTGAAAAACAGATGAAACAATTTCGTGAAGCCCTGTCTTTCTGTGATCTTCATGACCTGGGGTTTTGTGGAAAACCCTGGACTTTTGATAATAAGCAACAAGGTCATCGCAATGTCAGAGTCCGTCTTGACAGGGCTGTTGCAAACCCAGAGTGGATGAACCTGTTCCCCAACAGCAGAGTCGAGCATCTGGTGAGCCCTAGATCTGATCATTGCCCTGTTTTCCTTTCTTTCAATCACACTAGATCTACTGGCCCCATCACTTACTGTCGCAGGTATGAAGCTTATTGGGAGCGGGAGATTTCCTTGGGTGAGGAGATTGAAGCTGCGTGGAATGGCCACACCAAAGCTTCTGACCTGGCCGAAATAGGGGCTAAACTAGACAGTGTCATGGACTGTCTGCAATCTTGGAGTAACCGTACAATAGGATCTGTACCAAGGAAAATTGAAAAGCTTAGGAGAAGGCTGGGTATGGTGAGTAATTACCAGGATGATTACAGCAGAAAAGAAAAGGAAAGAATCATCAAAGAGATGGATGAAATGCTAGCCAAGGAGGAGGTTTTGTGGAAGCAAAGGTCACGTATCGACTGGCTGAAATCGGGTGATCAGAATACAAGTTTCTTTCACCGCAAAGCTACTTGGAGAGCTAAAAAGAACAACATCAAAAAGCTACCGAGAAATGACGGATCCTTCACTGATGATGGTGATGAATTAAAAAATATTACAAGTGTCTTCTTCAAGGATCTGTATACCAAAAATGAGGACGTGAATCCTGAAGACATCCTACAACTTTTCCAACCAAAAGTTGATGGCCTCATGAATAACAGGCTGTGTAAAGAGTTCTCAAGTGAAGAAATAAGTGACGCCCTCTTCCAAATTGGCCCTATGAAAGCTCCCGGACCTCGACGGTACCCCGCAAGGTTTTTTCGGAAAACTCGGGCCTCGCTAAAAGATGATATCATTCTTGCAGCTCAAGAATTTTTTCAAAACTGGCACCATGCCTCCAGGAATAAATGATACTGCTATTGTCCTTATTCCAAAATCCAAGAACCCTGAGAGCCTCAAGGACTACCGCCCCATTAGCCTGTGTAATGTGATCTACAAGGTAATATCCAAATGTATGGTGAACCGGCTCAGACCGATGTTGGATGAAATTATCTCGCCCACTACGTAGCGCCTTCATTCCGGGTAGAATGATCAGTGACAATGCTCTGATTGCCTTTGAGTGTATGGACACCATCCAAAAAAGTAATGACAGAAAAGGGAAGTTTTGCGCCTACAAACTTGATCTATCCAAGGCCTATGACCGCGTCGACTGGACCTTTCTTGAGGGAGCCATGAAAAAGAATGGGCTTCGACGAACAATGGATAAAATGGATAATGGCGTGTGTAACTTCGGTCAGGTATGCGGTCCATTTCAATGGAGCCCTCTTGGAACCATTCATGCCAACGAGAGGGCTGAGACAAGGCGACCCCCTGTCGCCATACCTTTTCTTGCTTTTTGGTGAGGGGCTCCCCACTTTGATACAAACAGAGATTAACAACCAGGCTTTGAAAGAGCTGAAGATTTGCCGTAGAGCTCCCGGTATATCCCACTTGCTTTTTGTGGACGATAGTCTGCTCTTCTTTGAAGCCAATGCGGATCAAGCAACAAAAGTTAGTAATGTTCTGAATTTTTTTGAAAGATGTACTGGTCATCTTCTTAGCCCAAACAAATGCTCCATCCTCCTTGGCAACAAAGTTTCTGAAGGGGATGGAAAAGATACTATGAATATCCTAAAGGTTGAGAAGGAAAGCTTTGAGGAAAAATACTTGGGACTCCCTGTCCCGGAAGGAAGGATGAAAGATGGCCATTTCGAGCCAATCAAAGAAAGATGCCGCAAAAAATGTAATGGCTGGTGTGAGAAATACATGTCTTCAGGAGCCAAAGAAGCTCTAATTAAATCAGTTGTGCAGGCTATGCCTAACCACGCGATGAGCGTCTTCAAGTTCTCAGTCAGCTTGTGTGATGATCTGGCTCAAATCATACGCAACTTCTGGTGGGGTGATGAAACAGATAAAAATAAAACTCATTGGAAAGCATGGGAGAAAATTGTTGTGCCAAAACATTTTGGAGGAATGGGTTTTAAAGATCCAAGACTTTTTAACCAAGCCCTGCTTGCTAGGCAAGCCTGGAGACTCATAAAGTACCCTGATAGCCCGTGTGCTCGTCTTCTAAAGGCGAGATACTACCCAAATGGCGAGCTCACTGATACAACTTTCAGCAAAAACCCCTCCCCCGGATGGCAGGGTATTTGTCATGGTTTAGACCTCTTGAAAAAATGAATTGTTTGGAGAATCCACAATGGAAACAAGATTAGAATCTGGCGTGACAACTGGATCCCAAAAGGAAATCTAAGACCCACTCCGAGACCCGGAGGACCGAGATACAGATGGGTATCTGATCTCATTAATCAAAACATTATGCAATGGAGGGAAGATATGGTACGTGCCACTTTCCATGCACAAGACGCTGAGGGAATCCTTCAGATTAGATTACCAAGATGCAATGGTGACGACTACCTTGCTTGGCACTTTGAAAAATCTGGAGATTTCTCCCTTAAAAGTGCCTACAGACTTGCCTTGCTTAATGATGGACATATTAGCACGGGCAGAACAAGAATGTGCCCGAGGGTGACAGACCTATTTGGGATGTTATCTGGAAAGCAAAGGTGCCGCAGAAGGTTAAGATATTTACCTGGCGTCTAGCCACTGATTCCCTGTGCAAACCAACAGATGCTCCAGAAAAATGATCACAAACCCTACTTGCACAATCTGTGGTAGACAAGCAGAAGATGGCTATCATGCTATCATGCAATGTACTAAGGCCAGATCTCTAAGGTGTAGAATGAGGGATGAATGGAATTTACCTCCGGACAGGGACCTACAAAAGTCTGACCAGATTGGACTATCAATATCCTTTGCTCAGTTAATGATGACACAAAGAGCAAGATCATGCTATTGTGGTGGAGAGCCTGGCATCTCAGAAACGACATCATCTTTGGGGAAGGAAAAGCAAAAATAAATGCTTCGGCCGTCTACTTATCAAATTATGCTGAGACCTTATCTAGCATCAGGGAAGGGTCCGCCTACCAGGATTGCAAGGAAAAAAAGGTTATATGTGCGCCTCACATACTGGCTGAACCAAATAACTCAAAAACAAATTCTTGTAACTGGAAACCGCCAGATCCTGGCTGGCACTCCTTGTGTGTCGATGCTAGTTTCCTCCCAGATAAAAACACTGGGGCATGGGGAGCTATCATCAGAGATGACAAAGGAAACACGATTGTTTCGGCCTAGGACTTCATCCCATTCTCGTGACAATGCTCGAAGCTGCCGAATCGATTGCTCGTTTAGAGGGTACCAAGCTTGCTCTATCCTCTCGTGCACTCGGGTTTAGTAGTCCAAAGTGATTGTGCCTCTCTCGATTAAGAAGCTTTCTAGCCAGGAAAGAGACAGATCTAGTACAGCTAGCATTGTGTTGGACATCAAGGAGGTTCTTCAGCAACTTCGGGAGTACAAAGTTCAGAAAATATGTAGACAAGATAATATCCTGGCACATGAACTTGCTAAATGTAGCTATACTAGTGGTACTGGTGGTGTCATGTATGGTTCTTCTCCTCCCTGCGTGTTGGAAAGGGCCGTCACTTGTTGTAATCAAATTCTCAAACACCATTTAAAAAAAAATCAACGATCCACTATAAAATCTATTTTATATTGTACAAGCTAAATATCATAAATGTTGATATGTTTTTTTATGTGTCTGGTCAAACTTAGCAACTCTTGATTATCTCTAAATTTTATAGGACATATTTTTCTAATTTTGTATGCTTGTGCTAGTGTTTGTAGTCGCCATCCGGAGATCTAATGACTTATTCGTAATTCTTGTAACTTTTTGGTTCTTTATACTAATGCGTATTATCTTACCTATTAAACAGCGATCGGCGGTGTCCGTACGTGTAAAAACCTTGGTACGTCAAAGAAACCCGTCCATCCCCGCCTGAGCTGGAAAAAACCGGGCCCGTTTTCACCCGTGCAGCCGAAGTCGCTAGATAATATTAGGCGCCATAAAAACAGTCCATCGGCCTCGGTCGCCCGTTGTGCATAAAAAAACCGGATTAATCAGCAACCAACGAAATATTACAACTTTACCACCGCGAAGTGAAACATAACGGTTCAATCTTCCCCTCTTCTTCGCTCCCCAACGCGCCGCTTGAGAAGAGAAGGAAGGGAGGATGGCATCGACGGGAAAGAATTGGGAATGGAGCCAAACTGAGAATTCGATTTCGGCTGAGGATTCGAATCCGGGATTAATTTTCAGCCACCGATTTCATCCCTCGCGTGGCTGGAAGTTTCCCCATGCCCCCAGGCTTCCCTCGCGACGTGGCTGGCCAAAGCAGCAGCGTATTAGAAAAAATGAAGGGGGCTGGTGTGGAGGATCGACCTACCTGCAGCACCCTCTTCCCTCTGATTCTCCCGTGGCCCCTCCTGCAGCGCGCGAACGACCTTCGACTACTTCATGAATTTTCCTGCTGCCCTGACTCGTTCCTGGCGGCACCACAGCGGCGAGGGCATGCGCGAAGGAGAGGATTACGGTTGCGTGGGGATTGAAGGGAAGGCCATCACGGTGATGTGGCGGCGCCACCGTGGTGTTCTCGTTTTTGGTCGGGTTGCAACTCCGTTTGCTCTGCAGGTCTCTGCCCCTCGATGCTGCTTGTCGTTGGAGGCTGTCTCTCTATTTCCCATTGTGCGCGAAAGCACGCAGCAGTATCATGATTTTCTGCCACTGATTAATTAGCATGGTAATATGGCAGCTTCTGGATACATCAGAGGTTCTTCAGGCAAAACCGTGCTCAAGAGGAGTGTATACGAGGCACTCTATTATGAAAAATGGCCGGAGTTGTTTACCAAAGACTGAATTTTGGACACCTGCCACGATTGACCAACAATCTGTAGAGGCAGACCATTATTAACAAAATGTGTTGATTATTGCTAAAAGAAATAACCTCCACGCGAATACAAAATTTCTCAGAAATCAGCATGCACAATGCGAGATCATTGCCGTCCCTGTCAATAGTTAGTTTTGTGTACACTTATACTACAACGTTACATGTAATAAGCAGGATTCCTCGAGCAAATTGGGTAATATTATATACTACTATAGTTTTCTGCAATAAGTTTTACACGTTTGCTTACACTATTTCTTCTTCGTCCCTTTATATTGTATATTTCTTGAAAGCAATTGACTGCAGTTGTGCAGTTTTTTAATAAAGCTTCACATTCTAAAAAAATTGACACGTACAGAGAGTTGTGTGTTTGGATGCCTTCAACATTCTTAGCCAAGTGGCTTTAGCACACGAATAGTTAGATGTGGAGGCTATTGACAAGTAGACAATCCAATTTGATAGACTGGAGTCTTGTGCTTTTGTTGTCAACTTATCATGGTATATTTACCGTAAGTTAGTACCCAAAAAAGTTATAAGTGAAGGGGCGGTGTCATTGAAAATGGGCCTAATACCAAGAGATGTTACGGATGGACAAACCTGTTGTTTTGATGTTATGGTTAAAGTTTTTAAAATTCGCACCAAACATATATGTGTTGAACATGTGATGGACGAAAAATTAAATCGTGACCGTGATTAAGCTCGAGGAAATAATTTGACATGAGCGTGTATAAGAAAGGCGTGTTTTCTGCTGACCATTTGATTTCAATAAGAACAAAATATAATTGTTATTTCCAAACATATATGTGTTGAACATGTGATCAACCCGTAGCAAAGCACGGGTATTTTGCTAGTGAATGATTATCCATGCATCTGTGGATTGTTGGAATAGGATGAAGGTTTTGAAATCGTAGTTCAAATTGTACGGTGGACTGTTTTTTTTTTCCGAGTTTCCCTTCACGTGGGTCGTTTTTTCCATTGCCGTCTGCACAATCCAAGTGGCGGTCCTTTTTCTTTTCTGGGTACGTCCCGGCCTGCAGATTGTGTACATTCACGAGAAAGAATAGATACGACAAGATCATGTACGCTGCATAGTAACTACACGTTCTAATCAAATCTATTAGAGGAGGTCTTTTTTTAACCATCCAACACAGCTAGCTACACGCTAACCAAGTCCATCTCATCTGGCTAACGATCGGGTCTATTTCCGGTTCAAAATTTTCCAATCACAAGTGGATGTGTTTCTGTGTCAAATTTTCCCAATCTAATCAAGGAGTGGGGAGATACCATGACTTAATCTAAGGGCATGTATAATGATAGAAAGGCATGCCTTTCCTTACTCCGCCACATCAGTTAGAGAAGGCATAGATATAAGTAATACAATGCATTATCTCTTACAGCCATCTCTAGCAATTAATATGAATAATTAAATTTTGGTAGGAAATTTGTTGCTAAGGGAAGACATATGTGATGCAATGGAGAAAATAGTCTTTCCATTTTCTAAGAGATGATCCTTTAGCTAAGAGAAGACAACCTTCTCTCTCTTCATTCTCTCTCCTCTAACTAAACAAAAATCTAACGTGGCAACTCTAAGGGAATGCTGACATGTACATACCCTAAGGGCATGTACAATGGGGTGACGTTAGCCTTCTCTTACGCCCGTCACGTATGATTTTTGCTTAGTTGGAGCCTTGGAGGAGAGAGAAGGAAGAAAGAGAAGTTTGTCTTCCCTTAGCTAAGAGATGATCTCTTATAAAATAAGAGAAGACCATTTTTTCCATTGTACGACTTGTCTCCCCTTAGCCACATAATTTTTTACTAAAAATAATTAATTTTCATTTATTGCAAGAGATGATAATAAGAGATAATGCATTGTATCTCTAGTATTTATTATCTTACCTAGATGATGTGGACTACTAAGAGAAGACATATCTTCCCTACCATTGTACATGCTCTAACAATACAGATGTGGTGACCCCAAGCATCACGACCTATTGCAAGTAAAGATTGTCGGGTCAACCATGTCAAATAAAAAAAAAGATTGTCCGGTCAAAAACAGGGCCTAAAGGAACCCTGCATTGAAACGGGGACGCTAAACCCTGGACGTCGCCTTCCGATGACAATCACCGGCTGCTCCGACAGTTGGCTGATCGCCCTGTCGAAACCGCGACGCCGTGCGCCGGCGCCGGCGCCTAATCTCCGCTTCCCCATCATTTTCCGAAGCAATCGCGCAACCTTGACGCCACCACCGACGACTGTCCATGACGACCCTGGACCACGCGAGATCCCGCTTGCTTTCGCTCTGCTACTCGCCGCCGCCGTCGCGGCGGCCATCCCGCATGCCGCGATCGCTGCGTCCGGTGGCTCCATGGGCGGGCGCTCGTCCTCAAGGTCGTCTTCTTCAACATCCAGAAGCTCGTCCTCAAGGTCCTCCTCTTCATCATCCAGAAGCTCATCCTCGTGGTCCTCCTCTTCAACACCCACCAGCTCCTCGTCCTCTTCAACATCGAATTTGTTCGACTCTTCGAAGACTCACGAATCGGTCGGCACAGCGGCGCCTCCACAACCTATGACTAAGGAAGAAATCACCCTAGTCTTCCAAGTGTGTGCGGCGTTCATCGGTGTCATTTTCCTGGCCCTCGCTGTGTGGCACTACAACCGGCCGAGGATTACCGTGGTTAAGCTCCAGGTTCTCCTGATTTCCTTTAATTCAAAACCCATTTTAAAAATTGTCTTTGTATAACTGTGATAATTCTATTCAATGAATTCCGCTGCAATTTCAGGTCGCACTGCTGGGCTTGGCAAAACCGTTTCAGAAGGAACTGAACGAGATTGCTGAGAAGGTGGAGGCTTCCAACCAGCGCTGGTATAAGTTCATGGGGAGTGCTCCGGTGTCCCCCCCTAGGTTGAATGGGTAAGTTAGCGAAAAAAGTCTAAATAACCCCAGATGTTTCATGTTTTATACACAACACCCCTCAAATTAAAACTGTCATACTTAACCTTGCACTTAAGCAATAGCGTCTTCGTCCAGCTGAAGGTATATGTTCACGGTTGGCAACCTTCTGTCACTAGAGAAGTGCGCGCCTTTGTCACGGCCGCGGCTGCCTTGCAGTGCAGACTAGCTGCCGCCCTCGCCATGAACGCATGCATTGCCGCTCGTTGCTACTGGTGTGGTGCTTGCTGTGCCCACGCCAAAGACTTAAGAGCATCTACAGTCGCGTTCCTAAAACCATCCCCAAAGGGATTCGGGGCGCGCCGGACAAAAAAATGTTTTCAGCCGCGTCCCCTAAAGCCGTTTTTTGTCCGGCGCGCCCCGATACGGTGTCCGGCGCCCCGAGCCCATCTCTGCCCCACAGGGGACGCTCCGGGCACGCCGGACACAACAAAAAGCGAGGCGAGGCGTGGCGGGACCATCGCGTCAGCGGCACATTCAAGTTTGGACCTAACCATCCTCTACCTCGCGACGAAAGTTATTGGCGCGCAGTGACACACGACCGAAGCGTCATAGCTTTGCCTTAATGGCGATGGAGGGGCAGACGAGACGTCTCGTCGGTGTTGCGCAGCTTCCACATGTCGCCGGCGTTCGCATGCCACCACGCGTTCTTGCGCATTTCTTCCTGGCGCTTCTGGCCTCTTCCCGCGCTTTCTTTCCGACGCCGGCGTATATAAAAGGCCCTCCCGGCTCAGTGGCAGCCACCACAGCCGCTGGCACCCCTTTCTCTGCCACAAGCACATCCCTCGTCGCTCGAACACAACTGCGCAATGATGAACCGCCCCGGCGCCGGCCAGTTCCCTCCACCGCCGTCTCCTCCACCACCACCTCCACTACCGGATTCGCAGTTCGGCATCAACGCTACCGCGGAGGAAGAGTCGCGGCAGCGTCGGGCGGAGCTTTGGCGTGCAGAGCGGCGGCATCGGCGGGAGGCAATCAAGCAGCGGGAGCGTCAGCAGCGTGAGGAGGCGGCAGCGTCAGCAGGGGATACCCCGTAGTTAAGGAGAACGCGGTGTGGGAGGAGGCAGCGCTGGCGGACACCATTACGACGTTCGATGCTGCCATAGCGGAAGAGGCGCGACGGCGCCAGACGGATGAGCTGGCCGAGCGGTGGTGTGCGGAGCGGCGGCGCCAGCGCATGGAGCGGGATGTGCAGTACCGTTAACAATGCGACGCAATCGAGCAGTGGCGGCGGGAGGCGATGGAGCGTCAGCAGCAGCATGCGGCGGAGGAGCGTCAGCAGCGGGAGGCGGCGCGGACGGAAATGGAGGCGGCCTGGGGGGCACGGGCGGATGTGTTGACGGCGGAGCCTGGCGCGTTTGTGGCGCAACTGGAGGCGCAAATGGAGGAGGAGGATGAGGATGAGGTGGCGGAGGAGGAGGCGGAGCATGAGGACGACGACGACAACTTCGAGTGATCCGACGATGATGGGACGCACCCGGACGAGGCGGTGGATCAGCAACAAGCGCTCGTCGAGTCCTTCGAGTCGGAGAAGAAGCTCCAGGACGACGCCCGTGCCTGCTAGGAGGCGCAGCTTCGTCACGCCGTCGAGCTTCCCTCCAGGCGGCGCAGCAGGGGAGGGCAGGCGACGACGCGGTGTTGGAGCAGCGGCGTTGCGCTCACCGCCCTACGCATGGAGAGGCGGCGCGCGCAGCAGGAGCTGCGGCGGAAGGGAGGCGAAGACGGGGCAGGACCGTTAAACGCATCGCCGAACGTTCAGTAGGCTAGGGTTTAGATGAAATCTAGCCATTTTCATTCAAACTTTTTAATATTTAACCAAATTTGAATAAAACTATTTATTTTCATGCACTAATATTTATTTGGGGTGGGTGTTTGGGGGACGCGGTTGGGGAGCGACGTCCCCCAAACGTGGCACGAACAAAATACGTCCCCCAAACACTCAATCTGGCGCCGTTTGGGAACAGTTTGGGGACGCGACAGGAGATGCTCTAAGAGTGGGCCGGCGGCAGCATGCCCGTGCAACTAGGCTTCTGTCGCACTGCTATTGAAGCTATTTGCAGTGTCGCTGTGTAATCGTGTTCCAAATTGGTCGATGTGTAGTCATGCTCAAGATGGTAGTTGGAGCAGGGGCGTTGACGCCATGGGAAACAGCTGAGGAGTGCCATGGGAATGGCAGATGAGGATATGGGAACTGCTGCTTGAGGTTTGGAGCTACGCAGTCGGCCGCCGTTGGTGGCTGCATCGAGGCAGGCCTTCTTTCTTAGGGTCCTCGTGGACTTGCTACCATGGATGATGCGATAGAGAAGTTTCATGACGTTACCTGGAACACCTCGCTTGGTCACGTCAGAAAATTTCGCTGTTCAAAACTGGTAATCAAAATCAGGGATGAATTACATCAAGTTTTGGAAAGTTGAGAGGCTAAGTATGTCAGTTATAATTTGAGGAGATGTTGTGTCCAAAACATAAAAACATCTAGGGGTTATCTGAACTTTTTTATCTTAGCCTACGAAGGGGTATCAGTTAATCCTGACCATTCATACTAACCAAAGTTTTGAGAGGGGGGGACACCGGAGCACTCCCCTAAGTTCATATTGACAGGTGACTCAACTTCTATGCTTTTGGGATTCTAGCTACCGTTGTTTAATTGTTTATGTGACTAATCTGCATTTACTTACATCCCTCTTGTGTAACTAGCTTTGAGTTGGAGATAGAGATAGCATACTGGTGTCAATTGTTATTCAAATGCTAACAAGCTAGTCTTTTTTAACCGTATTTGCTTTTTGAACCATTGTTTTTTGTTCTTCTTTCAAGCTTACCCTCATTGAGAATCATTTTCTAGTTGTTGTAACATATAGAGAGAAAAAGGGATTAAGTTAGCACGTACAACATAGAGTTATCTTCAGTACAAAGTGAAGGAGTACAACTTCTTCAGCTGAACGTGTTTTTGTTGTAGTCCCGCAGAAACAGATTGATAACTAGAAGCAGGGATGATCTAACAAAAAACTAGAAGCAGGGAATTCACATTAGCACCAGTCAATTATTCATCAGTACTAGTTTGTTTATCCCGTTCATGCTATGGCTCATTATGCAGAGACAGTATCTTCCTTGAGCCGTCACAATGACTGCTGTGTCTCTTCGAGCTTATCAGTAAGAAACACGCACAATTCCATATACCCTTTGGTGATACATATTGTTTATCAGTCTATGGGAATTAAAGATTCTTTCCCTAATAGATGGTAATTAAGACTTTGTATACAGTCCCCTATATTTTAGCTTATGGAATCTTGTGATTTTGCTGTTCCATTTACTTTTAGGTTGATGTCAAAGTTGGAGAGGATTCATGGGAGGACTGTTTCGATAAAGTTGCTATTGAGGAGAGGAGCAAATTTGATGAAGAAACGCTTTGCAACTTGGATGGGGTCAAGAGGAAGAAAGAATATTCCAAAAAACCAGATGGCTTCAGAAACGAATATATAGTGGTAAGTTGACTTTATTCACAGTAAAATGCTTTGCAAACAATGCATTTTTGCGATGATTGCCAAATTATACAGGTAACCATCCTAGTCGCTGCTGATGGAGCATTGAAGTTTCCAAAAATCAAAAGACCCGCTGATTTGGAAGCAGTACTGCAAAAACTTAAATCTATACCTACAAGAGAGAATTTTTAACACGATCTGCTGGGAAGGATGGATCCGCTCCGCTCCGCTCCTCCCTGCC
>NC_061509.1:202054162-202102541 GCF_022539505.1 Lolium rigidum
CTAAATCCAATTAGGGGCACTTCTAAAAGTGCCACTAAATCCAATTAGGGGCACTTTGCCAAGTGCCACTAAATCCAATTAGGGGCACTTCTAAAAGTGCCACTAAATCCAATTAGGGGCACTTTGCCAAGTGCCACTAAATCCAATTAGGGGCACTTTGCCAAGTGCCACTAAATCCAATTAGGATGTGTCCCATAACATTACTCAAATACCATTTCGCTGCTCACTGTCATACAAGAATGAGCATTGGCTCAAAAAAAAAATACAAGAATGAGCACACAATATGAACATTATGTCATACAAGAATGAGCACATAGTGTCATACAAAGAATAAGAACACAGTACCAACATATATACTGTCATACACACTGTCATACAAGAATCTTTGTCGCGCCCAACATAATATGTCACTATGTCTCACAGAGCAAAACGGAGACGAAAATTATCAATTATGGCACTCTCAGTTTGTATAATGTCAAAATCATCACCATGTTCCGACTTCGAACATCATCACTGATCAATATCATCTTCAGTTGTACCCAGACGACTGAGATTGTACGGCATCAGTGAGCAGCATCACCTTGAGTACTGAGCATTGTACCTTGAGAGAAGTAGTAATATGATTCAGCAAAAAGGAGATGAAAAATAGAAGTGCACTGTCCATGCTCAGATGCTGACAGTAAGTAGTTAACCAAGTATTTTGGTCATGTGCACATGGTGGATGCTAAAAACCTGCCTTGTTGCATACATCAATGCACAAAGGAGCATGAAATTGTGCCTACTATCTGCATACAGTTTGGTTCCAACAACATTGCTGCTGCCCTTTGGCCAGTGCTTACATTCCTCAGTGCTAGTAGAAATGTTTCAGTAAAAGCCTAATGCACAATGTCACTTGCGCAACGCTACTTCTACTCAAGTTAGCTGCTCATCTTCGCACTCGGCTGCCTACTGAATTCCTACATGATTGCTTCTATGTATACTCCTGAACCGAACACGAAGACAGTACTAAAGCATTTTTAACTGAAACTCAAATGCTCAATATGTACTGTCCTAAAGGCATTTGGATAACTCTGTAATAAAAGAGTTGTCTATCAATTACAGTAACAATATCAAAGATAGATACCCAATATCTCCATCTACAGTATAATTAGGGACAAGCACATGTGAACAAGTTAAATAATCATGTAGTAATACATCAGAACTGACCATTTGCATCAGTGAGCAGCATCACCTTGAGTACTGAGCATTGTACCTTGAGAGAAGTAGTGATATGATTCAGCAAAACGGAGATGAAAATTATACTACCAAAAAGCATGTTTTAGCCAAGTAAACAGAGGTAATAGCAGGTAGGCTAAAGCTACAGAATTGATTTTAGCAGCAATTCACCAGGTGCACCAAATCGTACTGTATGATATGTAAAAAAGGGGCTCTAGGAAGGGGTACAAGCACCTCCTGGATAATAATCCCTGCGGCTCTTTCTACCAGGTTGGATAAAATGAAAAACTAGTATACACGCAACAACAAAGGGGGAAAATTAAAGGATAACCGAGCATAAAATCTGTGGACCTGTTAAAGCACAACAGGTAAGCTACTCTCACCAATGAACCGGCTGTGCAACAAGGAAACAGTCTTACAGATAAATAGCAAATCTGTAAAAATAAAGGAAACGTCAACAAAGCAAAGAAAAAAGAGAAGAGGGGAATGCTGCAATACTTGTGCATTTAATCAGTTGGGTAACGGTGCTTGCATTGCATCAGGCCAACTATTGAGAGAACTGATAGCTCTAACAATCTCCTGTACAGAGAGGCAAATATCAGCAAACTTTATATTAGTTGCTCTAGTACTTGAAGCCATGGCATTTGAGCATGTCAAACCATATACAGAATTTTACGTGTATTTTAAACCATATTTTAACTTTAACGTAAAATGCTAGAAATAACACTAGCACACACAGAGATTTGGTACTTTTTTATACCATGAATAGACAAGGAAATGATGCCTTCTAAAAATAAATAAGATACACAAGAAAATGATACGATGCCCTCGAAAAGAAAATGATACAAACCAGCTAATATGTTTATATGAAACTGAACCCACGCATATGGACATAAGAGAGGACTTCACATACAGGTAACTCACCAAGATAGTTTCTTATATGCACATGTCAACCATCAGAATAATTTCTAAAGACAAATGAACAGAGTAGTGTCAATACTTGTGGTTGATCATAGCAATTGTACCTCCATCTCTTTTGTAAAGATTCTGAAGATGCCACCCTTCAATTGCCTCAAATCTTCCTGCATTTGCTTCAGGATTGAAAGTGTCGATAATATCTCATCGAGTTTGCTGGTGTGGTTGTTCAGAGCACTCATCTGGTCAGGATTGCTTTTGTGCTGCCTTCAAAGAGCACCTTGAGATCGTCTTGTCCCTTAAGCTGCGGTAGCATGTCTCAATAAACGAAACTTTGTTGTTTTAAAAAGGTAGGGAAAAGAACTGAAGCAGCGACGATGCTTACAATTTGCTGGAGAGAGGTCTCTACGAGCACAAACTTTTTCTGTATGCCTGCTGAAGAAAAACAATACATGCGCTTAGTTAGTTGATGCACTAGTTGTTAGCAACGTAGTTTGAGTGCAAAACACATGAACAAAAGTTTCAGTAGTTATGGACACCCTTATGATCAAAGTAGAAATAATGGGAGCTTACAATCTAGTGATGCCTCCTTGGGGCAAAGCTTTTGCCTTAGAAAAGAAAGAAAAAATGTGTACATTATGCTATCCTGCAATACAATCTGATATGATCCATTTTAATCCCATCTTGAGCTAGACTTCCTTTAAACTCAAATATGGATACATTCTTATCTTCAGCTTAAAGATTACTTAGTTACAGATGGTACTTGATCTGAATGTTATGCTGATCCCACAATCTGATGCCAAAGTCGAAAACGGACAGGTTGAATATGACTGTTCAGAATCAGTAAAGCTGGTAGCTAGTTGCTACCTCAATGCCCTACTGGATTCTGTTTTGTTAGTACTCCTGAGCACTCAGCTGGCAAGGAGAACAAATGAATCTCAATATGTTGTTCAAATCTCACGATTTCACTTTCTATAGAATCAATAAAACAAAAACAGATCGTGGGTTCAATATCGATCCAAGTGAACACATGGTATCAACTAATCCAGCAACCTAATCTGCTATGATCATTGTTCACGAATTCGGACGAATCACCGATTAAATGGCCGGTTAATCGCTACCCGTAGGCTTACTGACGCGAATAGCATGTATTCGGTGAGTTAACTACGTTAAGAACCATAGCTGCTCTCGGTGAAACATGTAGTAGCAAAATTCAGGAATCCACCTTTGTATAGTAGTAAGCATAATAAGAAACATAACTGCTCTCACTGAAACATTTAGTAGCAAAATTATTGTTGGTTTGGATGTAAACTCGCCCTTTAAAACAGTAGTGATTAAAATGATGCCTAAAGGGAAAATTTTACTTGATGACTAAACCTAGTAATAAGGACTGCATACTGACATCAATTTTGAACAATCATACCGCACAACTCACCATTTCAAACAGTCAAGCAGAAGAAAATGACATGGATCTCGTTTTCCTAATACTTTCAGTTATGCAGTACACGAACGATCGGCGTGCAGAAAAGTGAGAATCAAGCAGTACTTGGTTTACAAATTTGCCCAGTGAAATGTCCACTGCAGAGACTTGAACCATTTCTTCCGCGCATCAACCAAGCACAAGTGAGTTCACTGTGAGCGACTAGCAGTAACCAACACCAATTAATTCGTTGCATACTTTCATCTCGTGACCAACCACAGGATTGACGGAATCATAAACTACTAGTTACCCACCAATCAATCAAATCAGGATCACCATTCACCACACAATGGCAACAGCGAAGGATCGAGGAGGGATGTAGACGATACCTGATCGCGCGCAGGGGAGGGATGGCGAGGGCTGAGGAGGTTCTCGTCGAGGGAGGCCTGGGAGATCTGCGAATGCAAGAGCGGCAAGCTGCCACCGCCCTGAGAGAACGCCGCGCCTCCTCCGTCGCCGCCACTGAGAGAAGGCCGCGCCTCCGCCGCCTCCTACGCCCTGAGAGAAGGCAGCGCCTCCGTCAGCTCCGCCCTGAGAGAACGAGCCGCCTCCACCTCCACCGATCTGAGAGAACGCCGCGCCTCCGGCCCCACCGACCTGAGAGAACGCCGCTCCTCCGCTGCCTTGCGAGAAGAGCGCGCCACCGCCGCCTCTGCCCTGAGAGAAGGACACGGCTCCGCTGCCTCCGCCCTGAGAGAAGGACGCGCCGACGCTCTGCGAGAACGACCCGCTCCCTCCTCGCTAGAAGGACTTCGCGACATTGACCGGGACCACTGCTGCGACGCCGCCGCGGCCAACGCGGAAGCACTGGCCCCGCCACCGCCGCTCCCCCGGTTCCTCCTAGATCACGAAACAAACACACAACGATCACACACGGAACAAATCGCGCGCCAGTAGCGAACAGATTCAGCGGGCAGCGGGAGGGGAGGGGAATCGGGGGCGGGTTGGTCGGTGAGGGGTGCTCTACCGGGGAGGGAGGACGGAGATGGAGGCGAGGTCGCACGCCTTGTTGATCTTCGGCTTCATCGCCTGGTCCGGGGGGAGGGGGTGTCGTCGAGGAGGACGCGCAGCGGCGATCGCCCGCGTGGAGAGGTGGAGGAGGATGAGGAAGGCGAGGAGCAGCGAGAGGGAGCAGACGGACCAGAAGGCGGGCTTGGAGAGGAGCGAGGGGTGGTGGTGGTGGCGCGGGGGAGGCGGTGGTGGTGGTAGTGGTGGAACTGCGGCTTAACGAGCGCGGAGGCTCGGCCCGCCGCCGCCGAGCCGGGCGCGCCGGTCAGCTGCGGCGCCATGTCTCGATCTGACTGCGGCGGCAATGCGGGCGCTGGCTGGGATTAATTTTGGGTGGGAGTAAAGTCCAGATAACCCCCTATGTTTCAGGTTTGGGACGTTTAACCTCCTCAGATTTAAAGTGGAGCACGGATAAATTATCCCTCGAAAACTAGATAGCTGTTTTAAGCTGATTTGGAGCGTGGTTTTGGGCTTTTGGCCAGTACATTCCAACGGGACGACGCATTTCGGACGCCGAAAATGTCCGTTTACGTTGGCTCAAATGGTCGAAATCGGTTGCGCGTCCGTTTGCGTTGGGAGGGTGGCTCCAGCGGCATGACATATTTTTTTTAGATTTTGTATTTTTTAACATGAAAACATAATTTACATAGTAAAAGAAAGGAAAATAAAAACCCTAAAACGCCTGTGCCTACTGGTTCTCGTCGTCGCTGTCGATCACGACGAGCTCCGGTACCATCCACGGCCAGTTGGGAAGCAGCGGAACATACGCCGGTGCCGCCGGCGGTGGTGGAGGTGGAGCAGCCCGGGCAGGGTGGTGGTGCTTGAGGTGGAGCAATCCGGGCAGGTGGTGGTGCGTGAGGTGGAGCATCCTAGGCCAGTGGTGGAGGTGGAGCAGCCCACTCCGGCGGAGGAGGTTGAGCAGCCCACGCCGGTGGTGGAGGTGGAGGCCCCCACGAGTTGTACGACGGAGGTGGAGGCGGCGGTTACACCGGTTGCGTGGCCGAGTCCTGGAGCGCAATCGTAGGGCCTCTTCATCCGTGAGGCCCGGTCGACGAGGGATTAACTCGTCAATGCCTACAGATTGTAGACTTAGAGTTTCGTAAGAAGTAGAGGGAAATTAGATTTCGAAGGTTCAGCCGACAAAGGTGCTCGACTCAAGATTATGGTGGTTCTGGTGGCAAAGATTTCGATCCCTTTATATAGGAGGTGGAGCCGAGGTTTTTCATGTCGTACAAGTTACAAACTATCCGAGACGCATTGGGCCTTTCCTATGTTGATACAAGATTCCTATTACAACTCTACTTTCCTTATCCGAAGATCTCTGGGCTTCTGGGCCTCCAAAGCTTCGGGTCCATGGGATTCATATCTTTTTACATAACTAGGGTACTTTATTCGGCATGCTTGCTAGGCATACCTATGTCACCGGTGGCATGATGTCGTTGGTGTACCGGGGCAGCGGCGGCTGCACTAGTCGGTCCACCTCCGAGACGAGGACGTCGAGCCTCGCGATCTCGTCGGATGTCATGTTGTCCGGGTACTCGAACTTCCGGCCGTCCGCCATGGCCAACCGCCATTCCTGGAAAATGCACGCTACGTAGTCGTCGCAGTCGTCCTTGGCCTCCTCGTTGTGGTAGGCTAGCACGACGTGGTAGTCCTCGTCGTCGTCGTCCTCGTCCTCGTGTCGTCGTCGTTGTCATCGTCTGTGCGGGCGTCGGCGCCTACCATGTTTGACGACGAGGCGTCGGTGGACGGCCAAAAGAGGCCGGTCCCCGTCGGCTGAGGAAGCCAGCCCTCCTCCTTGTATCCTTCTCGGTCTCACAAAGGTGTGCCGGGTGTCGGAGTTGATAGCGTAGGCGGGATCGACGCGGAGGTCCGGCGGTAGGTACCGCCGCCTGCACCGGATCTCGGCGCTCCTATATGGCTCGCGCGCAGGCACGGGCGGGACGGGCACTCGGAGCTAGCTCGGCCGCCAGCAGCCAGGCATGTGCATGTCCCCCTAGCCGTCGCACGGCGTCCAGTTCGCGTGCATCAACCGCGCCACGCTGACGGGCAGCGGCATTCGCGTGCGGCCGCTCCGTCTTCTTGGTGCCGCTGCCGGACGCCTCGAAGTCGTTCTTCTTCCCCATGGTGCTGCGGCGGCGGTGGTGGGAGTGGAGGTGTGGGCGATGGCAGGAACGATGTCGGTCGACTTTAAGGCCGGCCGCGCGCGGAAACGATGCCATTGAAGGCGGTGCGAGAGCCCGGCCGCCGCCCGCCGGTGCGCGCGCGCGAAGAGCCAGCTGCGACATTGATGGCGAAGTCTGCGGCGCGGACGCGGAAGCGCTGACCGCGGAAGCGATGTCCACGATACGAGCTCACGCCGCGGGCGGGCCCGGTGGAAAAGGGAGCGGTCATTTGGGGCGTCCGTGCAGCGTCCGCCATCCCAGGCGCAAATATGCGCCGGGTTTGCGTCGCTGCGGATGGCCCGGTCACTATGCATCGCCCGCTGGAGCGTGTTCCAAACGCATTTTCGGCTCGAGCGGATGCAAACGGTCGCTCATCATTCGTTTGCGTCGTCCCGTTGGAGATGCCCTAAGAGATGGGGCAGGAAAGTCCACTCCTCCCGGCCCTTCGCGTCTCTCGCCCGTATTCTGCCCAACCACTCTCTACGGCTGCGCGTTCGAGGAGGACGACGATGGCGTGCGCGGCGGAGCTGGCAGCCGGCGGGTGAGCTAAAGGTGATAGTTGTTCAGGTGAGTAATGATCAATTGTGGCACTTAAAAGTGCCCCAAAAGGTATACATCTATTGGGGCACTTCAAAAAGTGCCCTAGTAGAGCATACACATATTGGGGCATTTGAGAAGTGCCCCAATAGGTATACAATTAGGGGCACTTCAGAAAAGTGCCACTAATTGGCTACTATTAGAGGCACTTTGACAAGTGCCACTAGGACAAGTGCCCCTATATCTATACCTATACCGTGGTGTAGTGTAGTTTGGCTGCCCACGACACGTCGTCTGACTTGAGCTCGCCGGCATCCAAGTGCTAGAAAAGTAAGATGTGCCGTCTGATTCCGGCCGCCCGGGATCGATGCCAGCGGCTATTTTGTGCAGCCCGAGTCCGGGCACTCGAGATCCACTCGAGGATCGAGATCGCCTGCCTACCAGCAAAGGCATCCTGAACATAGTGGTAACCACGGCGGACAGAAGCGAAGTGGATGAGAGCCGACCAGTCTAATTGGCGCGAGAGGGGCTGCTAATCGATCGATCTCCGGCGAGTGGCACTGCCTGCCTCATCAGGTGGGGGAAACGAATCACCGGCGCGGCGAGGCATCGCCGAGGTGGTAAGCAGGTCAGCAGCCTGCATATTGGCCTGCTCGACGCTGGAGGCTGGGTTCCAGTGGCCGGTGGAGCGGCTGCGCGGTGCATCGAGATATAACGGCAGCTCGTCCACACGAGCGACTCCCGAAGATATCCCTGCAGACTCGCTCCTCCAAATGGCAACATCCCTACTCGAGCCTCTTTCACCTCAGTTTGCGTTCAGCTTCTACTGAGCCGGCCACCTCCTTTGGATTCAGCACCCGTCAGTCTCCATGTATAAGTTCTGAATCACAAAACCAGGATCACAACATCTTGAAACGGGGATCACCAGGTTCGTTCTTGTGAATATTTACTTTTCCTAATCTGTGCCTAGATAAATTTTTAACTTTTTCCTTCATGATGGAAAAGTTGCACTCACCGATCTATGATTTTACTTCGCGTATGAGTGATTTTGGACTGCTATAAATCTGATGGTAGTTTAGCTTTCTAGCACAGTATCATATTAGAGTACTATGATCGTAGTGTGTATAAATTATATGATTTTTGTATGCGTAATAAATTGATAAATTAGATGTGTTTTCTGCAGAAACAAGATGGTAACTTAGGTTTACACTATAAAGTAAAATTAGATAGTTTTCAGAGCATATAAAACGCTTCACGTGTATCTTTAATTTTCGTGATTACCTTAGCTTAGCTTAATGCACCGGGTCATAATTTGTTGTCCTCCAAATGATGCACATGCATGTTGACAGAATTTTTATAACTTTACAGTAACAGGAAAGTTCACAAGAATAACGTTCACTGGCCAATGGATGAGATATGTCCAAATTTTGTGGTGGCATGGCCTAAAATCACAGGGACAAGTAAGAAAGCAAAATTTTAGCATGGTGATTTTGTGTTTTCTCATGTTTTTAAATCTTTCTCTCCCGATGTAACGCATGGGTATATTTCCTATAACTGAAGAATTAACTTCAAATTCAATAAATACGATTCTAAAGATGGTCCTCTAATATTCTTAAATTTTCCAAGATAGTATTCCGTAGCAACAATCAGATCCACCGTTTAGTATAATCTGCGGTGAAAATTTCACTTCACTTTCTTGATATATTTTTATTTAATTTTAATACTTCTTTTGATCCATATTGCTTGATGCTAGAATGAATGTACCATCAAGCAATATGGATCTAAGGGAGTAAATCAATTTATTATTCACAACTGGTCTAAATTAGTTCGGCCGTAGCAACGCACGGGTTTTTTCCTAGTCCTATATAACAGCTATAAGGAAAGGCTGACATCACCGCATTGTACGTGCACCTAAAAAGAATTTCCCAGATATACCATACATAAATAGTTCTAACAACTGCGAATAGAACTCAGGGAAAACTAGGCGCCGACCACCCGCGTTCGAGCCCTCGTCTCAGCAGATGTGTGCCCAAGTTGTCCTCTTCTTAATATATAGCCCCAATGTTCCTCCTCTACCATGTCAGTCTCATTTCAATAGATCGCAGTTTTTTTACCAACTTGTTGATGACATAGAAAATCATTTCTATACAACCGAACAACGGAGCCCTCCGAGCTCATGGGCTAGCCTTCTTATTAGTTGCGACATTGTAGTCGTAGAAGCAGCACAAGTCTGCATTGAACATGCCATCATTGTTATTTGGATGCTCAAGGTGCTGACAAATGTTTAAGGAGGGGCATGACAGTGAAGACCGCTAGCCCGGCCATCTTGCACATGTCATCATAGTAGATCTCCCTGAACCGTAAGAGGCCGAACACGCAAGTCCCTGAGGAAAGTGTAATGCATGGATGATGGAAATGCATGGTTAACACAATAAGTGCACTACATTATTCTTCGATGCCACAGCAATGCCACTTACTAATAGTTGTCCTTAAATTGATTGTAAAATCCCTTGAATTTTGTACGGACATGCACAATTATTCATAGGGTGACCATAAGACAAAACCGTGCATGGTCGTACAAAGTTCAATTTGTCGAAATTAACCGACTTAATGACAAGCTAGTACGTAGCGGCATTTCTATAGTGCGGAAGAAGAATGTAGTGTGGCAACCATGCATGTCCGCGGACCCTTTGTCACACCTTACCCCCGAGACTTGCGTCTCCGTCCTCTCGTGCTTCGATGAGAGCTACCACGCTGACATGTGCAAGCTGCTGGCCTCGCTGGATGTCTTCGGCATCATGCTCCTCCTTAACGATTTGTCTAGCACCGCGAGCGTCCATGAACGACAGGGATGGCCTCTCCTCCAATGCAGACATGGGCTACCTGCAACATGAGATCGATGTGCAACGCCTCCGACATGCTCCACGCGCGACACAAGTATACCTAGATGACACCAAAGCCGAACATGCATGCGGAGTAGACCACCTCCACCGAGAGTTCAAGAAGAAAGCCGACCAGATATCAAAGGGAAACAAGTGTGAGAGATTCATGGCCGGTGCTCGTCGACCGTGCCCTCACAAAATAAAATGAAACCCTAGCTGCTGTTCATGCATGCATGTCGTACCACCAGCATGGAGTGCAATCATAGGTCTTCATTTTATTTGGCGAGAGCATGGTCGACAAGACGATACATGATAGCCATGAACTTGTTCCGTACGTGGACATCTCGTCGGCTCGCTTCTTGGCCTCTGCCGATGGAGTACATGGTGGTGAATGCAAGCAGGACTTCCATCATACTTAGGGTTGCAAAAGCGGGTCCCGCAATATCCCGCAAAAGGCCATGTTTAGTTCAAACTCTGCTACGATCATCGATCCTCAATCTGACTAAATCGTGCTAATCGGAATCGAATCCGCCCCGCTTGCTCTGCCGCTTGCAAGCCTAATACTATACTATGAGGTCTATATATTCACACAATATGGGCGAGCGCGCCGATGCCGGCCGGCCAACCGCGATGCAAATGGATGGCCGTTCTCCTAGGTAGCTAATTTTAGCTTGTTTCCAGATCACGGCATGCCGCATGCATCCAGCGACAGACAAGCAAGCAAAACCACCAAACTTCACGATCGACTCGATCAAGTAACCAGGATGATCATCTGAGAAAGCTAGATTGTTAAGTGCAGTGGTTTAAGGTAACGTGGACGAAACTGCCGGGGACGTAATTAACAGAAGGAATGGACCAGGCCCGTCATGACGAAACTCGAAAATCCAAGGGCCACGGTGGTGATATGTATGGGTCCGATCCGTTGCTTTGTGCCTAGCCTAACTCATGCAACAGAAGGTGGGCCGGGCTGTTAAGGTTCTCCGGCGGCATTTCTTCGTTGCTCAAAGAACCGATCATACTTGGTCACCTCCATTACGATATGCTTGAAAAAGTTGATGCTCATCCGAAAACGCCGCCGAAAATAGCTTTCGGAAAATATCGAATTCTCATTGTAATAAAACTGCATCAACTTCTCGTGCCCTTCAATCCTTTCTCTCCACAACTTCTGTCTACCGAACAACGATTCACCTACTTTTGGATTCTTGACGACGCGGTATGCTAATAGTATGTATATGTTCTCTTCTTCTATGTCGTACTCATCGTCCGATGAATCGTATGATAAACTCTACAAATATCATATAAAATGACTTCACTACTACTAGCTTGTAGCAAAAAAATGGAGAAATTGTTGGCGGCCGATGGAGGCGCATACCTTGCGAGCAAACTGGCGAGCATCTTGGTTGCGCCATGTTGAAAGTAGGGTCGATGATGACATGGACGCCACTCGAGCGCTTCTAGCAAGAGGAGGAGGCGAGGGGGAGGTGAAGTGCCATCAGAAGCACCAGCCTTGTGCCCGTCAGTGCCAACGGTGGCGGCTCGATACAGCGTGGCGGAGCGGTCCAAACTGCCGGAAGGAGGCGCGGGGGAGGCGGATCTACGGTGCGGCGGCGAACTCGAGCGGGGGGTGGCGGTGAAATCGCCCGGCGGCGGTGCAGGTGGTGAAATGGAAGGCGCGGGGTGAATTTTCCAGCCGTTGGGCCTTCGCTGCGAAAAGATGCCGCGTGCTGCAGCCGACGCATCACATATGGCGCCCCGGATAGTGCAAAATGCAGCGCGCAACAAAAAATTTGCAGTGCCGTTGCGGATAGCACATTTGCTGGAGGAGCAAACTCGTCTCCGCGTGCTGCATAGCGGCGGTTTTTATAGCCCGGGTGCGGGATAACGCGCCTGTTGGAGATGCTCTAAGATACAGTCAGCTCTTGCTTTGGATATCATCAACAACACCCTTGCTATGACCACATTGGTACACCCCAGATCAGCTGCTAAGGATAGGGCTTCTCGACAGGCAAGTGCTTCTAATGTTGCTGGATCAGAAATCCTTGGACATAAAACTGCTGAGTGCTGACGCTCCCATGTTCATTCCTACATATAGCACTGAAAGAGCCTAACTTCAGATTCTTTAAGACAGCACCGTCAATCCATATGCTCGAAGGGTGATGAACCAAGCTGGGCTTCCAAAAAATTAACCGAAAGAAAATACCTTGATTTGAGAACTCTTGCACTCAAAGAATTTGGCTCCATAACAATCCGCCAAACCTGCCTAGCCAGCAATGATCTCGATGTCTCTAAAGCCCAATCTGCCCATAAACTTAGGTTTTATCATCTCATCCCGCGAAACCCAGCTTGTTTTCCTTTCACCTTACTTGCTTCCCCACCAGAACTTGCAAATTAGTGAATTTATATGTTCACACAAACCTTGGGGTAATTTAAAGCAAGACATAGAATAAACCGGCCGTCAGAACCCAAGAGACACCTAGGCTATAATAAGGTGGACTGCGGCAGGCCACCTGAGAAATGAAAAGGTGTATCAAACAAGTAACCTGCGGCTCCAGAAAGAAACTAAAATGCCCATCAAACGAACGTAGCGACACACCGACACGTCAGCTAGATGAAACATACAAAAAAAAAGCCCACACATCCTTCTCGCGCTTACTATGGTTTGTGCTTGACGATCTCCTCCTTCATGGCCAGGGTCAGAGCGCCGAGGTAGCCGCCGTCCTCAACGTTCACGCCTGGCATGGCCACCGCCCGGCTGCCGATGAAGCCATCCTCCCCGACGTGGACCCTACCGAACTTCACCTTGCCGGCGTCGCCCTCCTACACGTGCCCGAATAGCAGAGCGCCATGACCCACGCTGGCTCCCCGCTCCAGGTGCACCATCTCTGGGTTCAGCAGGGCGCCCATTGAGTCCACGTAGACCCCCTCCGCCACAGCCACCGAGGACCCCATCATCCGCATCCATGCTGCAAACAGCACCGACCCGCACGTCAGCTCCGCGAAGTATTCCGCCGTGGCCGTCCGTATGGCCTGCCAGACCGTGTCAAGGAACACCTGCGGCGCCCAGATGTGCACCGCGTCACCGTCGCCCCTGACGCCGACCAGGACCCACTTCGCTGCCGCGCATGTGACCATGGCGGCGACGCCCGACGTGGCCCAGAAAACCGGCAGGAGCCAATAGAGGGGCGTGTCGGTGGCTGCGGCAATGCTGAGGAGGGCCCGGAAGGGGAGGAAGATGACCAGGCCCAGGACGAAGTATGGCACCAGTGTTTGCAGCAGCGGCTGGCACAGCGTGGCCCAGAGCGACTTGTACCATGTCCTAGCGAGTGTCACCTTGGTCGCGGCTGGCATCGCCTGCGTTGGATCTTGCTTGTGCCACCGTGGCCACTGGGCAGCCTGACAGGTTGATCTTGGTGTCTGACTGCTCGAGGAATGCCGCCCATGACGCGGGCAGCGGCTCGCCGTTCCGTAGGCGCTGGCATATCTCGTAGACCAGCGAGCGCCCATGGTCGATGGACGCACTCTGCTTGCAGGATGTCGCCGGGATGACGTCCACCTGCTGGCACCGGAGGAAAGGGTTGAACTCGAGCTTCTCCGTCTCCTCTCGTGGAAGATTCTTGTCAATGGTTATCTCTCCGATGTCGATGTACGGGAACTCATCCTCGTCCCATGGCCGGGTGCAGTCAAGGGTGATGTCGCAGGCGGCACCATCCGAGGGGACCTCCCTGAGCTGCAGCTGGAAGACGTATCGCACCCCCTCCGGAAGTTCCACCCTCCGACGGAAGTCGTCGGCGAGGAAGAGTAAAGGGCGGGTGTCACCCTCATCTCTTGGGATTGCGCCGGTGTCAGGTGGCAAGATTCCCCTTGGCACCACTTGACCAGACTCTTCTGGTATGTCTCGATCAATAGGACGGAGCTTGAACTTTGCATACATCTCCTTGTTCCCTTCGTCGAACCTCAGCAGCCGGCATATGTTGGAGTAGTAATGCAGCATGGTGTACGAGTTGGTGTCCCGCAAGGAGGTCCAGACAGCCTCGCGGATGTGCGGGGCATGCTTCACGTGCTCTTCCCTCGCCGGCAGACCACAGACCAGCCAAGTGGCAAAGTCGGCGATTGTGCGCGCGTAAAATGATTTGCCACTCTTCAGTGTAAGGTCCAAGAGAGGCACCTCATCACCATCATCCGAGAGAATGCGCACTGCTGCGCCGCGCGCATCAAGCCTTGCATCATCATCTGCACTGAGGCTGTTGCTGTGCCGGACGATCACTGGGAAAGACTTTCCAGCGCCAAATAACTTGTGCTTGGGCAAACATGTCATGTCTTGGTAGTTGGTACATCTTCAGGACACCCCGCCCGCTTACACCAATGCGGTGGAAGTACCTTGACTTGACGTTCATGGTGCTGATCGCCAAGTTGGCTGAAAGGTTCCCAACAATCTTCTTGTACACTGGGTCCATCACCGCAATCCGCTCATCTTCTGCAAGCAAAGTGTTCTTCACCAATGTCAAATACTTTGCCCCAATGTAGATGCCGCCTCGGTGGAGAAGGGAATTTTCTGGTGCCACAGAAAGTGCTCCAAGGATGACATTCCCTTGGAGCACCGAGCCAGGGAGGAGCAGGCTGCCACTGCCAACGATGGTGTTCTCTTGGACCTTTATCTCCGCACCAGTAAACCCCTTGCTGGAGTAGAACCCGGGAACAATGTGGCAGAAGTCACCTAGATGGACTCCATCACCGATGCTCATCAGTTCAGGATTCGCCACTGGATCGATGGACCGGATAGAGCAATGCCTTCCAATTTTCGCACCAAGAAGCCTCAGGTACATGCAGAATGCTTCAGTTCCAGCTAGCATCTTGGCAAATCTGAGATGCACAGCAATATTTATACGCCGTTGGATCAAGCCTGCTCTCACATTCTGCTTGATTCCGGTCCTTGGAGCAAGAGCTATGTTGACTATACTGGTGAGAAGGCTGAGAATGATACTGTAGCTCAAGTAGGCGAAGGCGATAGAGAGAGCAAATGTCAATGCGCTTGTGGGCATCTCCTGGACAATCACAGGATAAGATGACATGACAACTGGTAACCAGTGGAACGCACCAGCAATGCATGCAAAGGAGAAGTGCTGAAGTGAAGCCTCGGTGCCAGAGAAGTGAGTGTACAACATGTAGACGGTCGCACTTGACAGAGCACCTAGAAAAGCAACTGCATAGATGCAAACGAGGTGTTCAAGAAGCATGGTTGCTTTCCTTGTTTCTTCCTGCAAAAAGGTTTACTTAGGAACGGAGGTAGTAGACCGACGTTTTTTAGTGTAAGAAACTAGCTAGATAGTATTCTAATTACCTTCATGTCTGAAGAAGCTCTCTTTGTCTGATATCTTGATTTCCCTGGCTCAGTCTTTTGCAATGGTAGCACCACAGCACCATCCTCGACGATAGTGCCCTTCTGAAGAACCGCATAAGGACCAATGGATGCCTCGCGACCAATCCTGATACGCCTAAAGCTCAGGATCTCATTACGGACTTCATGGCCCTGAATGAGAACACCTTCTGCAATCACCGCGCCATCTTCAACTACTAACAAGGATGGGTCTGTAATGTCTACTGTGTCAATAATAACAGATGATCCTATCCAGAGCCCCTTGCATCTTGAACCAATAATTCAAGAATATTGTTCCCTTTAGATGAACAGCTAGCATCTTTGTAGCTAACCCTTGCGCCTTGTTCAGTGCCCACCATTTCACAAAGTCAACTGACCATATCGAAACATCAGGGGCCAGAGCATAATTTGGCTGAAGGAATGACTTCCCCAGGATAGAAAGTGATAAAGAGGTGAGTAAGACATAACAAATCCATGCAATAGGTGTCATGACCAAAGAACTAAGATACTTCATCGCTGATGACTCGACCAGATTGACCGGATAGAGCATGCTCATGTATGCTGAACTAGCGAGGTATGCTGGGAGTAGCAACATGAAACAAACATAGGTAAGAGCCAGGAGCTGGAGAATCCCAGTAGCAAGCACACTTAAATTTGTAGTGAAGTCTGTGGAAACCACAAAACTCTCATCATCCTCAGTAGAGCAAGATACATCAGATGCCAACAGTGGTTGTGACTTTGCCAACAAGTTCTCCAAGAAGCTAGCAAGCTCAGAAATGCACCTTGCAGCAAAGATGTCAATGGCTCCAACAGGAGTACCGAGATAATCTGAGAGCTTCTGAGCCGCTCGGACCACCGCAATCGAATCAAAGCCATAAGAAGGTAGGCTTTCTGTTGGAGAAATTTTGTCCTTTGGTATACCTGATTGATCTGACACTATCTGTGTCAGAAACTCAGTTATCTCCTTGGGGCTTTTCACATTGCTTCCATACCGAGGATGAATGGTGGAATCAACAGTCTGCTTCAAGAATGACCCCCTTCTCTCCGTGCATGTTCCTGTTGGGAGAGACCAGAAAACACTCATCTTAGATGGATGAGTACCATTAGCCAAACAAAGATTGTTGCCAACAAACTGCTTAATGCATTCGAATCTCCGTATCTTCCCAGATGTTGTCTTGGGTATGGTTCTCGGCTTGATAATATTGACCGATGCAACAGTTACACCATGCTCCTCCGCCACACGTGCTTTGATATTATCGATAATTTCTTTGGAGACTGTCTTACCCTCTCTAACCTCTGTAATCACTACAAGTCCAACCTGATCAGAAGAATCAGGAATTGAGATGCCTTTCTGAGTAAGAACATCCTCCGGGACACCAACCACAGCACAACATCCTGGTCGCAAGACCTCGGAAGAATTTTCCACTGTCTTCTCTACATCTGCAGAATAAATATTTCTGCCAGCAACAATGATAAAATCTTTGATCCTTCCTGTAATAAAAAGTTTGTCGTCAATGATCCGCCCTAAATCACCGGTTCTTGTGAACATCTTATTGGGGTGGTTCCTAAGCTGATTGCAGAAAGTTTTCTGGCTCATTTCCTCATGGCCCCAATAACCAACTCCAGCCAACTCCAGAACTAGGACTGCTAGCCCCACCCTCCACAGCCCTCGCCGCCGTCGATCCCCGCCGGCAGCCCACCTCCCTAGCCCTCCCCCGTCCTCCCCGCCCTCATGGCCTCCTACTCCGGCGCCTCGTGCTCTGCGGAGGGCCTGCGTTGGCACGGGTCCGACGGCGAGTCCTCCGGTGCGCGCAGCTACTCCGACATGGTGCGCACTGGAGCGACCCCGCCGCCCCCGTCCGCACCCCCACGCGCTCCGGCCGCCCCCGCCGCCGCCGCCGCCCGCAGAGCCCCGGCGGCCACCCGCCTCGGCCCCCGCTCTGAGGTGCACAGGGTGACCCGCGAGCCCGTCGTCGACACCGACGGCTTCCGCCAACCACGCCGCAGGTACCGCAACCGCCGCTCTCGACCGGACGCGCGTCGCTCGCCGCCGCTGCAGCGTCGCAGCCCTACGCCGGAGGAGGACGCTGGGCTCTGCTTCCGCTGCCTTGAGCCCGGCCATGTGGTCCGCGACTGCACCAACAAGGTCCGGTGCCGCAAGTGCCTCTTCTCTGGCCACGAGTCCTGGGAGTGCGGCCCGCGGCGGCAGGCTGCTCACCGTGGCGTCGGCCACGCGCCGGCCGCGCCTCCGGCTGGCTCGCATCGGGAACGGCAGCCCACGGCTCCGCGCACCGCGACACCTCCACCGCCGCCCCCGGCGGCCACACGCGCGCCGGCCAACGCTCACGCGGGCACGACCCCGGCGCGGGTCATCCTGTCGCGCTCCGTCGAGATGGAGGAGTCCGAACGCGTGCTGGAGCGTGCCATGCTGGCCACCATCACCGGCACCCGGCCCACGGTCACCGTCGATGCGGTCGCTGACTTGCTCTGCTCCTCCTTCGAGCTCGTCCCCGGCGACTTCACCGTCCACATCCACCACCCTGAGGATTTCTTGGTCATCTTCTCCACCAAGCAGATCAAGGCACGCATCTCCGGCGACCACTTCGTCAGCTGCCCGGAGTTCTCCCTCATGATGAGGCCCTGGTGCAAACTCGCCCACGCCGGCTCGGGCAGGTTCGAACATCGTGTCGAGCTTGAGCTCCGCGGAATCCCTCCCCAGGCCTGGCACCTGTCGACGGCCGAGCACCTGGTGGCGCCTAGCTGCTGGATCGACAAGCTCCACCCCGACACCCGCACCCGCGCCAACCTCGCTGTCTTCCGATGCTCTGCACACACGCACAACCTCGCCGACATCCGCAGCAGCACAGTTCTGGAGATCGTTGAGCAAATCCCTTCGCGCGTGCCCTCGCAGCCGCCGACGATACGGACGCTAACCTACCCCATCAGCATCCGGTTCACGCGCCTGGACGACGACATCGGTGCTCCGGCCGCTCCCGCGCCCGCGGCGGGCCCCGGCGGCGGTGGCGCGCCTGGCATGGACGGCGAGCCTGGCAACAACGGCGGTGAGGGCCGTGGCCGCAACCGTCGAAGGGGGCGCAAACGCCGCCGCACGGCAGACGCCCCTGACGGCCGCGCTGATGGCATGGCCGTCGACTACCTCGGGCCCCTGGAGCCAGGCCGTACTGGGCGCGCCGATGGCCTCGCCGTCGCCGCTCATGGACGCTTTCGTCGCCAAGGCCGGCACGGCGGCGCGCCGCCGCTGGCAAAGGACGAGCCGTGGACCCCTGGCCGCGCCAGCGTGGGCCCGGCCGTTCTCGTCGCCATGCCAAAAGAGGAAAAAGACGTGGGCGCAAAAGGAAGGTGCAAGCCCAGGTCCCACCAACTGTCGAAGCTGCAACGGGCTCCCCGACAGGATCGCTGTCTCAGAGCCCTGGACCCTTGTCGGGGACAGCTGTCCCGCAGCCCTTGGACGTTTCCGAGGTCCCGTGCACACCAGGCTTGACTCGTTCAAACCCACCATCGCCTTGCGCGCAAGTGGCTGGGTTGGACCTGGCCTCGCTGCAGGACGCCGACCGTGGCGGGCCAAGGGATCCGTGCGCTTTTCACCAGAGCCAATCGCTGGACAGCACGGTGCCTGAAACCCCTGTCCAGGTCCCACCACCACCCGAGGATGAGGCCTCGCCTGCTGCCTCCATCACGCCATCTCCTGTCGCAACCTTGGACGGATCTGCCGACCAGCATGCTGCGGAGGCGTCGGTCAATGACGTGCCATGCACGCCAATCGCAGCTCCCGCCTCGCCGCTCGTCTCGCCTTTGGTGGATGCTGCTGCTGGGTTGTTGGGCCGCGGCGACAGCCCAATAACCATCCTGCGACGGCCTGCTACCACCTGTGACTCCGACGTGCCCTCCTGTGACACGATTGTGGAAGCCCGGCCCACACCCAACCCCGCCACCACGGCCTGCTCCCCTGTGCGCCGCTCGCCGGCCCGGTTTGCCTCGCCGCCGATCACCCTACGCCGTCGACCGCGCCCGCCGCGCATGCGATGACCCTTGGCGAATTCCCCGGCAGGGCCACCAAGCACCCGAGCGCCGCCCTGCCTACTCCTGGGAAACGTCGGCAGCGACCGGTGCTGAATTTTTCGCCACGACGCGGCCGCTCATCGCGTGCTTGTGCTGCCCCGCCCACGGCTGAGAGACGCACTCACATGCACATCCTGCGCTCCCTGGGTATCGTCGGCATCGACGAGAGGATCACCGCCGACCAGATGAAGACCTACGACGGGATGTTCTCCACGCCAATTCCGATAGGCGTTCTCAAGGCCATGGCCGCCCTCGTCGGCCGGGAGATGCCCAGCTCTGTTGGTTCATCGCCGGCGGCCGCCGAGTCCGTGGGGAGGCAGGCGCGCTCCTAGACGCGCTGCCCCGCCACCACCTGTCGACATCTTTCCTATGGATCACGGACTCAAGATCGCTTGTTGGAACGTCCATGGCATCAACTCACGCGTCCGCCGCATCGCCATAAAATCGCTGATTGATTCCACCGACGCGTCCATTGTTTGTATGCAAGAAACTAAGATGGAGCTTGTCCGCTCGTCGATTGTCCTCGAGTTGCTAGGTTCAGAGTTTGATGATTACGTCTACTTGCCTCGCTCGCGGTACCTGTGGTGGCATCTTGCTTGCCCGGAAGAGCTCGATCGTGTCCATCTCCGACCCGGAGTTCACCACGAACACTCGTCCGCTAAAGTTTGCACGCCCGCCGGTACCCCTTGGTGGATCACCATTGTTTACGGGCCCCAAACCGATGCCGACAAAATCGAGTTCCTCCAGGAACTTCGCGCCGTCCGCAACGATTGTCCTGGGCCGTGGTTGCTATGTGGGGACTTCAACCTCATCTACCGCCAGGAGGACAAGAGCAACAGCAACTTGAACCGACGCATGATGGGCCGCTTTCGCCGCGTGATCAACGACCTGGCCCTCAAGGAGATCTACCTCAATGGCCGGCGCTACACTTGGTCCAATGGCCAATCCCCTCCCACGCTCGTGCATCTTGACAGATTCTTCTGCACCACGGACTGGGATGACAGCCACGGCGAATGTCACCTGCGCTGCCTCGCGTCTGTTGTCTCTGACCACTGCCCGCTGCTCCTCGACTGCTCGCCCGCGCCGCCGGGCCACCGGAGATTCCGCTTCGAGGAGTTTTGGTTACGTATGGAGGGCTTTCAGGACACGGTCACCGCCGCTTGGGGTTCGGTGCACCACAACGACCCGTTCCTTCGCCTTTGGCTTCGCCTACAGGCCACGGCTCGGTGTCTCACCAGTTGGAGCGCCAAAACCGTCGGCAACGTCAAGGTTCGCATGGCGGTGGCTCGGGAGTTCATCCTACGCTTCGACAAGGCTCGGGAACGAGAGGAATCTTTCGCCGGAGGAGGCTTGGCTGCACAAGCAGCTCAAGGTCGCTTACCTTGGGCTCGCTTCGCTCGACCGCACCATGGCGCGGCAGCGCGCTCGGATCGCTTGCCTCCGCGATGGCGACGCCAACACTCCGTTCTTCCATCAGCACTGCACCTACCGCGGACGTAAGAACCGCATCCACGCCATCCTTGTCGACGGACAGACGTTGACGGATCACGCTGACATTGCGGAGGCGGCTTTCATGCACTACGACGGCCTGCTGGGCACTGCAGAAATCCGCGACTGCACGCTCGACTTCGCCCAGCTGATTGAGCCCGCGGCTGGCCTTGATTCCCTCGAGGCCCCCTTCTCCGCCGATGAAATCTGGGGCGCAGCTCAAGCGCATGCCGGCCCGCAAGGCACCTGGGCCCGACGGATTCACCGCGGATTTCCTCCGTGCCTGCCGGGGCACCGTCCGGGCAGGACATCGTCGACGTCTTCCAGCAGCTCTACGAGCTGCGCGGTCGAGGCTTCCACCGCTCGAACCAGGCCTTGATGACGCTGTTGCCTAAGCGTGCGGACGCGACTTCCCTTGGCGACTATAGGCCCATCAGCCTTATTCACCTGGTTGCCAAGCTATTCGCCAAGACGCTTTCGCTGCGCCTAGCACCGCGCCTCGACGAGCTGGTTAGCGCCAACCAAAACGCGTTCATCTCCGGCCGCAGCCTGCACGACAACTTCATCTTGGTGAAGCAATCTGCCCGCCTCCTCCACCAGCTCGGGAGCCCCGCATCCTCCTCAAGCTCGACCCGGCAAAGGCCTTCGATTCCATCTCGTGGCCGTTCCTCCTCGAAGCCCCGCGCCGGCACGGCTTTGGTGATCGCTTCCTCGGGCTGGCTTGCGATCCCGCTCACCTCCGCCAGCACGCGGGTCCTAATCAACGGCGAGCCCGGCCCACCCATCTGGCACCGGAGAGGTTTACGGCAGGGAGATCCCCTCTCGCCGCAGCTCTTTGTCCTGGGAGTCGACGCCCTCGGCCGCCTGGTCCAGCGCGCGATCAGCGAAGGAATCCTGCAACGCCTGCACCCACGGCGTCACATCCCGGCGTTTTCGCTATACGCTGATGATGTGGTGCTGTTTTGCTGCCCCACGATGGAGGACGTGACCGCCGTGCGTGAGATCCTGCGGCTGTTTGGCCGCGCGTCCGGACTGCAGGTCAACTACGCTAAGAGCTCGGCCACTCTCATTCGTTGTGACGAGGGAGCCGTTGCGCCGGCGCTGCACGAGCTTGGCTGCCCCACGGCCGGCCTGCCGCTAACCTACCTAGGCATTCCCCGACTCGCGGAGACCAACAGCTGCACAACTACAACCTCTCGGTTGAACGCGCCGCCGCTGGCCTCCCCACCTGGAAGGCGAAACTCATGACCAAGGCTGGGCGCGCAACGCTGGTCAAGGCGGTGATCAGCGCCATTCCCATCCACCAGCAGACTGGTGCTTGGACTCCCCAAGAAAACGCTAAAACTCATCGACAAGATCAAGAGGGTTTCCTGTGGGAGGGTAAGAAGGAAGCCAAAGGTGGAAACTGCCACGTCAATCGGAGCCGAGTCCGCAGGCCCATCTCGTACGGCGGTTTGGGCATACCGGACATGGAGAGGACTGGTCTTGCGCTGCGGCTTCGCTGGCTTTGGCTCTCCCGCACGGACGATCGACGTGCGTGGAGCGACCTTGACCTGCAGTTCACATCTGAGGAACGAGCGCTGTTCTTTGCCTCCACCACCATGACGGTTGGGAACGGCCGCGACGCACTCTTCTGGGAAGACAGGTGGATCGACGGCCGCGCCGTCCGCGAGATCGCGCCAAGCCTATACGGTTACATCCCCAAGCGCCGGCGCAAGGTCAGGACCGTCGCCCAAGGGCTGCTTGGAAACGCCTGGGCTCAGGACATCCACGGCATCCTCGGCGTGCACGAGATTGGCCAATACCTGACGCTCTGGGCTGCCGTCTCGCGCATCACGCTTCGCACCGAGCCCGATAGGCTGGTCCGGAAGTGGACCGCCACCGGTACCTACACCGCCAAGTCTTGCTACCTTGCGCAATTCCATGGCTCCACCGCCTCCAGCTCCCGGAAGCTTAATTGGAAGACTTGGGCGCCGCCGCGGGTCAAGTTTTTCACTTGGCTTGCCTGCATGGATCGCTGCTGGACCGCCCAACGCCTCGCCGGGCGAGGCCTCCCAGCCACCATCCCCGCTGCCTCCTCCGCGACCAGATGCCCGAGACCATGCACCATCTCCTCCTCGCCTGTCCATTCTCACGACAGGTTTGGCACGAGGTGTTGGCTCGCCTCCGCATGACCTCGTCAGCCCGCCGGACAGCAACGACGCCTCCATCGACGACCGGTGGCGCAAGGCCAGGCAGATGACCGCCAAGCCTATGCGCAAAGGGCTGGACTCCTTCACCCTGTTGACGCCTTGGATGCTCTCGGAAGCACCGCAACTCTTGCGTGTTTGACAGAACTCAGCCCTCGGTGCGCGACTTGGTCCAGGAGATCTTCGATGAGGCTCATCTTTGGGCTAGGGCCGGCGCGAAGGGCATTAGAGTAGTGCTTCCGACGACCTGGGATGTGCACTGAGTCACTTCTTGTACCTGTACCCCGCCTCCTAGGAGGCTTGTAAAACTATCTATCTTTTCAATGAAATGAAACGCAAAAGTCTTTTGCGTTTTCTCGAAAAATACCTACAAGAGAAATCCAGGTATGGAGAATCTTTCCTATCTATTTCATAGTTCACAATTGTTTCTAAATGTATGATCAAGATAAGCAAGCGGCAATGTTTTACATGCCATTTTCTTCTGACATTGCTGATAATTAATTTCTAACTTCTGCCTGCTATATCAGGGCATTAATGTCTTATGGACTCCACAAGAAAAGGATGATGTTCTTTCCGAGGAGAGGCTTCTAGCGGATTATCCTTATCTGAAGCCTCTGAGTGATTACTAGGACGTACGTTTCTTGGCTGCCATGGTATAAAATTTACGTCAGGGAAAAACTACATGCAAAAAAAGGGAATGGTAACTCATGGTAGTTTTCAAGTTAAGTTAGTAAAAGATTTCATCGGGACCGCACACTCCATTTGTGCCGCATGTATGATAAGCTCAGCTTTAGTTCTGTTTGGGTAATCAGTATTGTTTTCACTATCAGGTTTGACCGTGAGGCTCGTACTAGCCTGCTGATCACTGATGCAGTGTGTAATCACCTGTCATTTATTATTCGCGAAACCACTGAAAATCATCGATTGATTCAGTCATGAGAAAAAACTTTGGAACTGTGTGTAAGACGGCTTTCCAGTTAAGCCTTAGATAAGCTGGACTAAACTAATTTGATGTCTCTGCAATAGCTTTATATAACTAAATTAATTTGATGTTAGTTTATGTGACGAAATTGTAGATCTTGGACAATGTAGCTAAATTAGGATACAATTAGCGTCACGGTTATTACATTTGGTGGAGTAGCCCCTTGCTGGTACTTACATGTGAGGTCAGATCAACATTCTCGCTGCATCTTCCTCAGTAGCTTCTCTTTCATGTGTGCTTTCTAGGCACTAGATGTTTAGGCTCTGGTTTTCAGAGCACCAGTCTTTGGTTTGAGCTTTGTTGTAATACTGTTTAATCTTAATATAAGCTCTGGGTCCTTCAGGACCCTCTTATTGTTAAAAAAAAAACACCACACAGAGAAGTCCATTTGCCTAAGCTCAACGATGAGCAATGCGGGCGAAGACAGTATGTCTACGAGCAAAAATGAACAAAGTGAACATTGCAACAATTTAAGGTTCATGGCCGGAGAGAAACCAATTAAGGTAGCAAATAAGTGATAGACTGATAGTTTAGGGAGTTCCAATGATAATGTAGTTGCAATTGTATCTATAACACAATTGCTTAAAAGAACTGAAGCAACAAAATTCCAGGAAGCAGTAGCACAGTAATTTTATATCTTTTGCATCAGGATGTACATATAATCCCCCCCGTGTGCTGATAAATCATAATCAGACTAGAAATACCGCTGCAAGATTTGGGAAAATATCCTTACACTATATTTCTTATGCTTCATCTATAACCAATTTGGGTCCGAGGAAATGAGTTCTCATTACACTACTTTCCCTTTGTTCAGCTCTTACAAGATTATACCATTGGCATCCACCCAGGTGAGCTAATCACCAAGCAGGGCATTGTATGCTGCCACTTAAGATGAGACGATGCAGCCGATTCATTTACACAAGTTCTTCGGTTCTTAAAGCTGTATCTACGTGTCAATCATGATGCTGTGGAAGTTATGATTAATCTTTACTGCAATATTTCATCTGATCTACGCCTCACGGGTTGTGTCATCTTCTGCTGAACTGTCATCGGCAGTCTCTTTGGTATCCAAGTTTTGGTTCACTACAAACCTCAGACTGTCACCCTCTTCAAGCTCCCACTGCTTTCTAAGTTCATCGATGGCTCTTGCTGCAGAGCTAGCTACAGCGTAATTGGAATCTTGAGCCAATCTCTGCAATCAAAAGAAGGTTTAATTTATTTAACAAGCAATCTTACTTTCCCAACTGAATTCAAGAACTACAGCTCATGTAATGAGCAAGTGAGCATCAGACAGAAAAGGCTTGTGTTTCAATGGCTTTGATGATGTTCCTTTTGGTAAAATATGAGAGAACATGATAACCTGTAATGCGCCCATCCCAGCATTCCCTAGAGTCCACATAGATGGAGCTGCAGCCAATGCGTTAGCCAAAGCTTTCCTGCAAACAATAGAAATATGCAGTGGTCACTAAAATGCAGCATAGTAGCACGAAAGTAGTATAGAAAAACAAGTTAGGCATAAGGATATTTTGATAACATGATCTCTATTAACCTAGGGTGAGTGGGTAAGTAGTAGATGAACATTCTATTTCTACATCCTATCAAAAACACAAACCCTATTTATTTGTATGAAAACAAACAAGTCACCCACCTTCATAGTAGGAACAAAAACAATAGGTGTTAGAAAGATTGTAAATACAAGAGAGTAGGAGGATATAAGTAGACATATATAACCATTTTTCCAAACAATCATGAAAACAAAACATCTCCTTCATACTGTGTAATCATCATACTGCCTGCCAAATAGCTACAGTAAATGATCTAAGCTATCTATTTTGCTGTTACATATTTTAAACCTGGATTGGGGTTTTTAAATCTGCATATTTCCTGTGTATTCTCTTCTTAAAAGTTAGCCCCTCAAGGAAATGGCACTGCACAATGTACTTGGTCTTGCCCACAAGGTAGACGTTGCTCAGAATTTGGACACGGTGAATTGATGACTGTAAAAAACAGCTGAAAGGAGTGGTTTTGGCACCATGTTTGTAAAGAGTGAATAAGACCCCCTGGCCCCTGGGCATCTTTGATGACGTGTCCATGATGAAAATGTAAGGTTCGATGTGCGGAAATTTTTGTTGTGTTTCTATGGAATTCTACAATAGCTTATTGGTCTAATTATATATACTTAGTTATGAGAAGATCAACATAAAATACAAATAGAACCAAGTTATGGCTTTCAATCATTCTCTTCGTTTCTTTGGTACTTGGCAGGAAATGAATAGCTACAAGCCTACAAGAAAGGAAAATGCGGTGAAATTGAGTAACAGAATGCTGCTATGCACCTGGTATTAACATCTGGAGAGCTTGAACATTCAGCTAATAAGGAAACACTCTTTTTCCCATCCATGGCATCCAGATCAATAAGAGCCGCTACTAATAATTCAAGCTTCACAAACAGAAAAGAGATGATTGTAACACTAATATAAGAAGTTTCATGTTTAATCGATGAGTTTAAACATGGCTCACCTCCTCAGGATCTGTGTAGTCGATACCATCAGCCTCAGACAAGGCAGATGCCATACTCAGGTATGCATCCTTTGAAAATATAAATTAAATAGAAATTAGCAAGGCAATGAGAGCACCACTAAACAAATTAACATAGATACAACCTCTATGGCAGCAATTTGATCTGTAGAGACTTCACGAGGGAACAGCTCAAGAATCTTCCCATTTTTCTCGAGTGTGATGAACCTTGTTGAATTAGTACGTGAAAATGAAGCATCCTTTGGAATCCTACAAGTACTTATAGCTTAATTCAGACTTAACATGCAACAGGGAAAGGGTAAATATGTCTGCACTTTTCGTAAACATTCATTTGCTTTACGGAACTTGGCATTTGAAATTCGTATTAGAAACTTACTGATCCTGTAATTTGTTTGCCATCATATCATGGATATCCCGTACAAACTGCACTAAATATTAGAATATTACATTCCAGCATAAGAATTCATAATCAGGATGTAATTTGGAGTAATAATAACTGCATGATAGTTGTCAAGTGAGATAAAAAATTATCAAACCAGCTAGGATAATCTAGTCTAAACTTCAAGAAATTGATTTGTGTTACAAATGCCAATGCTTTCATCATATACTAGTATGTTGCGATCACGTATAGCATGGACTAGATGTACAAGGCAAGGTATAAACAGCGAGGTTCTTGGCATAGCTACTGGGTGCAGGGTTATCTATTTTCTTCTAAGTATAAAAAACTACCCTGGATTATTTTTGCAGAGCATATAAGTCAAGGATTCATCGTAATAGCAGGCTCATAACACTTTACATTGAAGATACGTTACCATGATGGATGGGGCATTGCACGATACTGATAAAATGCCATGGTAATCGTTTCAGAAAAAACTGATACTTGGCGTACACAAGGCCACAAAGATAATTGATTCAGTCTTTTTTCTTTCTATTTGTGTTTTCCTAATACAGTCTTTGCATTCCACCAGTTGTCAATTGCGTGTTATTGGAAAGCTAACTACATCAGACGTCTCAATGGATGTTGCATTAGATATTTTCTTCGTATGATTTTCAGTATGCTGCCATTACCGCATCTAGTAATGACTATTGACAAAATAGGCAAGTGGAATGGCAGTTGGCACTGAAGGAGTGCCCGGTTATTCAGATATTATAAATCACCATGTGATGAAACACACAGGATGTAAAGATTATGAACTAAGTTAAGCTACCTTTAGAGCCATGAAAGCGTCCTCCATGGCACGTCGTCTAACAACCATGTCAGCTCGCCGCAGATCTGCCTGAATTGCAAATAACTATTGTGTTAGATCAACATGAACCATGAAGCCACTAAACAGTAACATATAAATAGCATGTGAGGATGGTCAATAAAACAGGTACACCAACTTTCTCTACAGTGAATGTAAACTTAAACCTTTCACTTAGTTCCTACAAACTGAATTGAAGGAAGTTGTATAGACCTCTAAAGCACCATCACTCCAATGCTGATCTGCTGCTTTCTTCAAGTCTGATTCAGCGCGCTCCTTCAGTATCTTGATTATGCGCACAGAGGTCAGATTACAGTATAAAAGTATAATGCAACCAATGATACAAAAGCATATGAACCGTTCAATATCTGATGAACACAGCAAACACATACTCTAGCAAAATTGGTCAGGTGGGCTGCCCGCTCCTTCACACTGTTATCAATCTTTTGAGTGTCCTTCCTTGCACGAGCTTCCAACAAAAATCATAAATTCACATGAGAAATTAATTCATATGGGATAAAAAACTAAAAGCTTGATATTCAAGGGAGAAAACCATGTACCATCAAGCTTGAGAAATCCCAACCCTAATACAGCAACATCCTGAGATGCCCGTTTGTTTAGCCTTGTGATGCCACTAGTATTAAATGGATACCAGATATAAGAAAAAGAAATCCAACAAAATATTTTTGTATTTACCAAGGAAAATAATTGTTAGAATATTACGAAAATGATTATGCACAGTGAACAGTACTACCGTGAAAGCAAAAGAATATCACTCTGAGCTCTTTCATTCACAAACTTTGCATCATTGTAAACAAATTGGCAAGCTTTGGATAGCCCTTGAATAGAGTAGAGTGATTTTTTCTGAGCCGCAACTTGATCATCTGAAAATTGTGAATTTCCTCTTGGTTGCTCTTTAAAATCCCTGTAAAGAAGCTTCAGAATATAAACCTAAGATGACGAACGGGTCTATATCCACTTTAAAATGACAATGTGCAGCTTAGCACAATAGGATCGTAGAATCCAGATACTGAGCTTCAAATTTATTTTGGAAGAAACTAGATATGTGTGAAATATTTTTGGTACTTATTTTTTTTGTAAGTCTTCAGCTGGCTAAGCTTAATATTGTAAGTCAAAATAGATTACTCAGAGCATCATGGTACCAAGTTTAGCTTTATAATCATATGTATTGAATGGGCTCATAATAGACTATACTGTAGCAAAATACAAAAGAACACTCTAAGTGAAACTTAAAAGATGCATATAGGCAGGTCTGATGAAGAATGAAAAAATTGATCACATGCCCACATGGACCCTATATTATCTGGTAAATTTGATAGGCCACTAGATCATTTGCCCTCTGGTTTTTTTTTCTATAAATTGCTAGTATCGTTTACGCTTTAGTCAACAAGGTAAACTGACAAATTGTCATAGGTCATCCCTCTGCTTTGCTGAACAGGTGCAGCCATGGCGCTGGAGCACTTGGCCAAACTGCTTTGGGCCTGCGCTCTGCATCTCTGGGGAGAAAAAAAACTCCAGGGGTCTTTCATGGGCTGATAATTACGTTTCCAGTCAAAAAAAATCAAAGAGGAGCTGCAGCTATGGACTGAGAGAACAAGCAGACATTCTTGCAGCTGATTACTCTTCTGAGTTGAGATGTTTGAGGCGGGATTGCTCTGCTCATTCTGGGCTTGATTTTTTCCTTTTTCTTGCTGTTTGCTTTTTCTTCACTTCTGTATAGAGAGGACAAAAGGAACCAGCATTTTTGTGTGTGTTGAATTACATTACTGACATTTTCTCATCAGCTTACACTTGAGTCAACTAGTTGGTGCAGATGATCAATTGGTACACCAACTTTAGTGAGTATTATCATGCAGGCTCACAATTTGTGAAATCCATCAAGGGGTCATGAACTCCAGGAAGATAATTATCTCAATAAAAAATAGATGAACAGTATGTAAACTTGAGATGTACCTGGGTATTCTATTCCTTGGTTATTATTCTTTATATTTCATTAACTTCAGCAAAACTAGGCTAGATTGATTTACATTATGTGCAGCATCATGAAAAATAAAAGTAGCACAACAACATTACTGACAAGAGAGACATACAGAACGTAAAATTTTGTAACATTAGGAACATGGGAAGACTAGTATTTTTCATGCCACAAAAATATACATAGATTATGAAGTAGTAGTAAATTGGGGGAAAGGATAATCTCATGGGCCAGTACATGTAGTTCAAAAGTTACCTGTAAGCATCGTTGTCATCTTCAGAACTCTTGCGCTCTTTAGTTTCACTGCTACCACGAGGCCCATAAGAACGGCACCGAACATTCTGACCTTGTCTGAGGATGGAACTGTTGGACTTAAGAGTGGTTTGCCCATATCTATCATTTGAACAGAACCTGACGACTAAGTGATATCCACTCATCCCCTTCCTCGCCTCTAAATTTTGGGGTATACAATTCAATGATACACAATGTAGTCCTTTCATCTTACAGGGCATTCCGTATTGATCATTATAGCACACCCCACTAGATGCTACAGTACCAGAGATTTGGCTAGCCATGTGGGTGGAAGCTGTATGTTTACTACTGATCGCGATACAATACTGGTTTGGTTAAGCTGATTTCCCAGCCAGCTTGATGTACCTGATGTCAAATATGGGCATTAGCTGCACGTAAAAACAAATGTACACATATAACACCTAGAAACTATTTTGCAGTGCAAGTACTGATGTTTTTTACACCATACGGATAGCAATTAAGGTAGTGTATATACGGGGATCTCTGTCAACGAATGATTCCAAAAGTAGTAGGAAACAGAAGATTTGATCCATGGTCGGTCAGTACTTCCACGGAAACATCTAATTTCTTCTACATGACACCAAATTGTCAGCTTATATTACACAAAGGCTTTTGACTGGCAAACTAGTTTACGAACAAGTTGGCAATACAACACAAGCATGCATAAGATAATCAAACCGGTAAGCATACAGATAAACTTGTAGGCACAGCCTCACAAAAATAAAAGGCACAGCTAAGAACAACACAAACGGCCCCACACTACGGATTCATGCAATTTTATTCCCGATCTATGGTACGCGCTAACATCTTTCCCTCGGTTAAGTACTACTGGACCATACTAATTTCCGAAGGAACTCGGCCTAAAATCAAAATATAACTCGACGAAGGCCTATGCAGCCATTCTCGCATATGCTCTCTCAGATATTCCAAGAGCCGTCCATGAGTCCATCAGATCCTCTCGTGGCGCTCGTGCTAGACATTTCGGTGAACAAGTAGTGGGCGTTTCAGAATCCACTCCTCCGAACAAAAAAAAAAAGAATCCACTCCTCCGAACACCTTTGGTGGTGCTCGTGCTAGCAAGCAAACCAACCCAAACCAAACCAGACCAGACCACACCACGCGTACCAAAGAAGTAGCGATGAGAAGGGATGGTGCCTTCACTTACTGTTGAAGGAGGTCGGAGGCCGGGGAAGGACGAGAGAGGAAGGGGGAGGGGGAGGGGAGATCAGGTACAACAGTACAAAGACTGGAGCAAGGAAGATGACGCTATGGACGAGCGAGTATGGGAAGGAGATTCTGGAAGCAGCAGGGAGAGCGACGCCGGGCCACACATGTTGGGGCCAGGAAGTGGCATGCCATGGCAGCCACCAGTTGCCCCTGAGGCGGGAGGGACGCCAACGGGCTGGGGCCCCGTTCTGATCCGGTGTCTGTGGCCACCATGCGCCGACGTCCAGGATCTTGGCTTGGCACACCTCCCGGTGGATAATTCAGAACAACACAAACTCACCACGCGATGTAAAAATTCTTTCTTTTGCTTTTACTTTCCTGAGACACAACGAAATGTTTCTTTTTTTTTTTTTTGCAAAACAATGGCATGGTTGCAGTGGCGGAGTCAAAAAAATTTCCTTGGATAGTCATGCTTTGCTTTGTATGAAGTTTTGATAAGTTTTACTAATGTCTTCTTTTTGGGAAAAGATCTACCGATCTATTAATAATTATTCATAAAATCAAAAGAGTAAAAAATCTGAGCAATGGAGTCCTTCTATGTCACTTAGAGCATCTCCACTCGCGTCCCCCAAAAAGTGCCGGATCGAGCGTTTGGGGGACGTGTTTTGTTCGTGTCACGTTTGGAGGACGTCGCTTCCCAGCCGCGTCCCCCAAACGCCGCCCCCAATCAGAAATTCAAATTGTTGCATTAAAAAAAGATCGTTTCCGCCGAATCGTCGCGATCAGAGTAGCGGCGATCAAAGTACTGGACGCGCGATCATATTACAGACCGGTGGTACATGGTAAATTAGAAGAAGGGGTTGGGTGACGGCGACGTATCCTGAGTCGATGCAGACCCGTCGATCACGATGACCTCGTCGCGATCTGCCCAGTGCTGTGCATGCTCCGTCTCGCTCCGTCGCCGTCGCAGAGGCCAACGCAGGTGTAGCGATGAAGACGCGTCGGCCGGCTCTTGCTCCGCGGTTCTCGCTGCCGCTGCCGCTCGGGCCGCCGCGTCGTCCGCAGCCATTTTGGCTTCGATGTCGTCGAGGATCCGGCATTTGAAGAAGTTGTGCGCCGCCCGCGTCCGGGAGACATTCCCTCCGTCGACGCTCTCGCGCGAGGGACATGTCGTCCCTGCGTTTCTTGAGCTCCAACTTCTCCTCTTGCCTCTTGAGCAGCTCCGCCCACCTTTCGTCGGCCTTTTTGTGGCGGGAGAGAAAGGTCGAGGAGACGTCGGCGAGGCATTTCGTGATCGACGCCTGCGTCTTCTCAGACGACGCGGCGTCGGCCAAGGCGGCCTTCGCAGCCTTGTTGCCGATGAGGACGCCCTGCCGACGTTGCCGCCGCGCGTCCCGGATCAATGTCGTCCTTCCCCTTGGACAGCGACAGGCGCGTCAACCGCCATTTCTCGTTCACTTTGAGCTTGCTATAGCAGTGCATCAGCGCGAAAGACTTGTTACCTTCCGAGTTCCTCCGGTAAACCCCCATGGCCCTGTCAAAATAACCAAAGGAAGCGGAATCATTTCATCGAACACAATGTAGGCGCTACAGATTATGGAAGAAAGAGTCGTACCAGTTGGGCGACGTCGGCGCCGCTGTCGGCTCTGGTCACTATGTCGTGATGGTACCCATGGAAGGAGTTCACCGACGCTCGGATGATGGCCCATCGCGTCGACATTGCCTTTTGGCTCCTCTTCATTGTCACTTTGTTGTAGTCCCTCTTGATGAGCTAGCGCTCATCGAACTCGGCCTTGATCCTCGCCCAATACTTCCCGTACTTTTGGTTGACGCCGATGATGGAGTCATGGCTCACCGTTGCCCACGACTCGCACAGACATTGATCCTCCAGAACCGTCCACTTGGGGCGTCGTGTGCCCAACGCCTTCTTCTTCTTCTTCTTCTTCTTCTTCTTCTTCTTCTTCTTCTTCGTCCTCACGCCGTCCGCGTCTACCTCCACGAGATCATCGTCATCGGCACCCTCCTCGTCCTCTTCCTCGTCGCCCTCGCCGCCCTCTTCGTCCTCGTCGTCGTCCTCCACCCCCTCCTCTTCCTCGTCCTCCTCGTCCTCACCCCCGTCCTCCTCCTCAGCACCGGTGCCGTCGAATTCGAGCGGCCCCCTGCGGCCAGTGAAAGGGTCGTCGTCCGGACCGGGTCCTGGCTCGCGCTGCTCGTACGCCGGGAGTAGAGGTTGTTGGGGCTGAAGCGCCATGCGGCAGCCGCATCCTGGTAGCGGGGCGACAAGTTAGGCGTCACGCACCCGGGAGTGGCGGAGGGGCCGTCGTTGTAGAAGGCGGATGTCGAAGGAGAGATCACTCCCGGAACATACGACAGCGCGGACGTACTCCATGGGCTCGCGTTGGTGGCGGCGATACACCCGACCATTATGTGCTGGTGCTGGCGCGCCGCCAGAGCCTTCTTCTCCTGCTCCGCCGCCCTCCGTCCTTTCCGCTCCGCTGTCGCCATCTTCCGGCGCAGACAATCTTGCCGCCATTGATCAACGGTCCATCCTTCCGGCTTCTTCTTCGGAGGCGACGCCTTCCGCGGCTTCGCGAACGGCGCTTTCGCCCCTTTCATCCCATTGCCCGGCGGCTTCTTGGCCATCTTTTTGGGGGCTGTCGGCGGCGCCATGGAATGGGAGAGGGTAGCGGCGGCGGGTGGACGGCGGGAGGGAGAAACAAATCGGTGGGATAGGATAAATGAATCGGCTGCGGGATATGGGTTGGGAGGCCAGAAATGCGCGGCGGGATAGGCGCGATGTGGCGGGAGGGGTGGGATTTGGCGGGAGTGGGAGACGAATTTTCCCTATGCCGCTGACGCGTCGGGCCCGTCACTCCCCGCCTCGCTTTTCGTTGTGTCCGGCGTGCCCGGTGCGTCCCCTGTGGGACGGGGACGGGCTCGGGGCGCCGGACAAAATTGGGCTTTGGAGGACGCGGCTGTAACCGTTTTTTGGTCCGACGCGCCCCAAATTGCTTTGGGGGGCGGTTTGGGGAACGCGAGTGGAGATGCTCTTAGTTAAGAAGAAAAAAAAACTCACTCATGTCCAAAGTACAGGTGTACTCTTGAACTATGTCAATTAATTTAGGTCCCAGGAAGAACCAATCTTGCAAGGTGGCAATTTGTGAGAAAATCTATTTACCCAAAAAAATTACAGTAACTTAACTTGACTTTCTACCGATCGAAATGACCAAGTTAATTGCCAACTGTTAGCACAAGTGCACACGCAGACCATACCAGACCAGTCCTAGTGTCCATACCAGCCAAGTGATTTGATTATCAACTATTGGTTGCCTAAATAGTTTACAAGAATAGCGTGCAGGCAGTCTGTCTTTTATTTATTTTGCTATTAATGTGACACGTCAAATGTCACTATCAACCTAGGATGATATAAGCTGTGGCCGATCAGGATACTGTAATATTAAAAAAAACATGATTCTACCCGCAAAAAGAAAAACATGGTACTAATACATTCAGTGTAAAACTACATGAACAATTATTCCAAAAATGAGTTGTATATTGTACATTGATACAGAGCTCAACACTTTTGCTCTGGCCACTCTGCCGACAAAAAACACTATTTATCATCGGATGAGGTACCGATTTGCTCTTATCTCCTTTTAGCAAGCAACTGATTTGCTCTTGGAAACCATACCAAATGTCAAGGATTGAAATTAATTCAACTCCTCCTGTTCGTCCAATGATCCAACAATAAGACCTTTCAGATGGGCATGGAAACTCAACTAAAACCACTGAAAATCTGAGGGTATTGCTTCTAATCCCTGCCTATCTAAATAAACCCTTGGGGAAAAGATTTTAGACTTTCTTGCTAATGTCAATGCTATCGTCCACAAAAAGGGGAAGTACGGGTGGCTACGGAATGACACATCAGCGTGTCAATCACCTTACGGTCACCAAACGTTGGGGATTTGATGGCCCTGGCACCTGTACACCGGATGCTTGATTTGAAGTATCTGTAGAGCTGTGCCCTTCAGCAATGCAGCACTTGATTGGCTTCTGAACCTTGCCAAACAACACATCTTTACTAGAGTATTCTTCAACAAACCTGCACACAAAAAGTAAAGCATGTTTAGAGTTGCTGGAAACCAAAAGGTATAAAAGGGCTGAGAGAATTTGCACAGAAAATATGAATGCTTGCTCTCAGGAATTTATTCAAGCACCATTTTAATACTCTTAAAAAAATGCATGCAGGAACAAGATTAATGCATCATCTCCGAAATGTAATGCATGTTAAATGAACTGAAATGGGAAAATGCATTCAGCATGAACAAATGAACTTGCCAATTTGAAATGGGTGTTCTATGCTGTATAAATAAGTTGGTAGTTGTTGTATTCATTGAATGGGCAATGAGTGATGCGAGTTCGAAAGAATCTCAACTGCATTACACTGAGTTCTTTGTGGCCGAAGACAGAATTAAAAAGAAACAAACGTGAATACCTGAGAAACAGCTTCAGGATTTCACCTTTAATTCAAGATGCAAATGGTGCGGTCCGAGTCGGACCTGTTATTGGACCACCAAACCTTGTTTACAATTGGTAGGTTCAGGTTTGCCCCGCACCTGCTTTCATAGGGTTATGGGCAATCCTAGGTTCGGCCCTCCTCTCTGTAATCTGTACATGGCGCGGCCTGATGACAACAGGGAAACTAGCAGTAGTACATGGGCATTCAGCCATTACCAAGGAGCAGCTTCGCCTTTGATACGTGAGCCAGTGAGCACTTATCTGTGGCCGGACCTGCCGCTGAAACTCCTGCACACCATCGTGGCACCGCCTGCCATCCATTGATGACCGGCCGCGTCCACAACGACGACGTCTGCTACAGCGCCGGCGAGAACACGTTCTTCCTCGCGCACGGCCCGACAGGTGCACCTGGTGGATGCCTTCTCCAGCGCCAGAGGAACCCCTCTCCCGAGCTAGTCGCACTCCGCAACACCAAGGTAAACATCCACATCTATCGTTTTGGCTGGCGAGACGATCGAGTGCCTCCCGCAGCGTCACGGCGTTCCGACGGCGGCTTGCTCTGCTCGAGCGATGGTTGACTTGGAGACAAGCATGGAATAAGTGGTCTTATCCGCCGTCGTGTCCTTGGCAGCGCCGAACATGCGGCCTACCGCGCTCGCCAGGGACCCCCGGATGCCGCCCCCCGCCGCCGTGCTCCCGGTCGGCGCGGGCGCGCGCGATATCGTCCGCCGCGTGGCAGGCATCCTGCTCCGCCTGCATCACACGCTCGTCCCGCGATCAAGCGATTTCCTCCGCCGCGCGGCGCGCGTCGTTCTCCGCATGCGCCTCTCGCTGGCCCGCTTGCCTGGACGCCATGGTCTCGGTGTGGATGTGGTCGAACTTATGTTCATGCGGCGGCATGTTCATGTCAAGAGGAGCTAATCGTAGCTACCGGTTTGACCCTAGGGACGAAAGGGTATTACCCTTAATGGACCTTAATTTTGCCGGGCCGCCCCGTTACCCTGATGGTAGCAAAACACAGGTCCGGTGCAGCGGTCCAGTGGGTAGAACCGGACCACCTGCATCATGACCTTTAATCCGGGGTTTCACCAATATTTCAGTAGGAAGGAGTTGTATTCATTTAAATGGGCGATAAAAGTTCAGTAGGAAGCACTAATATATGAATACACATTGGTTTGCCGACAGCAATAGGGAGAAGCAAAGGAAAAATTTCAGCCAGTTAGGCAGAAGCAGCGTGCAATCCACAAGCTAGGAAATGGGATAGATGAATAAGAATGCCCAAGACAAGTTCTGATGGATGTATTCAATTAGTTATGCCATGTTGGAGTAACAGAAGGTTCAGCTACTACTGAGAAACAGCACCAAATCTTTATTCATTGATAACATGAGAAAGGCACATGGCAGGAAACATAAGGAATAACAAATAATTGTGCAAGGATGCGAAGAGAATTCAACGAAAAGAAAATTACCTGGTTGCAGCCTCCACTGACTCCAGTTTGAGAAATGCAAAACCCTTACAAATAGGATCACGGGTCTTTTTAGTTCCAGAGTTTACTGGGTTTATAGTCACCAGTCCAGGAAACCCTTTAAAAGCCAGGTTCAGGTCCTTATGTATGTTCTTCTTTTTCGGGAGGTTCCAAATACGAACATGAACGCCATCCTTACTGAGATCTGTGATAAAGTACAGGAAATTCATCAATCAGGCTTATGTTCAACAACACTTTCTTCAAAGCTTCCATAGCGGCCAAATCACAAAATAAGTTGCCAAGAATTTCAAAAGGTTTCCAAAATGCAATGCTGAGGCAGGTGTGGTATCTACTAAGCAGAGTTGATACCAACAGTACAAGCATTTATTGTTTAAAGAGAAATCGACAAGATGTTCCACTTTAGTGTTAAAAATCTATTATGGACACTAATTTCGCCTTTAGCAACACACTTCTTTGATATCTACTTTATAGTTAACCAACAAACTAAAACCATTGCTGAGCTTTGGGATGGTAATCTACTTAGATGCACATTTAGAAGAACCTTCTCTGAAGATTTGATGATCCAATGGCAGGAGGTTCTTGCCATTGCTGGGTCAATTGTTCTATCTGATCAGGAGGACCAGATGATCTGGATGTATGAATTCAATGGGGTTTATTCATCCAAATCTTTATATGCTTTAGTTAACTTTAGAGGTGTTAAACCTGTTTACTTGCCTGCTGTTTGGAAGTTGAAAATTCCCCCTCGGATCCATATTTTTCTGTGGTTAATTTCTCATAATAAAATCATGACCAGGGACGACTTGAGGCGCAGAGGTATCCCAAAACCTCTAGAATGTACCTTATGTAAGGAGATAGAATCTGTAACACACTTGTTCTTTAATTGCATTGTATCTAAGCTGCTTTGGAATGATGTACATGATCACTGATTATCTAGGCATTGCCTCCAAATGGCTATGTGAAACTAGATACATGCAATTCAATGTGGTTTCATCTGCTGTTCTTTGGAGCATTTGGAACAACAGGAACTCTATTGTGTTTAACAGAAAACTTGGTTGAATATGAAACAGGTGTGGCACCTAAGCCTGGCTTTCTTGAGGGACTGGAAGGTGCCTTTCAAGGACCATGAATGGGAGCTCATGGATCAATTCAAACACCTGCTGACAAAGAAACTAAGGATGCCGATGGAGTTGGAGCCAGATTGAGCTGCCAGTCCCTGTTTCTATGAAATCAAAGGAGCCGGAGAGCGGTCCCTGTTTTTCTAAAATAAAATAAAAATAAAAATCGCCTCTTCGCAAGATGGCACTGAGCTAATTCCCCATTTCTTAACCAACTTTGAACGGTCCCTTGCATAAAATAGTTTTTGCATATCGGATAGCTCGGTATATCCAACATTGCAGCATTCACAAAATCTCAGATACTCCCTAAGATAAGCAGCAGGTGAGAATTCGCAGCTAGTATTATTACTTGGCTGACGATTCACAAACAAAGCAGAGGAATTGTGAGCTGATGAGAGCGCGGGGAGAGGAAGCTAACCTGCGCCGGTTTCTTTGGCCGAGCCAGCGGCCTTGACGCTCTTGGCCGGGGACTGGCGCCCCGCGCCGCCCAGGCCCATCTCCCGGAGAAGCTGCTCCTCAATGTCGGTGGTGTAGGTCTTCCCTACGCCGAAACCGGGCGGCTTGGGCCGATTCTTCAGAAAGATATCCTCGTCAACCGCCTCCTCAATGTCGTCGTCGTCGTCCTCGTCATCGTCGTCATCGTCCTCGTCGAAGCTTTGGCTGGTGGTGGGCACTGGCTCACGGCTCTGGCGGCCGTATTTCCTCAGGCGACGGAAGGCGAAGACGAGGTGCGACGCGCGGAGCCGGGACGGCGGGGGCCGCGAGAAGGCGACCGACGCCGACGCCGCAGCGGCGCAACGCGCGGCCGGCAGCAGTAGCAGCGGCATTTCGTCTGTGTTGAGGAGTAGCCAGTCAGTCTCGGTGGTTGTTTCCTCTTATCACCTCGAGAGTTACCTGGCGCCGTCCGATCCTTATCACGACCGCATCGCTCGCCCGCCCGCCCACACGCTCCTACCCGAGACCGGTCCGCCTCCACTCCGGCCATCTTCCGGGCACGCCGCCGCCGCCTCCCCTCCGCAACGGGGCAATCCTCGGCTAGGGGATTATGCTTCGCCTTCGCCTCCATCCTTGCCCGAGCTTCTCCCCGCCTCCATCCCACCCCGCCCTTCGCCGCCACCTGGCCGCCTCCCCACTCCGAAAGCTTCCCTTTCCAATTCCATCCGCCGTCGCTGCTCTCCGTGCTCGAAATCCCCTGCTTCGGCTCGCCGTAGACCGAGCGGTCTCCGGAGAGCGACGGCTGGGCGTGGATGAGGAGGACCTGGGCGAGGCACTCGCCAAGACACGGCAACTCGTGGAGTGCGCCATGTTCGCATCAGTTGCTGGCCTCGCCTACTTCCTAAGCAACTCCCTCGCCATCGAGGTATACTTCCTTCCTTCCTTCCTTCAGATCGTTGTGCGACGTTTTCCTGCCAGTTTGGTGTCTCTATCTATTTAGTCTACTGTTGATAGATACATCATAGTCCCTGAAGCGGAGACTACTTTTAACGAATCATAGATGTGCTTGATAAATCTCGCCGGCATTTATACATGATGAAGTTTGACAGCTGATTCAAACTTCAAATTATCCACCGGTGGGTTTGCTTACAGCATATACTCGCTCAGAAAACTAGTTTGACAGCTGATTCAAACTTCAAATTATCATTTTTTCCTTATATTCCTTAAGTTATTAACCCTATTATTTGCAACTGAAATATTCGAATATTGTAATTTTCCATTCGAATTGGTGGAGTAATCAACCATGTATTTATTTGCTGATGCAGAATTACTTTAGTTGCTTTTTTCCATTGCCAATAGTCATCTCCTCCTTGAGATGGGGACTAGCAGCTGGCAGGAAAACTATGGTAAGTCTGACCATATGCTTCATTTTCATATCTAAAGAGCTGTCATATCTTTTATCTTTAATTTTGTTCCATTGCCTCACCAGGTGGCCACTGTTTTACTGCTATTCACATTGTCTGGCCCTGTAAAAGCGTCAACTTATCTGGTAAGTATCTATGTTCTGACTTATGATTCATGTCATAGTTGTAGCAATGGCAAGTGTGCAGTTTTAAACATGTACAGTTATCAATCCACATATTTATCTTGAAATTAACAGCTTTTGGTACTGCTGTGTAGTGTTGAATTGGTGGCTTCACATCATTGAATGAATAATAGTAAAGCATCAGTACGTCTTAGCACTAAAAGAAAGCAATATTGATACGGTAGATCCAAGCCAATCCACCTAAGTTGATGCCCGATCTTTCACAGCGAGAACCTGGGGTAGAGAATCCTCCCAAGAACGCGATGAACGCAGCCTGGAGAAGAGGGAACGAATCCAGCAAGCAACGGATCGATGAACGATACGCCTCAAACCAAGAGCTAGACAATCCTTGAAGAACACAAGAACCTTCGCAGCGGATATAATAGATAACGGCAGCGCCGTACCCCCGGAGGGATGATACACGTGATCACACGCAATAGGGAAACCCTAATATTTTTGACTAAACTTGTTCTTCCCTAAACCCTAGCCGCCCCACCTCCTTATATGAGGGGAAGGGTGGCCGGCCAGCCCTTGCTGGGCTGGGCGCCCCACTATGGGCCTCCCTAACTTGGTTGGACAGGCCCAAACCAAGACTGACTCGATTTATTAAAAATCCCTAATTTGCCAATATATGACAATTACAAAAACTAAGATAATTAAGCTGGTGGAGTCCTGAATCTAGGCTCCACATAGGCCTCCATGCCCGTATCAAATATTCTCTGTGGAAAACTCCTATATTCATAGATAGCAAGCTGCAACAGCAAGGTTATCATTAATCAATCATTGAGCAAACAGTATTCCTTAGCTCATTTACGTACTTTAGTTTTGGTTTTGTTGGTGAACTTACCTTTTTCTCTTTGCTTGTCTGCATATGTTGGTCCATTAGTTCTGCATCTTCTGTGAGACTTAAAAGATCGAAAGAACTCTTCATTTTTTATGACTGAGGACATTCTTACATTCCTTGCTCTTGTTTTCCTGCAGCTTATGCATGGAGTAGTTGGTCTGGCCATGGGTACTATGTGGAGGTGAGGAATATAAAAGCTTAAAGGTGAAGCTTTCGCTTTCACCGTTAGCTTATTATAGATTTGCATTAGAGATGCATCTGTTCATCTGCAGCTTCCGCTCAGTGTTACTTTGGCCATGAGTAATGGTAACATTTGTTTCCTCTTCTTTCATCAGGTTGGAGACCAATTGGATTGTTTCTATTATACTTTGCTCAATTGTAAACATCTTTTCTCACTTGGTATTCATATTTTATAGATATATTCCTAAATGTTGATCACATAGAGATAACACATGTAAGGTTTTGGACAGCCTTACCATGAACGTTTTGAAAGATTCTACATAAAGTTAGGACATTCACCTTTTGTAAAGTTTTGAACATACTTATATAGTTTCTGTATGAAAATATGAATATAACTGTCTAGCCCATGACTAACAAATGCAAATCTCTGTATTCGTCCTTATACTCTTAGATATCCTTTGGATGAACTTTTGTACAGTAAAGGGTTACCTTTATGCTAGTTTTTGTCACAAAACTACTGAGTGAACTAAAACTAGTAATACGTACCAAATATTTCCTACGTTCTTTTTACTATTTTTAGCAAGTAGCATATTGTTTGCTATTTCTTCTAGGAAGGCAATACATGGCCAGTTCATGATTCTCTTAATTTGACGTCAAGTCTAAATTTACCAGATGAAACTTTCTTGTAACAGAATAAAGGTTGGAAGATATAATATATGCTGGTGCATAAGCTCATGTTTCTGTGATGACAAAGTGGATAGTTGATAGGTTCAAACAACATCAGACTTCAGTGTCAGTGGGTGGAAATAAATAAACAACCAGTGTTGCTAATACCAAAATTCAGGATCATTGGGTACTAAGAAATAAATAACAAGACTTGCTTACAAACTAGAGCAATATCAGATATTTTCCCAATGATCATTTCGATCAGATGTCTGTGTTACTCCCTTTCTAAGCTGACAATTTGATTTGCAGATCCGTGCTATGGGAGCTTGCGGATATGTTTTAGTGTCATCGTTCCTGATAAGAGAAAATATTCTTCAATTGGTATCTTTATTAATCTACTTGTCTATTCAACTTTAAGACCAACTGGGAGAGAGTCTGGTATTTTCAGTAACTTCTAATCATTTCAGATAACCGTTAACATACATGCCTCGTTGACGTTCATTCTGGCGGCGGCTGGTGTTAACGCAATTCCTTCCATGGATGCAATATATGTAATCTTTGGGACACTGGTAATTTTCAACCTGCCAAATTAAACTTATAGCACAAGCTTGCTTCATTTATTGACTTTTACTTTGTGTGACAGCTTCTACTTAACTGCGCGTTCTTTGTCTTCATACTGCATATAATTTACACAATCTTCCTGACTAAGCTTGGAATCAAGCCTTCAGTGAGACTTCCAAGATGGCTGGACAAAGCAATTTTGAGTTGATAGGTAGAGTGCCACTATACTAATTCGTAGATGCAAATTTGCAACCTGACTGAACCTGAAGCATTTCAGTACACTTGCTTTCTCATAACCACAACAAGTCTGTGCTGCTGTCATGGCCTTATAAAATGGACATTCCTGTTTGGTTTCCTAGTACGTTGTTCTTATTGTACATTTATGCTAAACTAAATCTGTAGCACTGTAATACATGTATGTTATTTTTCTTTGTTGATGATTATTCAGAGTTGGTGAAACTGACTCATTAATTTCTCTGAACTGAATTGGTTGAATTGACTAATTAATATGCCTGATTCAGTGATCTTTTTTGACTGGTTGATTCAATAGTCTCATAGAGCTTGTTGGACTAATCTAGTACATTGTCCCAGAACTGCCCCATGATGATACATCGGCTTGTTCTATGAGATATGCATGCTTCTGTAGTTGAGAAAATCCATAAATCACTTTGAGTTCCATGGTATGCAAAGAATAACTGCTTACTTATATATCCAATCAGTTTTTAAAATTTATTTGCTCTGCGCCATGTCTTCTGGCATTGGCCTTATCAGCTTCCCTAGAAGAAAAATATTGCTTATGTGGCTGCGAACCATGGACCGCATTTTTTCTTGGATTCATAGTCAGTGTGAGTGGTACTCCAGTAAAATATGTGGGTACTGATTATATTGGTCACGAAGGAGAGCAAATAGGATCGAATTAGGTACAGTAGCAGATATTTTGTTGTGCATTGCATTCTCCTTATAGCCAAACGATGTAAATGTCAGAGTGGACTTTACATAACTTGTTTGCTTCTTCCAGTGCCACTGTGGCGTTTAGATAGAGCCATGACCAAAGGAGATAGAAGGTAGGGTTGTTTGCACCTATTAGCCTCGGTTGCATTGTAGCTTATTGTATATGTGAGAAGTGGATCAGCTGCCACTAGCACTTGGTCGGTGATGTTGCTGGTCACCTCAGGTATTATTATAAGTTAAAAGAAGCCTCCTTAGCATCACTGTTAACCCAAAAGAACCACTAACTTGTGCTATGGACTGTCGTACCTTAGAGCATCTCCAGCCGCGTCCCCCAAAGCAATTTTGGGCGCGCCGGACAAAAAATGTATTCCAGCCGCGTCCCCCAAAGCCCATTTTTGTCCGGCGCGCCCCGATACGGTGTCCGGCGCCCCGAGCCCGTCCCCGTCCCACAGGAGACGCATCGGGGACGCCGGACGCACCGAAAAGCGAGGCTTAGCGACGCGGGCCCGACCCGTTAGCGGCATAATAAATTTTAACCTAACCGTCGCCTACCTCGCGACGGAAGTTATTGGCGCGCAGCGACGATGCAGTTCCCGCAGAGGCGCAGCGACGCTGTTGGAGATATGCCCAAGAGGCAATAATAAAAGTGGTTATTATATATCTTTATGTTTATGGTAAATGTTTATATATCATGCTATAATTGTATTAACCGAAACATTGATACATGTGTGTTATGTAAACAACAATGGGTCCCTAGTAAGCCTCTTAACTAGCTGTTGATTAATAGATGATTAGTTTCATAATCATGAACATTGGATGTTATTAATAACAAGGTTATATCATTATATGAATGATGTAATGGACACACCCAATTAAGCGTAGCATAAGATCACGTCATTAAGTTATTTGCTATAAGCTTTCGATACATAGTTACCTAGTCCTTATGACCATGAGATCATGTAAATCATTTATACTGGAAAGGTACTTTGATTACATCAAACGCCACTGCGTAAATGGGTGGTTATAAAGGTGGGATTAAGTATCCGGAAAGTATGAGTTGAGGAATATGGATCAACAGTGGGATTTGTCCATCCCGATGACGAATAGATATACTCTGGGCCCTCTCGGTGGAATGTCGTCTAATATCTTGCAAGCATATGAATAAGTTCATAAGAGACCACATACCACGGTACGAGTAAAGAGTACTTGTCAGGAGACGAGGTTGAACAAGGTATAGAGTGATACCGATGATCAAACCTCGGACAAGTAAAATATCGCGTGACAAAGGGAATTGGTATCGTATGTGAATGGTTCATTCGATCACTAAGTCATCGTTGAATATGTGGGAGCCATTATGGATCTCCAGATCCCGCTATTGGTTATTGGTCGGAAAGAGTTCTCAACCATGTCTACATACACTACTAGGAAAAGGGCTACCGCCGGCGAACCAAAATTGCCCATTGCCGGCGCACCACGAGCCCGCCGGTGCGAACGTGCCGGTGATAAATGGTCACTGCCGGCGCACCAGGCAGTGCGCCGGCGATAGATGGATACTCGCCGGCGCTCCTTCGACGCTTCGCCGGCAAAGAACAATTTTCACCGGCGCACCATCGAGTGCGCCGGCAGTGAGTGAGTCCAAGCATCGGCGAATTCAACGTGCGCCGGCAGTAGGCCATTTAGGTGCGCCGGCAATAAAATCGAAAATTCTTTTTCAGTTTTTTTCCAGACATATTACAATACATATTTGACAGACAGCAGTATATATTTACAACGCAGTTCATATTTATACAGTATTACATGTAATATGAGAAGCACATAGAGAGCCAAGTTTCATTTCGGTATCAGTACACAAATACGCAAGTCTCGTTTCGGAATGTTGATTCATACAACATATGTGCATATGCAACACCGAACGACGAAGTTTCACAAAGTTAGAACTCTTGGTACATAGTCGTCACAAGTATCGTCATACACCTCACAATGTAGGTCCTAACCTAAACTACAATCACATAGAACATGACCAACATGGTCATGATGACCATCATCACGAAGGCCATGGTCTTCATCCGGTTCCTCCTCATGTCCCTCATCTCTCCCGCTAGATAACGGGCGTATCTTCCTTCCGCCTCCACCCTAGTGGGGTATCCCTTGTAGCTGTTGCCGCCGAAACGGTGCACCTGTCTCCGACAGATCCTCCCGATCGTCGTAGACTCCAGGAACCCTCCCCTTGTACACGACATATGTCGTCGGCATCTCCATTCACAAGACAAGTAAAACGTTAGTACCAATGCAATGAACAAGTGCCAACTCAAATAAGAGACAAGTAGTATGAACTAAATAGCATGTGCCTCATACTTTGTTGGTCGAAATAAATAATAACATACGGGGATGGGGTCGGTGAGGCTAGGTAGGATGCACAATAGATTGATATTTGTGGCCATCACACCAAGCCTCACTGGCCCCACCCCGAGTGTACAAGTGACCGAACATTTTAATCATCGGCCAATGCAATTAAGAAGTGCGAACTCAAATAGAAGACAAGTAGTACGAATTAAATAGCGTGCCTCATACTTTGTCGGTCGAAACAAATATTAACATCCGGGGATGGAGTCGGTGAGGCTAGGTAGGATGCACAATAGATTGATACTTGTGGCCGTCGCACCAAGGCTCACCGGCTCCACCCCCGAGTGTACGATTGACCGAACATTCTAATCATCGGCGAACTCCAAATACGAGGCAAGTAGTGGTCGAGTAAATGCAAATAATTATTAAGCTATGTACGCCATAATCTTGAAATATATAGCAAAGTAAATGAAACTACGGACACATGTTCACATGCACATTCATACAACTAAATAAAAGCAACTAGTCGATTCTATGGGAATATATAGCAATTATTACGAGTACGGAAGTTCAAGGACATATCGTTCAAGCTTTAGCAAGTGTTCCCGTCGTAGGATCAGGGTTGTACGCCTAGGGGGAATGGACGGCAGCCCTCAAGCGAGTTGAACGGCCTCTCATCACGCGACATCTCCAAGCGGAGTTCTATCTCGTCATTAGGTGGTAGACCATAGCCGTAGAAGAACTCGCCGGACCTATTGGTGACATCTCGCAGGATTATCGTGCAAATGAACTGCTGGATGCGACCCCGGTTCTTTCTAATCTCTCTATCGGGGACATCCGCCATGTTTGCAAACCTCGTTTCGAGATTATCCGGCAGCAACATGTCATCCGCGTACTTTATGTACTCCCGCATCCGAAGGATGGCGTACCACGCGTCCATCCCATTGTCGGGCGTCGACCGCCCGAGGCAGGGAAGTTGGTTGTGTGGGTTAAGACCAAGCCTCCTCGGGATTTCCTCTCTACTTTGAGGGGCCTGCCTTGTTGGCGAAGCCGGTGAGAGCATCATTGAGAAGGGCCCCGATGTGGGAGTAGTCTTTCTTGCGGTCCCTACCCGAGTCGAGATAGATCGCATGCGAGTGTTGCGGGTGCACGACGATGAGGGTGCGGAACTTGTCTCTCGCGGAAAACACACGGATTAACCTTTGGAAATGCAAATGGAGATATAGGATAGAATGGTGATGGGGGACTAGCGAATGATTACTTACTCGGGGAAGTAAGGGATGAGAATGGCGCCCTTCTTAATGTTCGCCAGCATGAAATCCTCGACCCGCCGGGTGGCAATCGCGCGATCCCCGTGGTTGCCGATGATGCTCTCCCGCATATAGAAGGGGTCCATTATGGCGATGGTCGGCGTCCCCTCCTTAACAATCTGGGCAGTACAAGCTAAGAGCAACTAGGCGAACCACACTAAAGTGGAGCGCTTGCATGCGATAGATGCCGACGATGTCGTTGAACCGGATGAAGCACAAGTCCGCGGGTACTTCTCGACGAAGTTCATGCCGCTTGGCACCTTCGCCACGAAGAGAGGGTAACCAGGATCTTTTGATTTGAGAAGAAGGTTCTCCAAATGCAAGACAAGTCTCATGCAAGCTCCTCATATCCGGGGTGAGTTTCTTCACGACATGCTTCGGCAGCATCGGTTGACCCAAGTGATGCGGAGGTCGCCAATTGTTTGGCAACTTGTCAAGGAGTGGGACCTTGTCCTTGGATTTGGCCGCCGCCGCCTTGTCTTGGGCGTCCTTCTTATTTGCCCTCTTCCTCTTCTTGGGTTGTAGTGCTTGGACCATCCATCGCCGTAGTGGCCGTAGCACGGAGTGTGTTTGGGCTCAACATATTTTTGACAGCGGCGGTGGCGACCTCCTTAGGATTTTCCTCCTCATCGCCCGTTTCTTGAGAATCGAACAGCTTCTTGGAGCACACATATTTCAAGCCCGGCGCATCCTCATGGACAACTTGTGAAGACGTAGGAATATCCCATTGGAAGTTGTCACGTTCATATTCCTCGGCCTCTGCTTCCTCTCACTGCGCGCATTTTTATCGGCCACAGACGACAAGCCGTAGT
>NC_061509.1:202102641-202126953 GCF_022539505.1 Lolium rigidum
CGAGCAAGTCTGTTTCCAGTGCAGCTGAATTGACAACTCCGCTGTTAAGGCTTTCAAGTATTCTTTGTCTCCCCTTGTGTCGAATCAATAAATTGGGTAATACTTCCCTCGAAGACTGTTGCGATCCCCTATACTTGTGGGTCATCACGCAACACCAGGGATTCCGGCGCCAACGTGGAGCCTGCACAACACAACCAAAGTACTTTGCCCCAACGAAACAGTGAGGTTGTCAATCTCACCGGCTTGCTGTAACAAAGGATTAACCGTATTGTGTGGAAGATGATTGTTTGCAGGGAAAACGAGTAGAAACAAGTATTGCGGCAGATTTGTATTTCAGTATTAAAAGAATGGACCGGGGTCCACGGTTCACTAGAGGTGTCTCTCCCATAAGATAAAAGCATGTTGGGTGAATAAATTACGGTCGGGCAATTGACAAATAGAGAGGGCATAACAATGCACATACATGTCATGATAAGTACAGTGAGATTTAATTGGGCATTACGACAAAGTACATAGACCGCCATCCAACTGCATCTATGCCTAAAAGTCCACCTTCGAGGTTATCGTCCGAACCCCTTCCGGTATTAAGTTGCAAAGCAACGAGACAATTGCATTAAGTATGGTGCGTAATGTAATCAATAACTACATCCTCGGACATAGCATCAATGTTTTATCCCTAGTGGCAACAGCACAGCCACAACCTTAGAACTTTCTGTCCTTCGTCCCATGTGTCAATGCGAGGCATGAACCCACTATCGAGCATAAATACTCCCTCTTGGAGTTACTAGCATCAACTTGGCCAGAGCCTCTACTAATAACGGAGAGCATGCAAGATCATAAACAACACATATGAAATAACTTGATAATTAACATAACATGGTATTCTCTATCCATCGGATCCCGACAAACACAACATAGAGTATTACGGATAGATGATCTTGATCATGTTAGGCAGCTCACAAGATCCAACAATGAAGCACAATGAGGAGAAGACAACCATCTAGCTACTGCTATGGACCCATAGTCCGGGGGTGAACTACTCACTCATCACTCCGGGAGCGACCATGGCGGTGTACGAGTCCTCCGGGAGATGAATCCCCTCTCCGGCGGGGTGCCGGAGGAGATCTCCGAAATCCCCCGAGATGGGATTGGCGGCGGCGGCGTCTCTGGAAGGTTTTCCGTATCGTGGTTTTTTTCGCCTCAGGGGTTTCGCGATGGAGGCTTTAAGTAGGCGGCAGGGCAGAGTCGGAGGGCTGACGAGGGGCCCACACCATAGGGCGGCGCGGGCCCCCCTTGGCCGCGCCGCCTTGTGGTGTCGCCACCTCGTGGCCCCACTTCGTATGCTCTTCGGTCTTCGGAAGGTTCGTGGCAAAATAGGCCCCTGGGTCTTTATTTCGTCCAATTCGAGAATATTTCGTTACTATGATTTACGAAACCAAAAACAGCAGAAAACGACAGCGGCACTTCGGCATCTTGTTAATAGGTTAGTTCCAGAAAATGCACGAATATGACATAAAGTGTGCATAAAACATGTAGGTATCATCAATAATATGGCATGGAACATAAGAAATTATCGATACGTCGGAGACGTATCATTGCCCAACTGTAATTTGTTCACCCGGCAGGTTATTTATCTTTATGGAGAGACACCTCTAGTGAACTGTGGACTCCGATCCTTTCTTTTACATTGATAAATTCATCCTGTTATGTTTACTTACTGCAAACACTGTTCTCTTTTAATTCCACTGCAAACAAACATTATCTTTCCACACTATACGATTATTTTTTTATTTTCAGCAAAACTGATGAGATTGACAACCTCACTGTAAGTTGGGGCAAAGTATTTTGGTTGTGTTGTGTGCAGGTTCCACGTCGTTGACGACGCCGGTAGTGCGTCCTGCCACAAGTCAGCTAGCAACATCTTCAGAAGTCACGCCTTTCTCCTACTGGTCGATTAAACCTTGGTTTCTTACTGAGGGAAACTTGCTATTGTGCTCATAATACCTTACTCTTGGGGTTCTCCAACGGTGTGCAATCTGCGCTCATCAGTCGGTGCAGGTGGTGCCATGGCGCCACTTGTGCCGCCGTCTCTAGGCATGCTTGTGCTTGTGGTGGTGTTGGAGCTCGTCGGCGTAACGCCAACGTATTCCCTAGCCTTGCAGCTGGTGCGGCCGCGTGAGCACTGCCTCAACCATGCCGTAGCTTCTACTCTTAGGCGTACGGTAAGCTCTCCATTTCCCCTTCCTCTCACCTCTCTGCTTCTTCTAGTCATTTATCTTGCTCCTCTGCTTCTCCTGCTTCGTGATGATCAAGAGATCATGCATGAATGCTCTCCTTGCAATGTTGCTGCAAATTCCCTTCTCTGGCTAGCCTAGCTGCTATGGAATGCTTGTAGTACCAAGCCCTGTTTGTATCTCTAGTGGTTCCAGAGGTGAATTTGAGCTTGCTCAAGTGTTCATCTCCTTTACTTGCTTGGTTGTTGCTCTGTATCTCCTCTCTGCAGCTCAGTAAAGCTACCTACTTTGATTTTCTTGCTATGATTACTGATTCCTTGCAAATGCTTGGTTCTGGGCACTGCGTGATTTAATCATCACCTGTGCCTGGTTGCAATTGATGTCTATACAAGTTTTAATTAACTGATATTACCTTGTATGTCCACAGAGGTTGAATTATGGTTCCATTGCTTGCAGTTGTTACTTGTCAAGCACTACATGAAAACCTTGGTTGCTTTACTGAAGCTTTGGCTTCGGTAGAGTGTCATGTGTAGGTCATGCTGCTGTAGCTTGATCATTTGGTTCTATGATTGTTACTAATGGAGCTATAGTTGCTTGCTGTGTAAGGATAATCACTGGATTTATGCATTGATGAACTGTCTATTGGTGATGATTCAATTTTATGGAATAAACTGAATGAATACCAACTATTGTTGGATAATTCTCCATCACAATTTGAATCTTACCATATAATGATGATTGATGCTCTTTCTTTGGCTTGTTAGGTTTGATGTGACCTCAGTAGCTATTGCTCCTGTCACTGGTTGCTCACCTTGATGGATAACTTGTGGGTTTTGATTAAACAGAGATCCTCTCAGTAGGGATTCATGTATATGAATGCCACTGTGAGTGTTTTATGAAGAAAAGTGGAACTTCTGATGGTTTCAATGGCTGCGTGGTTCTAGGTGATGTAGTTGGCTGTCAAATCCTTGTGTTTATCTAGTTAACTTGGATATGCTATGATTTCTTCCTATATTGCATATATGTCTCTACTAGATTCACCAGGTTCTTGTGTTGCCTCTATATTTCCAGCATCACTTGGGCAATGCCAAGTGATGATCAATCCCTGTGGAGCATCTGCTCCATGTTGTGTGTTGAGCATGCTTATGGATGGATTGGATCCTCTGGATCCTCTCTAGGAATCAAGTATACCTTGTTCCAGCTCCTAGACAAATTGTTTTGTTGGTGTAGAGGTTGCTGCTAGTTGATCTTGATCAGCTTGCTCTTCTCCTAGCTCCTGGCTGATACTTGATTTATGTCACCATGATGTTTCTGTACTGGTGGTTTTTGGTGGATGAACAAGATGAACTGGATGTGTTGTATTTGTTGCTGTTGAGTTCCTTGATGGTTTACACTTATCTACTGGTCATTGTGCATTATATAGCAAGCCTTGGTGTGGCTGTTTGGGCAGATACAATGGTCTGGCTCACCTCCTGATGTTTATCTCCTCCAATTCACCTCTTTTGCTAACCAAGTGGCATTGCCACTTGTTCAAATCTAAAAATATGGTTCTTGTTTGCTATTTATGCAAGGTTCAATGTAGAGCAAGGTTTGGAGAAGAACAAGAGAAGATCTAAGAAGTTTTAGTCTAGAAACAATATTATTCAAATGTAATTTTTATTTCTTTCTTATTTCATGATTATTTGAGATCAATGTCTTTGTAATATTCTGGGATTATGTAAAGATAATGTATGTGTGTGTTAATTATCAATAAAGCTCAAAGTTTCCCTATGAGCCCTTTGTATAAATGATCATCCAAATTTGGATAATGTTGTATGAATCTTATGTGTTTGAATTATGAAATATGATTTCAATTACATTATGGTTTCCTTATATTATTTTGTTGTTCATAATGAAAATTTGAAATTCAAATTCAAACTCCTCTCAAAACATTAGATTCAAAAGAGGTCATGTCGAAATTCATCGCACTCTCGTTACTCCAAACCCAAATTGCAACGAGAGAAACCTCGATCCCTCTCAGGTGTTATGAAATTAAGCGCGAAAATTTCCCCCGTTTTGCGATGCAATGCACAACCCTTTGATAAATCTACCGCGCGTTTGTCCTAAGTCCTGGCACGTTACATCCATGTACACTCATCTATTGTTTATGTGGTACAGTCTTTGGTTCGGCTGAAACCCAACTTAGAGACTTTGGACGCTAGCCACATCGACACCCGAGTGTGCCATTTCCTCCTTGGAGGCGTGGTCATGGGCTTGGCCGTGCTTGCCCCTCCTCGGTGCCGGGGGAATCTCTAGGTTTTGTTTACCGAACCAGGCAGCGGTGGTGCCACAATGTCATGTTTCTTTCCTAGAGTTGTTTCCTCTTTTTAAGCTTAATTAATACAAGAAGGCGCACCTCTCACACTGATTCTAGAAAAGAAAAAGATTACTCATGAATTGCATGTGAAACTGAGTGGCGTTATTTGACACAGGATTAAGTTAGCCCTAAATCCAAAGTAGCCGAAACGTAGACAACATTGCATTGGCGAGTACTAGGATAAATAAAGCATGGATAAAGGGAGACGGCAATGACGGCAAATATGGAGCAGCACAGGACAGTACGTAACGTATCTCCGAAACATCGCAAGCTGGAAGGCGCCGCGGCAGGGCACCACCCAACCAACCAGGCGTCAGACGAGACGCGGCCCTTCGGCGCGGCGAAAGGCCAACGGGAGACAATTATACACACACAAGGTACTGTACACCTCGGGGACGACGGAGGGGGCCGGCCAGCCAGCCAGCCAGCGCCGAACGGAAGGAAAGATCCGTTGGCACCGGCTCCAAACTCCAAAGATGGCCCAAGATTCCCCTCTCCCGGCCTGTTCTCGTCCACGTCGGAGACGAGGATATTCGAGCGCGCGGAGCGAACATTCCTCCGACGGGGAAGAATCTCACATCGATGCGCCGCGCTGGCTACTTGCCACTCGTCGCGAGGAGCTGTGCGCGCGTGCTCCGCCAGTCGACACCAGCTCTTTTTTCCTACCGATGGCGATGTTTACTTCATTACTTGCTAATCTTTTCTCCACGTGACGGAGCTGGTAGCGGATTTGAGCTAATGCCAAATCTTATCTTAGTCGTGTCCCACTGTGGATTTACTCTTCTCTTCTGTTCTGGCCGGTGACGTGTCCTGGTAGTTGGATCAACGAAGCATCAACATAAATTTGATCCTTTTGATTTAGCCTCGGTGTATGTATTTAAGCCCTCTTTCATTCACTCTATTTAGCCCTTGATTTGGATGCTACTTCATAGATTTTGGACGAATTCATTTGCGCTAGATTACAAATAAAATTTTGTATCCACCTTGACTGCTCGGAAAGAATCCTACATTTTTATTTTTCTACATCTACATTTTAAAAATCATGCGAATAAAAAAAACACCTTGACCGAAATATCATATCCAAATAGAGGTGATGCCGAGAACAAAACACCTCTACTTCCTCATGCTTGAACAATCCCCCTTTCTCTGGTGTACCCTCACGCTCGTCCTCCCCTCTCTACAGGGGCGCCCCTAGGGGAAAATTACCATGATGCATGTTCAAGAGCATGCCACATTACTAGTTGGAATTATGCCTCCATGATGCACTTTCTTGGTACAACCTGACACACTTGCTTTATTAAATTCGTACTAAAAAGGAAATCTTTGATCCTAATGCATGTGCATCAGGGTAGCCCTATAGAGCCCTCTGCCTCTCTGCCACATATCGTTGTTAGGCTTCTCACATCAACATCAATTGTCATAATCCATCATTCATCAATAGTGCCAAGTAAGGGCACCCACTAATCTAGCACACTTCATTAACACATCATTGTAAAGCAACTATAGACATGTGGCATGCGTTTCTCGTCGACCATGCATGTTTTCATCGACGCCGATCACCACCGTCCTCTTTATATATCAACCTCGTCGGTTCGCCCCTCCCCGTTCTTTCATTCTTCCCTTCTCCTTCCTCGCATTCTCCTATGTTGGGTTGACCTCCCTCCGTTTCGGCTGGTCATGCGCTATAATTATGGTAAGGTCAAATGTTATTAGAAGACACTCTTATCGATAGCGCACACACAACTAGCACATACAAACCATAATATCAAAACTTAAACACCCGCACACGTTATAAATTTCGTAGGATTGAATGTGCTTCTTAAAAAATTGGAAAACACTATGAATAATAGCACACATACAATTGACATACACAAGGCATCCTATCAAAACTTAAAGCACAACAAACTCTCCCTCTTAATATGGCAATGAAGTTGGTACAAATGCATTATAACTAGCTAAATGAAAACAAATTATATGAAATTGGTACAATGCATATCGTAGCTTTACCCCAAGCCGAATCAAAATGTGTTTGTGGTTGTAGCATAACGGGAGAGGCTATTGGTATGCCTAAGCGATCGGGAAGTTACACCCTTTGGGAGTAGTTTGCATGTGGGTTTGTTGTGACAATTTTCACCCGGTTTTCTCCAATTAACTATGTAATTATCATCTCCTTAATTAATAGACTAGGAAAAAAATTGCCCCCATTTAAACCTTGTTTGGCACTAGAGTTTCTATGGGGGTTAGTGGAGGTAATCCCCTAGAGTATTGAGTGAAGCCCCTACCTTCATCTAATTCCCCACAAAACCCATTCTCACTCCAGTAGACAAGGGATATAACACTGGAGATTGAGAAAAGTACACTAAGATTTGGGGAAAGTGGGGATAAGAGGAAATTAAACTCGCTCAATACTCTGGTACCAAACATAGTTTTATAAATAAATGGAAATTTAAGGTTTGGTAGGGATTTTTTCCACTAATCTCCACCAAAATTCTAGTGCCAAACAAGACCTTTAGGCAACATCTATCAGTGGTCATTAGATTTTTTTTCTTCAACACATTTGGGCTAAAACCTTTCCTTAACTGTAGGCTGGACATATTTGAGAACACTTCGTATTGGAGGTGTGCATTAGCAGCGATGTATACAAACTTACATAATGTCTGCTTTCAACGTTTCTTCCTTCTAGCATGCCCATCAACGGGATGAATGAAAAAGAAACCTAAATCGAATTTAACATTGATGAACGATTCTAGGAGTATTTCGATTCCTCTTATTATATTGTCTTACTCACAGAACAGAGACATGGCGTCCAAATCGCAGTGCCCTCGTAACAAAATGGATCACGCACGAAGCAATTAAGCTATAGGCTATAGCTAGATAGCTCCAAGAAACTACTCAAAGATATCCGATCGATCATCGTCTCACACGTATACCGTATACACATGTCCCTATCAAATGGGCCTACGCTAAGATTACAAAGGTGGCGAGTTTAAGCAGATGTTGTTTGGGACGACGACGATGCAGCCGGGGAGTCGGAGCTATCCTCGTCCGTACTGCCGCTTCTCCGGTCCTCCGTCTGCTTATCCGAGTGCGGCTGCAAGCCTGACGGCAGTGTCGCCACCGGAGCGTATACCTGGGTCGTCGGGGTCCCCGACGCAACGTTGGCGGGCTTCATGTGCGGCTGTGCCGCCGCTGCTGCCGCTGCGGCGGCGGCATACTCCTGCTGGGGAACCCAGATGCAGCTGCCCACCACGACGAACTGCTGAGGGGGCTGTGCTGCGGCGGCGGCGCCGCTCTGGGCCGTGGAGGTCGGCCTCCTTGACGTGTGCAGACGGTACTTCTGAACCCCAAACACAGCAAAACACTGTCAGATCGGACTCCATGACTAGGTACCAGAAGGATGTTATCGAGATAATTAGCTAGGGCATGGATCCCTCTCATGAAAGCGCACCGACCTGCAAATGGCTCTTGACCTCGTCGTTGGTGAGGCCGTCGACCTTCATCAGCTCCCGGATCTGCTTCGGCGTCGCCACTGCATGCGTAGGAACTACGTCAGTTAATTAATGTGTAGGAGGAAAACCGTACTACTCCAGTACGCATTTATTTGGTTTTTGAAGCTTTCTTGATGCAGCTGGTTGGATAACGCAGAATGACTAAAGAATGCGTCAAGGGGACCGACCGTGGGGCCCGCCGAGCTGCTGCAGCGCGTGCAGGAACTTGCGGTGGAGGTCCGGCGCCCAGCACCGCCGCGGCTTCCGGTTGTGCTGCGACTGCCCCTCTTTGTCCTTGTCTTTCTCCTCTGTCTCCATGTCTTTGACGTCCTTACGGTCCTCCTTTTCGTCGCTGTCGTCGCTGTTGGGCTTGTCCCCGCTGTCTCCGACCACCGCGGAGGTCGCCGGTGCCGTGGTCGACGACGCTGGCACCTCGGGCTCGGCGCGCTTGGTCTTCTCGAATGGGTGGAACGCTCCCCCGGACTTGGTTGCGTTCAGGGCCACCGGCTTGCATGGCATCTCCTATAAGAGAGTTCATCAGGACTGAGATCGACGTTTATCATTCAAGGGCAATTCATCCCAAGAGCACGTCGATTACTGGTTAACCCTGAATACAAATCTGTGTGCACGTAGATGATTAGCTACGTACCTTGTTAAGAGATGACTGTTGGGGCTGCTGGCTCCAGAGCTGCACGGACTGGAGCCAGTCCGGCATGGGCCTCTTGGTCTCCGGCGTTGGTGGGCGCGTGTCGGCCTCATCTTTCTTGGCGACGTTCTCGACCGGCGTCGCGCGCGCGGCGTGGGTGCTCTCCTCCTCGTCGGAGGAGCAGAGGGAGAGGCTGGGCTTGAGCGGGATGAACTCCTCGAGGACGGGCGCGTGGTCGGTCACCGTCTCCTCGCTGGCGACAAGGACGCCGTCCATCTGGCTCCTCATCCCCTCGATAGCTATAAATATACACACAGAGACGCTAGTAAGAACTAAGAACCTGGACAAAATGGAAAGATCGGACGAGTGCAGGTAGCATAGTACGTACTTTGGGTGACGAGGTCGAGGCATAGCGGGAGCTCGCGCTGGAAGACGTGGATCTTGCGGCGCTCCTCCTCGAGCGCGAGCAGGTAGTCGCGGAAGCGGCTGCGCGCGGCGTCCGCGTGAACCGACGACGGTATCTCCATCTCCATGTCCATCCAGGTCTCGTCGGCTGGGGTGGGGTGGGATTGATCGGGAAGAGCGAGCGTGAGGGGGAGAGGAAACGGGGCGGGGAAGGGAAGGGAAGAAGAGGAATGAAAGAAAGGAATCGCGGTCGGGGCGTCGCGTATCTTGCTCTTATTCTCTTACACGGGAAGGAAGGGGGCATAGGGGTGGGTGGATAGGGACGGACGGAAATTAGGGAGGGTGGTGGAGGCGGATGGATGAATATTCGGCGGGGGATTCCCATTCCGTTGTGCGTGTGGTGGGGCTGTTGCATGTTTAATTGCTTGGGAGGGAGGGAAGGTGAGTGAGTGGGCAGAGGATAAGGCCGAAGACTGACGACGACAGGGAGGAGAGGATGCCGCGGATCGATCGGGACGATGCGGAATCTCTCGCGGGCCCGCGGCCGCGGGACACGCTGTGCCGGGCGGGGACCGACTGACGGACGGGGCTACCGGCCGGAGATTCCCGTCATATCCTTCCGTTTCCCTCGGGATGTCTCTCGTCTCTGGTTTGCGTGGTGCCTGCTCGATCCGTGCTTGATGATTCTAATGGTGGTATTGGTATCTCCATGACGTCCTACAAATATATGCGAATAATCTTCCCCGTGTCTCTCCGTTTCTCTTGTGGTGTATGGGTGGTGCCTCGCCGATCCGTGCTTGATGATTCCAAGAGCATCTCTAGCGGATACCGGGTATCCGTTTGATTCGGAAAATAGTTGCTAAAAGAAATTCTTGAAAAAGAAAAACACTAAGCAGATCCCGTACAAAGGGCTGGCTGGGATATTTTTATTGGGTGCTGGAAATTAGTCTCTAGAACCTATATACAACCGGGTTGGAGGATTGCATTGCCCGCACCCCTCGGTAGATGTGTGATTGTGAGCGGGGTGGAAATTTCACCTGTGCGCCTCGAGCTCATGTGTCGTTGCCTCCGCTGATGTCCCTGCTCCCGCCGATTCCAACCTTGCTGTGCTGCCTAGCCTTATTTATGTTCTTAATCTTTATTTTTATATTTGGTGAATATAAGGTTAAAGAGGACTAACTTTTTCTTCAAGATCATCTACATGTTTAGTTATCTCTCCCTCCATTGGTGTTGGTCCATGTTTGCAAAATGGAAAAGACGAGGGAGGGACTCGAAGACGGAGTCCGGATGAGCGCTACATGGTAGTTCTTCCTTTTCGATTTCTCTCCCTCTTGAGTATAGGAACCAACACTATTAAGAAGTGAAAGTTCAGAGATGGTAAACCTAGAGGGGGGGGGGGGTGGTGAATAGGTTTCTACAAATTTCAATTCTTTCTTTGCAATATTAGACTTTGCGGAATATAAAGGTGAGGCTAATGCAAACTAGGTGAGGCACCCTATATGATGATACAAATAACTCGAGCACGAAGGCTCTCACACGCAAATATAACACAAGTAAAGAGTTTGGTTAGGGATAACCGATAGCACGCGGAGACGAGGGTTTATTCCCGTGTTCCCTTCCTTTGCAAGAAGGTACGTCACGTTTGGAGAGGTGGAGGTCCCACGAAGGATTCCCCAACGCCACGAAGGCTCACCCTATTCTACGGAGCCTATCCCACGAAGGAATAGCTCACTCATTTGTGGTAGACTTTGAGGCAGCCTCCAAACCTTCACAATCTTGTCAGGAGCAAATCCACAGTCCGGATGCTTTCAGATCTCTTTTGTCCACTTAGGGTTTCCAAGGAACCCTAGAGAGCAAGTATCTCGATGAATACAAGGGGAAACAAGATTTGGCTCGGTGGAACTATAGATCAGGGCCTCCTCTATCTTTCCCCGGAGGGATTCGAGTTTGGGTGGAGGAGGAGGGAGATCTGAGGCTTTCATGTCTTAATTTGTTAATTTAAAACCTTACCAAATAAGACAATTTTTTGGTTTCCTCCGCCATCCCATCCAATGAAGTATTAGGATTCTTTTCAATAAAATCCTATCGAATCATAGGTTCCGTCGTTCCCACTGCTTCTCCTTGAATGGTTAGGTCTGAATTCCACAATGGAGCTTCAAAAAAATTTCTTTCCGAATTAATTTTCTCAGTTTTATTAATCTGGTCGGCTCTTTATTCTTTATTATTGCTTTAAATTTATAGTTCTTGTTTCAAGTTACGATTTCAAATTATCTATTATTTTTATTATATTGATGCTTTATCACATTGCTTTTTATGATGCAATTCATAGACCATACATATTGGAATCCTATATCTTAACTTAATTCCTCTTCCTTCTTTCTATCATCCCTCCCTTATATCCACATCCCTTTAGTTTTGCTTCACAACCTAGAATCTCATTTCTTTTTTAGAGAAAAAGCAGTTGCTACAACTATATGATACATCTATTCATTTATAATAGAGGTATTTATTCATATAGTGATTTGTTTCTTAGTTAGGATATCGACAATATGAAACAATAGGTTGGTTAGTAGTTAATTTTCTATAATTACTAAGTTTTTTCTTAAAAAAAAAATAACGAGTCACACACTAAGCATAGCAATTATATTAAATGATTTATCAATTTTCATTAAATCTTATAGAAAGAGGTAGAATTTCTTCTTTTTTTCAGGGATTTTTTTTTTCAAGGATTTCGGGAAAAAAAGTCATTCTTTTTAATGGATTTCTTATGTGGAATACTAATGGATAGGGCCTCGTTGCTAAGTGTTACAAGATCTAGTGCACTAGAACTCGTGGTTATGGACCCGAATCCTTTAGTATGCAACATTGTCTTTTCCAAGTAAAAACCCCTAGTATATGAGGTAGGTGAAGGGGTATTTATATGGTCACTTGAAATCCAGTCGTTGTAACTTGTCCAGCTCAGCAAATCTTCGAGGAGCCCGATCAACCGGGCTTGGGGCCGGGCCATCCGGTGTAGGGGCCAGTCAGACCGGGCCACAGACCGGACCGTCCGGTCTAAACCGGACCTGGCGTCGGGCCGTGACCGGGGCGGGTCTTTGTTGTGCAGTACATGGCTCTGGTTGTCACCGGAGGAGGAGCCGGTCCGCGCCGGGGCTGCCGGTCCACAGGCCGGTCCGACCGGGTGTGAGACCGGACCAGTCCGTTCCAAACCGGACTCCAGGCCGGGCCAACACCGGGCGAAGGGGGAAAGCTTACTGGATTGTGCCCGGTGTGCACCGGTCCAGGGGCCGGTCGGCGCCGGGCTGGCCGGTGCCACGGCCGGTCCGGCCTGAGGCTGAACAACACTTCTTCATTTTGTCGAAGTGGGGGGGGGTCTCCCTTTACCTTCTTGTTCCATTGATACACCATTATGCCTATTTGGCTAATTCCTGGGAATAATCTCATAGACATGTATTAGTCCAATTACTCTAGCAACGGTGTCATTGTTACCAAAATAATGGATAAGGGTAACATACCTTACAATCTCCCCCTTTTTGGTATGTGATGACAAACCGAGCTAGAGTCACATATAAATATTATGATAAGTTTAAACCTTGATTCCATATAAGATATTAAGACAGTTTCCCCATAATGTGTGCACTTGGAGAGTTTGCGTTTGAATGCAAAGTGCACCATTTGTGGAATATGAGAAGCTCCCCCAATATCTTTAGGAAACAAGCATGGTATGGACATGTATATATCAATATAAAAGCATAAAGCATAATCATCCTAACATAGAGATTAAGCATACACATACTTGTCCATACACGAATTATTCAAAGTAGCAAATGGTTCCGGAAATGAAAAACAAGCAAATAGCACAAGCCAAATAAAGTATCAATGGCATGGCTTGTGCAACCAAGGAACCCCTTTGGCATTGGAACACGAAAAAAAGAAGAAAAGAGTAGGGATGCTATCGCTCTCATCAATAGAACTCTATCCCAGTGGGTGGGGAGTCCTCATCACCATCAGCATCATCATCTTCTTCTTCATAATCTTCATTCTTCATCATCATTTCCAGTTCTAGAAGCCTCGGGAGCATGAGCAGATCTAGGAGGAAGACCACCATGAGCATATATGGAGAGATCAAAGTTCTGGAGCATCTCGTCATCAATGGGAGGCATCTCCCAAGTTGGTGCAACCACAGGCTCCATCTCAGGTCCAGGTGGAGGAACATGATGGTTTCTTGCAGCCATGAACTCATTTTGACGCCTCCTAGTCTCTTGGTTCAGGGCAAGACTTTGATGAGCAACATCATTAGTATTCCTGCACATCTGTCACAAGCTATCCAAGAAGCGAGAGGCACCTCGCTTGGGGCGCATAGAATAGCTGGAGCTAGCTGCAGGATCATGCCTTTCCTTGGACCGCCGCTCGAAGGCATCATAGATGGGAGTTCCGGTATATCTCCCTGTCGAGGAATCTTATAAGGTTCCATCTTGATTAGTTGATCTTTCTTGTTGTTGGGAGTTGGCACAACTGTGTTGATGAGCTGCTGAACATACTGAGCATAGTTTGGAGTCATACGTTGGCGAACAGAGCGCCTCAGCTCACAGTAGAGAAAGTCACAACCATCAATCATCCTAATGTTCTCAGGACGTCAGTAGTGCATGAGGTTAAGATGGTATGCTCAGCATTCACTAGTATCTCCTGACTTGCTGATGAGACTCTCACGGAGTAGCTTGGCAAGCAAAAAATAAGAGTAGTACATCCCGAGATGGTTGGAGGGCCAGCTGTAGGCTCTGGAGGATAGAAGAAAGCAATGTCCCCATGAGCACGGCCACTACCAAATCCCATGGCTTCACAAAAGTCAAGGTAGTTGCAAGTGTACTTCTCCTTTCCAGTCATCCACGTCATAGTGCGAGCAGCATCATCATGAAAGAACATAGTTCAGTGGAATTGACGGACAAGGATTAGACAATATAACCCAACATCCTTTGTATTACCAGGCTTCAGGCACACAAGATCAAGCAGCCCCATCTTCTGCAAGGTATCAACCACAAAGCGGTACTTAGTGGCTTGGTGCATGGTAAGTACTTCCTTGTTGATGGCCTTGGGCTGCATAATGATACCATTCTTCATACACTTTGCGGAGTTGTAGAACTCATACCATATGCTCAACTGAGTGTTGGTCCAGAATTCCCTATCTCCGCCAATGTAAGTTCTTTCCTCGAACCGATAGGGATTCTTCTCTCTGAGTCTTCTCCACTCAGGAAGATGTACTGTGCCCACATTGTATGTTGGCAATTTCTCAACAAGATCATCATTTGGAGCTACATGTTTGTCTTTCCTTCTCTTGCCAGTTGTCTTGGTTCGATCCCCAGCTGAACTACCTAGACCACTGCCCTGAGCTGCTCTGCTAGGCATATGAGTGCTTGTACGGCACCTTGCAGGCCTCTCATGCATGCCTCTCTTGGAAACAGCACCACGTGTGTCATCACCTAAATCACCTGTGAATGAGCAAATAGAGCGACGATAATAGTGGGATAAGTGTACATGTCATCAGAAATAAGAAGGCCAAAGAGTATAACATATGTACAAGTGTTTTGACGAAGTTGCACGAAAAACTGGGCGAGCCGGCCTGGCCGGTCTGTCAGCCGGTCGACAAGCCGGACCGGCCTGTGTGAAGGTGATCGGGCCGTAGGCGGGGTACTATCGAAATATAAGGTGTTGCCCAGATTTTCAATCACAAAATCATGCAAAAGCTCATAAACTTGTACATATATTACAACAATGTAGAGGGGAACATGTGCATAGTGTTGAGTGACACTCTAATGGCATGAGGACTTAGACAAACCCTAACCCTAACCCTAACTTTCCCAAATCCCCTCAACAAATGTGCAATGTATGAGGAAGATGGAGAGGGGAAATTACCCGAAGATATTGTCCTCGTTGCTCAAAGGAACAAGAAGAGAAGCAAGAGAAAGTTTGAGGGGCAAATACCCAAAAACTCCAAATGTGGCTTGAGAGGGATACAATCCCTTGGTGAAGATCCTCCAAGGTACCTGATCTATGGCGGGGAGGAGTTTGGGGGGATTTTAGTGGTGGGAAAGCCCTAGGGAGAGGTGGAGGGGTGAAGGGCGGCGCCAATGGTGGCCGTGGTGGAAGGGGAAAGTGAGGAGGAAGACCCATGGGGTACCCCTCGAGTCCCCACTTATCCAGCCATCGACCGGCGCACGGCCCGTCAGACCGGGTTGGGGACTGGGCCACCCGGCTGTGGAGCCGGTTGGACCGGACCAGTATTTTTACCACTCTTTGCCCTTTTCTTCGTGCAAAAGTGTGTGTATGATCAGAAGATGACATGTACATGTACATAGATAGATGTATGATGAGAGGAGCACACACATGGGGTAGGAAACACAAGGTTTTCTAGGCATACCCATTGGAGTGAAATCCAAACAAGATGTAAATAGCAACAATGGGCATGATTCGAAATATATCAAGAATCGTAAATCATTTTATAATTGTTTTGCAATAAGAATGGCGAGGGTGCTCCTCGACAATGCCCTCCGATTGGGGCTTAGGGTTGATGGAATCCTGTAGGCTGACACGAGACATCGGTTCACAGACAAGCGGGGAGAGCAATTTACCCAGGTTCAGGGCCCTCGATGAGGTAACACCCCTACGTCATGCCTGTCTGATCTTGATTATGAAAATATCGGGTTACAATGGGGTGCCGAAGGTTTCAGCTATGATCTCGTCGAGAGGCTAAGTGCTACAGCGACCTAGCTCTAGACTTCTGGTGGCTAAAGTTGCTAAGATTGATTGTGTCCCTCGGCAGCCCCTCTCTTGGCCTTTATATAGGAGGCCAGGTCTCAAGAGATCTGTCCGGGTACGTCTAGGTTTACAAAAGACCTAGCTCTAAACTTTCCTTGTTCGGCTCCTCTTCGTCTTGTTCTTTAAGGAATCCTCTTCGGCACCGCCCTAGTGGCCCACCTTGTCATCGGGTATCTTCATGGGCCTCCCGTTGGGCCGCATAGGATAGGGCAATGTCGGTTACCCGAAGGGTAATGCCCACGTCAGTAGTCCCCGAGTGTCTAGCCGAAGATTTTTCGGGTAGAGACTAAAGCATGCCTCCACTGAACCTTCTTCTGCCTTGATTGCTCTTGTCCATCTTGTAACAGCTTCATTTTCTTTTATCGGGTGCGCGTCCAGCGCTCCCGATGGGAGTAGCCCCCGAGTCTAGATACGGATGCTTGCAATCCGTGTGTACACTCAAGTTGTGCCACTCGAATGTCTTCTTCTGCCGAAGTTTCTTGCAAGTCTTCATAGATCATCCGATAAATGCATATCAGGGCTTGTACTTTTCAGTAAAGCTTGGACGCGTAAAGGATATGGAGTAACGTGCCTAGCTTTGCTGGTTAACTGCCGTTGGCAAAACAACGTTACTCTACTCAGAATCAAGTCCCCGGGCATGATCCTGGAATGCAAAAAAGTTTTGTCGGGTGCGCATCCAGCGCTCCCGATGGGAGTAGTCCCTGAGTCTGGGCACGGGCGCTTGCGACCGGGTGCAGACTCGAGCTGAGGCTACCGTCCTTTTGTTCAAATACTTCTTCACGCCCTTCTCCCTGGAAAAATCTTCGAGTCTTCTTTTAGCGGGTGCGCGTCCAGCGCTCCCGATGGGAGTAGCCCCCGAGTCTAGGCGCGGATGCTTGCAATCTGTGCGTAGACTGAAGTTGACCACTCGACAGTTTCATTTCTTCGACTCCTCAACCAAGCTTTTTACGACGTCATTGATGACGCAATTACTGCCATGGTTTGACTGACAAGACGTGACCTGACGGGCCCATCCTAGTTCTGCGCGGGCAGTTTTTAGGAAATGACTAGTGCATGCGCATTGAACGAGGTGCCTCCTCGATTTCCGCACATCGTGGGAATAATGGGCCGCCGGTTCCGCTCTCCGCAGTGTGACACGTGTACGACTAGATCTCATCCACCTCCCACGATGGCTTTAGGGTTATGGCCACGATCTTCCAGCGGTCTTACGATATAAATAGAGGGCCTTTGTCATTTTTTCTTTTTACGCCTCTTTACTGCTCATCTTCTTCCTAGCCTTCCTCTCCACCTCTGTTCCTTTCCTCGAAAGCTCCGAACGCCATGGGTAAGAAGAAGAGTGCTAGCGCCTCGGGCACGACTAAGGTTAGCCGTGATTGGGGCGCCTCTACCATCACAAATCGCAAGGTGAGCAAGCTCCGCTCCCTCGACTTCATCTCCTCTTCCGACGATGATATTCGTCTTTCAGGTCCTTCCTCTCGCCCAAATCCTCCAAAGGGCTTTACCGTCATGTTCGTCGCCTTTCTGTTTCGCGGGCTTTCGCTTCCTGCCCACGAGTTTCTTCGTTCTCTTCTGTTTTTCTATGGGATCCAGCTCTGGCAGCTGACCCCAAATTCTATTCTCCACCTTTCTATTTTCATCACTGTCTGTGAAACCTTCCTCGGCATTGATCCCCACTGGGGTCTTTGGAGGAAAAAAATTCTATGTCAAGCGTCATAACGACAACAATGCCCCCCCCGTCGTTGGTGGCGTTGGCTGTGTTGTTAGAAAGGAGGTTAATTACCTCAACTTTCCGATGAAAGAATCTGTCCAGGGCTGGCGCCATAAATGGTTCTACCTGCGGGATACTCCGGTACATGGGCGGCGTTCCAACCTTCCTCCCTTCAAAGATGTTTTGGTGACCCAGCCAAAGAAATCTTGGCGCAACACCTTGTCTCCCGAAGAAAGCGCTACAGCCGACGAGTTGTTCGAGCAAGTTGTTGACCTGAAGAATGCGGGAGGGCTGACGATGTGTGGCACTGAGGTAGTTTCAGTGTTCCTGAAACGTCGGGTGCAACCGCTAATGTCTCGGCCTCACCAACTATGGATGTACAACGGGAAGAATGATGCGTCAAGAGTAAATTCCGCCGAACTGTCGGATGAAGACCTTCATGATGAAGTGCGGCGTCTTACTTGCTTCAGCATGAAGGACACCATTGTTCTGACTTCTGCCCGCTCTCCATATGACCTCAAACACCTTCCGGCTGAGGTAATTTTTACTGTCCTTGTTTTTGTTATTATCATTGTGATGCTCTTCAACTTCTCATTAATTTCTCTCTTGTCAACATGCCTCTAACGTGGCTCAATGTTATCCTCCCACACCCGAGAGTGGCGTGGAACCAGAGGATGATGATGAAGACTCTGATGAGACTGAGGACGCCCAGCACATCCTTGAGGACAGCGACGTCCAAGAGGATGAAGCCCCCGACGATGATGCTCTTACCAGAAGCAGGCGGTGCAAAAGGATCAATGAAGATTTGATTACAACAGCTGAATCGAGTCCCAGCGGACAAGATAAGGATGCCGATGAAACTGCATCGCTTCCTCCTGCCGCCAAAAGTTCAACAAGCCTTTTTGCCATGGAGGATGACTTGGACCTGTGAGTATTTGTCTTTTCTTTCATAGTCAATTTTAGGTCATCCCCCATGATGAACGTCTTTGCTTTCCAAGCAGTTCTGACGATGACGACGATGTTCCTCTTGCAAAGAGGGCTAAGTTATCCCTCGAGAAAACTGCGTCAGCCAAGGAGCCGAATCCTTTTCCCGCCAAATCGACGCCACCCTCACGGACGACCGTAGAGAAGATTCCGGTGTCGAAGGTTATCCCTTCTGGCAACGCACCCGCTCCATCGGCTGCTCGCGACCATGTAAGTGATGTATCTGTTTTGGCTTCTGATGCATTTTCATGTTTGACTGAGGTTTCTTGACCCTTTGCTTTGCAGCCAATTTATGCCACGGTTGATGCTGTAGCAGAGTTTGCTGAGCAATTCACCCGCCTGGAGTCTGAAAACGCTCATCTTCAAAAGACCATCAAAACTTCGGCTGACCAGGTGTTGGAGGCCAACAGGCTCGCCACTGACGCTCAAAAGGAAAATACCCTGCTAAAGGAGGAGCTGAAGAAGCTGAAGCAAAAAATGAAGGATGATCAAGATGCTAGGCGCAAGGCTGCGATTGCTGCCGATGAAAAGGAAGGCGTCCTCCGTGAATCCATTGCAAACTTAATGGGTGAGTTTTTCCGCGCATATCTTTTTCCCAATACTTTCCTCCAAGCTGCTTATGTGTCTTCCTTCAGGCGGTGCTGATCTGAGCATCAACCGAGCTCGCAAGCTTCGAGAGGATTCCATGGTCGACACTTTGTCACTTGCTGCCGAATCCAACGTCCAAGTCCTCGGGGTTTTGCAACGGACCAAGGGAGCACTGTCGAGGTTATTCTCGATGATATTCCCAAAGATGAAGCAGGATAAGACCCTTGGCGAGATGGCAAATGCTTTCCTCATCGATCCTTCTGAACCTGTGAAGGTACTTAAGCGTCGTTCCCGTTTATTTGGGGCGGTACTTACTTTCCAGCTGCTGATGGGTCATGGGCTGGGGTCTGAACTAGAAAGGTTGTCTAAGGCATTGCTGGTAGATGAAAATGATTGCTTAATCAATCTCGAGCCCTTCAAACAATCAGCAGTAACATGTGCCAATCAACTCCTCAAGCTGGTTGACGAGGCGAAGACCAAGACTGCTCCTGGCTCATCATCAGCTGCTCCTTGAATGATCACTTGCTTTATCAATTTGTAATTAAGACCCGACACAGTTTATTCTATTCGCCTTTTGCTTTTGGCTCTGTTGCCAGTACCAACAACCTTTTGAATGTAATATATACACTGCTACCCTCCCGATGGGAGTTTTTTATTAATGTTGTTATGAACTGAGACTTGTACTGCAGATGCCTTCGTCTTCTTCTTCTCGTGCCGATCCTTCTTTCAATCTTTCGGCTAACGATGAATCCGAACTTGTTCGATGTTTGCGCGATCAAATATCTCGATTGAGCAAAGATATTACCACCCTTCATGCAATGGCAGCATTGGTGAAAACAAAAGGTGAGATTGCGATCGCAATTGAACAGCATGCTCTCGATCGTCTCCGTGTTGCTACTAAAAACTTGAGCTGTAAGTGTCTATCATCCGTCGATTTTTATCGAAGCTTGAATATCTTGTTGCTGATGTTTGCCTCTCGACAGTTGTGGCTCCTGATGAATCGGAGGAAAACAAGAGGATCCATGAGAAGATCGAAGCGATGACCGATGTTGCTCACCCGAAGCATGAGTTGTGGTCCAATCGCCCGAAAGCTGTTGCCGTGGCCAAATTTGAACATCGGGCAGAGAAGGTGCACTATTATTTCGATATGTTCCATGCTCATCTCTCGATGGTCCGCAGAACACTGTTTCCTTTGGACCAAGCACCCGAAACTTTGTCTGCCTTGTTCACTCGGTTCAAGACCCCTGAAAGGATTCGGCTGTTGGTGCGAAAAGAGCTCCTGGCCGGCGCTGAACTTGCCCTTGCTTCGGTGTTAGCATGTCATCCGACCTTGGATTTGGAGGCCATAGCAAACACCAATAGGAGTTTAGACCAATATTATGATCTTGCTCGAAATCCTGCGTACACTATCATCTCTCGGATGGAAACAGGTATTGAGAGGGATCTGAGGGCCCGAGAAGACCAGAGAAACCTGCCATGAATTTACGTATGTAATGACCTTGTACCTGCAAGGGATAATCTTATATAAATGTAATATGTGTTTTGTACATCATGCACTTTTGGTGAATTTGCTAATTCGATTGACAATTTTTTGTCGGGGGCGGCTGAGTGATCAAGTCAACCTGCTCACCCGACGACTCCGTTGTAATTGCAAGTTTATTGCGGAGTCGATATGTAAGTTCTGTATGAGCGACACCCGTCGAATAATCGAGGGATTTAGACGCTTGGCTTCGTCACGCGGTGCACCGGTTTGAGCCTTTTTTTACGATAGTAAGTCCATCATCTGCAGCGCTCGCGTATTTTCTCGAGGCTTGGATGGGTTGTTGTGTGTCATTAACCTTACCTCCCGATGGGAGTATTTAATTAATGACATTGTGCGCGCGTACTTCTGGCCAACGCTCCCGATGGGAGTAAGAGCCAATGACAAGGGCCCGAACAATTTGTTCGGATGATGAGGCCTGGAACAATAAAGGTAGAAAACCTGGTTAGAATTTTTATTCATAACGTAAGGCAGGCTTAAGAGCTGTCGAATAACAGGAGGGGATAATTATATCTTATGCGTAGAAACATCGCAGATGTGCAACGTTCCATGGGTTTTCGACGTCTTTTCCCGAAGCTGGATTCTTCAGCCGATAAGCTCCCCCTGGTATCACTTTAGTAATGATGAACGGGCCTTCCCGTGGAGATTCGAGCTTCGAGGGTCTCTCCTGCTTCAGTCGCAATACCATATCTCCGACATTGAAGCTTCAATTGCGTATTCGTCGACTATGATAGTTTCGCAGCGCCTGCTGATACACCGCTGTTCTTGCTAAGGCAATATCTCTAGCTTCATCGAGGAGGTCCACAGCATCCTGCAGCGCGATATTGGAGGTAGCTTCGGTGTATGCGGTCACCCGAGGGGCTTCGAACCGGACATCGGCTGGCAACACTGCTTCGGCTCCGTGCACCAAGAAGAACGGGGTGTACTGGGTTGATCTGTTGGGTGTGGTACGCAAACTCCAAAGCACAGATGGTAGTTCTTCGACCCATGCTCCAGCTGCACCCGTAAGGCGTTTCTTGAGGCCGTCTCCAATGAGGCCATTGATCCTTTCGACCTGCCCATTTGTCTGGGGATGTGATACCGATGCGAATTTTAACTTGATGCCACCATCGTCGCAAAACTTGCGGAACTTTTTGGAGTCAAAGTTGGTTCCGTTGTCAGTGACGATACTGTGAGGCATGCCAAATCGACAAGTTATTCCTTTGAAGAACTGGACGGTAGTTTCGGCTTCCTGGTTTCGAACAGGCACAGCTTCAATCCATTTGGTAAACTTGTCGACTGCGACTAACAGGTATGTATGACCTCTAGGCGATGACCTCGGCAGTGGTCCAACCTGGTCGAGTCCCCACTGCGCGAAGGGCCACGCAAGTGGTATCGTCATCAAATCTGTTGCGGGAGCGTGAGGTCTTGGTGCAAAACGCTGACAAGGGTCGCATTTCATGACCAGGTCCCGTGCGTCCGAGGCTGCCATTGGCTAGTAGAATCCTGCTCTGAAGGCTTTTGCCACGAGGGCCCTGCTGCCTGCATGGTGCCCGCAGGTTCCTTCATGTATTTCCCGTAGCAGAGCTTTTCCATCGTCGATGGCGATGCACCTTTGAAATATACCAGAGATACTGCGCTTATAGAGCTCTCTGTTTACCACGGTGAAGGCTTTCGACCGCCTCACAATTCTCCTAGCTTCCACCGGATCCTCCGGTAGTTGTTGATCTATCAAGTATGCTAAAAAGGGCTTGGTCCACAAAGGTTCGAGTAGGAGGACCTGCTCTGCAGATCGAGGCGGAGGTCCTTCGACGTCTTGCTGCGAACCAGTCTCTGAATCGTCAGCCAGCGGTTTTGGAGGTGCCGATGCTTTTTCCTTTATCGATCATTGAGTGATGACTTCGTAAAACACCCCGTCTGGAATGGAAGAGCACGTGGATCCGATGTTTGCCAAAGCGTCGGCTTCCTCGTTACTGGCTCTGCCGATATGCTTAAGTTCACATCCTTCAAACTTGGCTTCCATATTCTGGTATAGCTGGTGGTAGGCTATCATGTTGTCGCTGACCGCGTCGCACAAATTCATCGACTGCTGCACCACCAGGTTCGAGTCTCCGTAGATTTCCAAGCGAGTTGCGCCACATGCCTTTGCCATTTTCATCCCATGCAACAGTGCTTCATATTCTGCTTCATTATTTGTCGGCAGGGAGAAATTCATACGTAAGATGTACCTCATCTTGTCTCCTTGTGGCGATATCAATATCACCCCTGCACCTGCACCTGTACTCCGCTTAGATCCGTCAAAATACATTGTCCACGAGCCCGACATGTCGGGTGCCGCCGGTGTTTGTGACTGGATCCAGTCTGCCACGAAATCAGGAAGGACTTGAGATTTAATTGCCGTACGGTTGAAATAGGTTATGTCGTGTGGCGCTATCTCGATGGCCCATTGAGACACTCGACCCGTGGCTTCTGGATTAGTGAGTATATTCTTTAATGGTGCTTCACTGACGACGATAATCGGATGCTCAGTGAAGTAGTGGCGCAACTTGCGAGCCGTTCTCCATACTGCGTATGCTAGCTTCTAGTGATGGGGATACCTTTGCTTCGCCGGTGTGAGTACTTCGCTGAGGTAATAGACGGGCCTTTGCACACCGTGGACTTTTCCTGCCTCCGCACGCTCAACGACTAGGACGCTGCTGAAGACTTGCAGTGTTTCCTTTTCATGTGGGGTTACGAGTACCGGAGACGTTGATAAGATCTTCTTCAGATTGTCAAAAGATTCCTGCGCCTCATCCGTCCACTCGAACCATTCTGACTTCTTCATCAGACTATAAAATGGTAAAGCTTTTTCTCCCAACTTGGCAATGAACCTGCTGAGTGCTGCCAAACGTCCTGCCAATTGCTGCACTTGGTGCAAATTCTTTGGCGGCTCCATGTCGAGAATTGCTTTGATTTTTAGGGGGTTAGCCTCTATCCCCCTGGCTGAAATGAAGTACCCGAGTACTTGTCCTCCTGGCACCCCGAAGAAGCATTTCTTCGGATTCAGCTTGATTTTATACCTGTCGAGGTTGTCGAAGGTTTCCCGCAAATCGTCGATGAGGGTGGCGGCGTGCTTTGTTTTTACCACGATATCATCAATGTAAACCTCAATATTCCTTCCAATCTGTTCTCCAAGACAAGCTTGCATCCATCGCTGATATGTTGCTCCCGTGTTTTTCTGCCCGAAGGTCATGACGTTGTAGCAAAAAACGCCGTGCGGAGTGATGAACGCGGTCAACTCTTGATCTTCCTCCTTGAGCTTGATCTGGTTGTAGCCGGAGTATGCATCGATGAAGGAGAGGCGATCACACCCAGCTGTGGAGTCGACTATCTGATCGATGCGAGGTACAGGGAAATGATCCTTAGGGCAGTGCTTGTTGAGGCTTGTGTAATCGATACACATACGGAGAGCAGTCGTGTCTTTCTTCGGTACCATGACTGGGTTGGCCACCCACTCAGCTTCCTTGAGCTCCCGAATGAATCCGGCCTTGCGGAGCCGATTAACTTCTTCACCGATTGCTTTTCTCTTTGG
>NC_061509.1:202127053-202175068 GCF_022539505.1 Lolium rigidum
AAGCACAACTCACAATGAGTATCATCTGTGACCTTCCAATGTCTTCTCTTCAGCATGTCTCTAGTGTTCAGACGATCACTAATCAAAAGCCATGCAAAAAACTTGTGCTTCATTATGCAAGAGGACTTCCAGATCCATCTATAAAGGCCAATAACCTGAATATGCTCATGTATGTGCTTGTAATACTTAGATGAAGTATATGTGCTTCCCCATACAAAGATCCAAGAATCATTTCCCACAGACAAAGGATTGCGTCTCATATTAGAACACAACTCCTGCAATTCCTCATAGGCTTGTGAAGACAATGGAAAATGGAAAAGCTGTGTGATATCATCTACTGCACACACCTCCTCAGTAGTAAGCTTGTCATCCAGAGCATAAGAAAAGATTCTTGGATATCTTTCATTGAGAGGAGTAGTGGAGTTTTCAAATTTCCAACTATCCAACCAGAACAGAAAAGTATCTCCTTTACCAGGCAAAACTGTGGCCACCTGCCTGTACTTATCTAGATACTTACACACATCTTTCCACCAAAAAGAACCACAAAGATTCTCACCATGAGGAACAGAGTCCTGATAATAAGTTCTCCATACAAGGTTGACCCAGGGGGTATCAGCTTTATTATAAAACTTATCCAGAAATTTCAACAGCAAAGCCTCATTATGTTTTTGAAAGTTAACAATACCAACCCCTCCTTTATTCTTAGGCTTGCATATCATTTCCCAAGCTGCCAAAGACTGCTTTGGTGTATCAATATTGTCCCTCCAAAGGCACTGCCTTAGAATTCTATTCAACTGATTTAAAATTCCAGGGGGAATTTTGATAGAGCACAGAAAGAATGTAGACATGGAGGACAAAGCAGAATCCACCAGCTGCAATCTAGCACCGTGGGATTAGAAACTAGAAATACTTGCAAGCTTTCTTTCCAATCTGGTAACAATAGGTGTCAAATGTTGAATCTTTGGTCTTGTTGTTCCTAGAGGCAAACCCAAATAGGTGAAAGGAAGAGTGGCAACTTATCCACTAATGAACTCCCACTTAATACAACATCCCTCATAGTTGTTTAGTGGCACACGATCCATATCCACTACACCAAAACCGATCATCACGTGAGATGATGTAGCTTCAATGGTGAACATCAACATGTTGATCATATCATCCATATGACTCGTGTTCAACCTTTCGGTTTCCTGTGTTCCGAGCAGGGCCGGCCCTAGGGGGGAGGGGCGGCCGCCCTGGGCCCCTGTATCCAAGGGGCCCCAAATCCCAGGTAGCTATACATATGTTGCTGCGGTATGACGTCGCCATTAGAGATGTTCCAAGGATTTCTCTTTTCTGTGGTTGAGCGATAACAGAGGAAGCGTTAAGGATGAAGGCAGTTAGCGCTGCTCCTAGTGGACTAAATCGTGGGCCTTTTTAACTTTATTAGTTAGCCAGGTCCATATTACTTTGGTTAGTTTGGGCCTGTTTTCTGATGGGGGAAGAAAAATGCAATGACCTAGACCATGACTGGAAGATCGATCTAGAAGGCCCAACAATGTCAGATACATTTTACCATCCAATAAAAATGTCGGCTCATTAATTTTTCATCTAGCATTGATTATCACCCTCAAAAAAATCTAGCGTTGATTTATATATTAGTTGGTCAAGTTAATTTCATTTAATACTTGGTAAAGGTGGAATTGCACGGCTATGTGACTAGGTACGATTCTAATTCTTCATATCTTTTTTGAGGTATTGGGCGTTGTTGATGCCACAGTTCAACTATTTTCTAGACGAAAGCTAGAGACGACCATCTGCTGGCCCACTAGTTTTCACCTCGAGATGTCAAGTCGCACTATCATCTAAAATTTATGCATAGGAAATGAAAAAACATTTGAGTTTAGTGAGTCCATAGATATTTATCAGTAGTTTAGTCTAACATCTATGAATTTTCTAATGTAAAAATGCGCACTTTAAATATGTATAGGTAATAATTATACTCTACAAATTTTTTTAAAATAATTATATAAAGGGCCCTGAATTCAAGTTCGCCCCGGGCCCTTGAAATCTCAGGACCGGCCCTAGTTCCGAGGCCATGTTTGTACATGCTAGGCTCGTCAAGCAAACTCAAGTATTTCCGCGTGTGCAACATGGCTTACACCCGTTGTATGTGAACGTAGAATCTATCACATCCGATCATCACGAGATGCTTCAAAACAACGAACTGTAGCAACGGTGCATACGAGGGGAGAACACTTTATTATCTTAATATTAATGCGAGGGATCATCTTATAATGCTACCGTCGTGATCTAAGCAAGATAAGATGCATAAAGGATTAACATCACATGCAATTCATAATGTGATATGATATGGCCCTTTAGTCTTTGCGCCTTTGATCTTCATCTCCAAAGCACGGGCATGATCTCCATCATCGTCGGCGGTGCGTCAAATTCCATGGCGCCGTCTTCATGGTTGTTCACCACATGTAGCAACTATTACAACTACTTTGAAATATAAAGACAAGGCGGTGCGTCAAAGTCCATGGCGCCGTCTTCATGGTTGTTCACCACATGTAGCAACTATTACAACTACTTTGAAATATAAAGACAACCATAAGGCTCCTGCCGGTTGTCACAATACAATAATGATCATCTCATACATATTCATTATCACATCATGGCCATATCACATCACCAAACCCTGCAAAAACAAGTTAGACGCCTCTAATTTGGTTTGCATATTTTACGTGGTTTAGGGTTTTCGAGTAAGATCCAATCTACCTACGAACATGAACCACAACGCTGATGCTAGTGTTGTCAATTGAAATAGTAAATTGAATCATAACTATGGTGAGAGAGACAGACACCCGCAAAGCCACTTATGCAATACAAGTTGCATGTCGAGCGTGGAGCAAGTATCATGAACGCGGTCATGTAAAGTTAGCTCGGGCCGCTTCATCCCACCATACCGCAAGATGCAAAGTACACATAACAAGAAACAACAAAAGCATCAGCGCCCACAAAACCATTGTGTTCTACTCGTGCAACCAATATATGCATAGACACGGCTCTGATACCACTGATGGGATTCGTAGCATAGAAAACAAAAAAATTCCTACCGCAAGAACGAATAACAAGCCAAGATCTAATCTAGTAGATGGTAGCAACGAGGTGAAGATCAACATACTCTCGAAGATCGCTAAGCGTTAATGAGATAAACTCGTGGTGGATGTAGTCGATCACTTGCCGCTTTCAAAAGCGCGTAGAAGATCTTGACGGTGCCACAATCGGGCAGCACCTCCGCACTCGATCACACGTACGGTGTTGATGACGACGTCCTTCTCCCCGTTCCAGCGGGTAGCGGATGTAGTAGATCCTCCTCGGAATCCCGCCAGCACGATGGCGTGGTGACGGTGGTGGTGGAGATCTCCGGCAGGGCTTCGCCGTAAGCGCTGCGGAAGAAGAAGGAGGGAGTAGCTAGGGTTTGGGAGAGAGGGGGCTTGGGGCGCCGGCTTGGGTGCCCCTTGGTGGTGCGGCCAAGGTGTAGCCAGCCCTCTCCCTCTCCCTCTCTTTATATAGGTGGAACCACCAAGGGTTTTCCCAAAATCCGGATAAGAGTCCAACTCAAAACCTTCCATATGGGTGAAACCTAGGGGAAGTGGGACTTCTCCCTTTCCTCCCCCTATGGCCGGCCATGGAGGTGGAGTCCACCATGGAATCCACCTTCCCCTTTGGCTGGCCGGCTAGGGTTGGTGGAGTCCATCCGTGTCGGGGTGAAGACCCCGGGTAGGGCAATGGACGCGGAGGAGACGGCTAGAGGTTGGCCGGCTCGCGGCAAAGGCCGGCTGAGGAGCAGCCGGCTGGAGCCGTGGCCGGCTGCCTCGGAAGCCGGCTGGCTCTAAGTCCTAGTCGGCCTGGCTACGGCCATCTGCGCAGTGGCTAGGCCGGCTTCTACAAGCCATATCCGACTGGGGTCTATACCTCGGACCGACTCGAGGCTGGCGAGTCTTGCATGAGAAGGAACTGAGTAGGTGGTCCGGGTTCAAAGGTCCACGCTGACCTCACTTACCGTAAAGCACGGGGCACTGTGGAGCAACAGTGCCGCGCGACGGACAGGCCATCATCGCCTACGACGGTCCGTACCGGCTACAGGACATGATGGCGACAGGGACATCTCCTCGCCATGCCGCTGACCTCCTCTGACGGACGGGACAGGCCACTACGCCTCAACGGCTCCATGACGTCAACGCCTCGGGAAGGAGCGGAAGCCGGAGCCGGCCAAGCCGGCCGCAGGACCATAGGGACTTCTATGTAAAGTGCCAGCGCTTATATAAGCTGGACTACCCCCCTCGTGCGGGGGACGATCGATCATTCTTACTTCATTCTAGACTTAGCGCTGCCCTGTGAGAGAGACCTTCGTCTACCTTAGCCTCCCAGGGGCAGCCGGATACAGCTCTAGGAGCACCATTGTACTGTGATATCATCATATACACACATAGCAGGAGTAGAGGTGTTACCTCCATCGGAGGGCCTCGAACCTGGGTACGTCGCCGTGTCGCTCGTGCCCATACCCGCATCCGGATACCGCCGTGAGTCCACTAGGAACCACCTCGATTAGCCACCCTATGGCATATGCCGTGACGATACCACGACAATTCGGGACTCCACCTTCCATGGTGATTTATTCCGGAAGGTTCTAGAACATTCTAGCGCCTTCCATAAATGCCCTGGATCATTTCCAAACTTGCAAAGTGACTTCCTATATATGAATCTTATTCTCCGGACCATTCCGGAACTCCTCGTGATGTCCTGGATCCCATCCAAAACTCCGAACAATATTCGAACTCCATTCCATATTCCATATCTACTTATAACAACATCAAACCTTAAATGTGTCACCCTACGGTTTGAGAACTATGCGGACATGATCGAGACCCCTCTCCGGTCAATAACTAATAGCGGGACCCGGAGATCCATAATAGCTCCCACATATTCAACGATGACTTCGTGATCGAAAGAACCATTCACATAAAATAACAATTCCCTTTGTCTCGCGATATTTTACTTATCCGAAGTTTGATCGTCGGTATCTCCATACATAGTTCAACCTCGTTACCGATAAGTACTCTTTAATCGTACCGTGATATGATATCCCTTGTGAATCAGTCACAAGCTTGCAAGCTAATTGGATGTCATTCCACCGAGAGGGCCCAAAGTATATCTATCCGTCATTAGGATGGACAAATCCCACTATTGATACAAGTGCCTCAACCCTATACTTTCCGAACACTTAATGCCACCTTTATAACAACCCATTTATGCAGTAGTGTTTGGTGTCATCAAACCATCCATCCGGTGTAGGTGATTAACATGATCTCATGGTCGAAGGACTAAGTTACTATGCATATTAAAGCTTGAAGCATAAAGAACTAAATGACTTGATCATATGCTATGCTTACTATCGGTGTATGTTCATCACATCATTCACCTAATGATATGACCTTGTTATTAATAACATCCAATGTTCATGATCAGGAAACTATGATCATCTATAAATCAACAAGCTAGTTTAATAAGAGACTTACTAGGGACTCCTTTATGTTTACAAAACACACAAGTATTAATATTTCCGGTTAATACAATTATAGCATGGGATGTAAACATTTATCATGAACACTAAGATATAACAATAAACACTTTTATTATTGCCTCTTGGGCCTATCTCCAACAACTCTTTGCTCTACAGTAACTCCCGTAGGCTGTAAATAAAACATAGCTTCACTGTTAATGGTAGCTTTGTTGTTCTAAATGATTGGCGGTGCGGTACCACCACCATCACCCCAGTGTTGTATGATCCCCATGTGGTCACCGTTTCTGTCAATGTTTGTTGTCTTTGTGTGACTATTTACTGCACACAGAGCTGGCACTATTGCTCACATATTAGTTCTTATATTGTTAATATTGCTCACACTAGCCTTTTTATATGCTCATATGTGTAGGGTGTCGCTTCTCCAACCTCATTACGATGCTAGACACCGTGCGTACTTCATGTCCGAGAAGAAGCAGGTAATAGAAATAAACCTATTAGTACATATTGTTTTCCAATGCTAGGATGCATATGTAATAATGAAGCTTGTATTTGTGTAGGTCTTTGGACCTCTCCGACTTAGGTGTCACGAGGCCTCGTCCTCAAGGAAGATGCCATACGATGAGCGATACACGGAGTACGTCGAGAAGCTAGGTCTCCTCCCGTTCATCCATATGGTTACCCGGTCGACGCCGAACATGAACCCTTCCGCCATCACTGCTCTTGTCGATCGTTGGAGACCGGAGACGCATAGTTTTCACCTCCGAACAGGGGAGATGACCGTGACTCTGCATGACATGTCGATGATACTTGCACTCCCCATTGAGGGGCAGCTACTCTGTATTGACACATCTTGTGAAGACTGACGCGGCAAGATGTTTGACCTTATTGGCAAGGGTCCTGATCATATTATAAACAAGAAGGGTGAGAAATTAAGGGTCTCCGCTGGGGCTACTTTCACTTGGATCTCACAGAATTTCAAGACATGCCCGAAGGGAGCCAGTCGGGAAGTGATTCAGTTGTACGCACATGTGTATGTGTGGTATGTTATCACCCGAACTCTATTTCCTGGCAGCAGTGGGAATACCGCTCAGTGGCACTGGCTGAAGGTGTTAACCAATATGGAGACTAAATGAAGTTGGGGTTCGGCGGCATTGGCCTTCTTGTACCGCCAGGTAATCACTTGTTTCTTTTTTTCCCATTTCTACATGACATCTCCAACTTGTACCATGACTAATATTTGCTCCCCTTTATGCCTAGTTGGATAAAGCTTGTTGTAGGACCGGTAAGGACGCTTCCGTTGGTGGTCCGTTGCTTCTTCTGTCCATCTGGAGCTTGGAGCGCTTCCCTGTTGGTAGGCCGAAGGTTCTCGATTACAAGGATTACGTGGATCACGGCAACCAATTGCGGCAACCCACTTGGGCTTATATGTGGGATGTGGTCTCCAAGTTCAGTGGCGACCCAGTAGCGGCCTATCGGACCTACAACAACGAGTTTGATAACCTAACCCCGAAGCAGGTGAATATTTCCATCCCATAAGTCGAATGCATGTTCATTACTGTAACTCTAATGTTGATATCATTGTGGTACGATCTAGGTGGAATGGGAGTCATATGGTCCTCGAGCGAAGTTTGGTGACGCTTTAACATTCACACTTAACCTGGCTTGCATGGCGGAAGCTACTCTTTGGCATATGCATCGCCCCTTGGTATACATGTGGGCCGTGTTGAGCATCTGTTATCACCAGAATTTGACCGAGTCAGAGGTGGGCCGCGATCAAGATGGACTCGAAGAATATATAGATGGAAGAAATACGTGAATCGGCCTTACGTGCAAAGTTTGGGCTAGTTTGCCCTTGTATCTGTAAAATATTAGTTTACGTGTCGGTTAAGAGTTAGAGTTTTACCCGTGCACGGTTAGGTGCACGCCTAAATTAGAAAGTCCCTTGGACTATAAATATGTATCTAGGGTTTATGGAATAAACAACAACCAAGGTTCAACACAAACAAATCTCGGCGCATCGCCAACTCCTTCGTCTCGAGGGTTTCTCCGGTAAGCACCATGCTGCCTAGATCGCATCTTGCGATCTAGGCAAGCACAAGCCTGCCCACGTTGTTCATGCGTTGCTCGTGCCGAAGCCTTTTTGATGGCGAGCAACGTAGTTATCTTAGATGTGTTAGGGTTAGCATTGTTCTTCGAATTACATGCTTTCGTTATGCGACCCTTGCACATCTAGCCGCCCTTACACCTATCTTAGGTGTAGGGGCGGCACCCGCTTGATCATAGTTTAGTAGATCTGATCCGTTACGGTTGCTCCTTGTTTCATCAAGGATTAGTTTAACATCCGCGATAGTTAGGCCTTACAAAGGGTTGGAGGATCCAGCGGCGTGTAGGGTGACGTTTGCTAGCCCTAGAAAGGATGTTCCGGGATCAACCTCGTGTTGGTTTTTAGGCCCTGTCTAGGATCGGCTTACGGTCACCGTGCGCGAGCGCGAGGCCCAATCGTGAGTAGGATGATCCGATTATGCGGTGAAAACCCTAAATCGTCGTAGATCTCATTAGCTTCATCTTGATCGAGCAGGACCACCATATATTCGGACACCTTGTCCGAATCATGGGTGGATCGGCTCTTTGAGCCGATTCACGAGATAACCCGAGAGCCGATCGAGGCTCGTATTTAATGTTTACGTGTATGCCATGCGAGGAAACTAAGCGAGGCATCATCCACACCTTCCCGACCAGGTATAGGTCAGGTGGCACGCCCTTGCGATAGCATCGGACGTGCGACCAGGAGGCTTTGCGGGCCGTCGCTCTGAGGGACTGGGGCCAGCCGCAGCCCTAGTTGTTCCCGGCTCTACTGTGTTGCCCGTCTCTGCCCGCCAGGGGGTTTCTGACGTCAACACATTCTTGGAAGCAGTTGGAAGAGCAGTTCCATGAGCAGTATCACTCAGAGGCTTCCGATGTTGGTATTGCCGATCTAGCGCAAGTACGACAGAAGCGCGGGGAGACGGTGTCAGAATACGTCCAGCGCTTCAGGACCATTAGGAACCGATGCTTTTCGGCTCATATAAGTGAAAAGGAAGCAATCGAGTTGGCGGTGGTGGGTCTCTCATCATCGATTAAGGACGTGGCCTCCCAAGCGTACTACCCTTCATTGGCGCACATGGTGCGAAGTCGTCGGCATATGAGCGGCGCCACCCGGATGTTTACCGAGACAAATTCAAGCGTGCGGTGACCCCGGTTGAGGCAGGACGAGGATGAAGGTGCTGCGGGAGATCGAGAGATAGCGAGTGGCTGAATGGACTCGAGCGACGAGCCCCGTGACCTGCAAATGGGTGAAGCCACAAGGCCCTCCAAAAGGGTTCGATTTCGACGTGACCAAGACGGAGCAGATTTTTGATCTCTTACTCACGGAGAAGCATATAAAGGTACCCGAAGGCCACAAGATCCCCACGGTGCAAGAGCTGAACGGAAAGCCATACGCAAGTGGCATAACACGTTCACCCACACCACCAACGACTCGCAGGGTGTGGCGGCAGCAGATCCAAATGGCGATAGAAAACGGACGGTTAATTTTCAACCAGATACGCCATGAAGGTCGACACACACCCCTTCCCTCTCGTAAACATGGTGGAGTATACTTACCATGGAGGGTGCCAGCCGGATTTCTCGTACAATATCAACATGGTAGGACCGGGACACCACTCGGTAAGGACGGAGATGAGGGCAGCTGCTCTCATAGCAAAGATACGAGAGGAAGCCGCTCCACGCGATCGGCTCCGCCAAGACGGCAAGCGCTACGTCACAGAGGGAGAGGTGAAAAACATAAGGTATCAACGACCTCTCTCTGATCACCTCCTCAACAAGTATGTGAGTCAGTATGACCAACGCCGGCGATTCAACGATGATGATGAAGAAGATTGTCTAGCTAGGGATGACAGGAGACGTCGTCGGCATGACCGTGATGAGGAGGAGCACGTGCGCCGTGCCAAGGAAAAGTTGGGGGAGCGAGTCGACGAGGATAGGCACTGGGACTGTCCCTTCTTCGGACACTCGCTGGGATTCAGGAATGAGCCGATTGCCCACAATCGGCAACCGCCCGTAATGCAACCGGAAGAAGGAGACAGCCAACGTGTCCGTGTTCAAGCGCCTAGGGCCTCTCCCGCCACAAAGTAAACGCGCCGAGTCCCCTCGGTTGAAAGATCTCGAAGATTCGGAAGACGAGGGAGAAGAAGAAGACAGGTACCACCGGCCAAGGTGGTGCCCCGATGGACTCAGCCGTTCCCGTAAACGCAGGGTTCGGCGATTGCGCGGCCCGGAGGAAGCCGAGAGGTTATACTTGCATACATTGAGGAAGGCAAGGCCCGATCTGGCCGCGAAGGTTCGGCGAACCCCGGATGAAGAGGGTCGTCCACGGAAAATGGAGTGGCGCCCCAAGCAAAGGAAAGCCGATGATGAAACATCGGCCGGCACAAACATGGTGCTCGTTCTTCCGACGAAGCTTAGTGCTCCACGAGTACACGATGCACTCAAGGTGGACGACAGCAAGCGCACCAACATGATAAAGTCAGAGATTGGGCTGGTTTTATCTACCGGCTCGAACGAGTAGCAAGAGCACGTCAATAAGCTAACGTGGCGAGGCTGATCCTTGTGATCGGCCCCAAAAATTTATGAAGGGACCTCACAAGACCTTCACCGAGCAAGCAACGTGGAGGCCGATTCCAGCAATCGGCCAAAATTATCCTCACCATCCATTCTGCCTGGGTTCAACATGTTATCCAACAGAGCCGATACCATCAATTCTCTTGACAGAATCGGCTCGGGGGGGCACCCAGGTGGATAAAACACGAGGATATGCGAGTAGAAGTGTCTCATCCTTTGGTGATGGGTATTGAAGTATGGGGGCCGATGCATAAGTCGGCCGTAAAAATTCAAAAATTCGAAAAATTTTGAGCACAGCCGATGCAGCAGACATCGACTTAAGGATATGAAAGCCGATGCATGGCCATCGACTCAAGAGGAATAACTGTTACGATCAGAGGGTCAATGGAGCACGAAGGGAGATTTTAATGGAAGAACTCCTCAATGGAGTGGTTCAAGGGCTCGGATCCTCTCTTCAAGAACAATGCCAAGAGCAGCCTGGACGTGCAGATCAGGTCAAGGATGGATTGCCTCAGATCCACCGAAGGAAAGGAGCCGATCTGGCCGGCAAGGTGCAGGAAGAAGCTCGGGGGGCAGCTCATCCTGAAGGTTCTCTGCTCTGGAGAGCCGATTTTGATGGGAATCGGCTGGCTCTGCATGATAGTTCTCTCAGACATGGCCTAGCCCAGGTCCATCTGTCTGAATGGCATGCCCTCGTATCTGTTCGCCTTGATTAAGGCTCGGGGGGCAGCTCGCCCTAAAGATCCTTGCTCTGGGGAGCCGGTTTGGTTGAAACCGGCTAGTCCTGCATCGCGACTGGTCTGGAGAGTAGTGTTTTTTACGGAGTCATCAGTTTGAGCATCCAAGACAGTGCCAGGGCTCTCTTAAAGACGCCTGCTCAAGATCAAATCGCCAGCTTACTAAGATCAGCTGTGCCATCGTCATCGGCAGAAATGGCTAGCTTGGATAGATGACTGAATTGGCCTGCCTCGCAGATTATCGTAAGAAACTGATGCGTTGCCATCAGTCATTAAGCGTGGATTAGGCCAACAGTCGACAAGGTCAGATGAGGAAAAATCGGCTAAATCAGCATGAAAGAAATCGGCGAAATCAAGTTAAAAGGAAATTTTTCATTAATATTGGGATTCCTTACAATGAAAAGCCGATTGCTCAAAAGAAGAACAAAAGAAGAGCCGGTTGCTCAAGGGGCTACTGGTCCTACATAACTACTCCTCGCTAGCGTCGTCGTCGTCGGCGTCGCCATCGGCGCTACTGCCGGAGAAGTCCTCGCCGCTGCTGTCCCAACCATCGGCTGGGGCTTCCTCCTCCTCCTCGTCATCATCATCATCCTCGCTATCCGCCCAGCTGCGGAAGCGCTTCGTTGGAGGATACCCAGCGGAGGAAGAGGAATCATCTTCTTCCTCCCCATCTTCTCCTTCCTCGTCGTCATCATCGTCTTCGCTGTCCGCCCACATGCGGGAGCGCTTCTTCGGCGGAAGCCTAGCGGAGGGGGAGGCCTTGGTCTTCTCCGCTTCTCCTTCTTTCTTCTCCTTGTCAGAGGAGATGGGGTCCGCCCCGGAGCGGGGATCGTCCTCTTCCTTGTTCTTCGACGGCGATTGGAGAGAGAGGCCTAAAGCGGAGGAGGAAGAAGAAGACATGGCTGCAGGGGAAGAGGGTTTTTTGGCGTTGGTGGACAGAGTAGAGCAAGAGGATGAAGTGGTGAACCGTTCGGCACAGATAAATGAAGAGAGTGTAGTGGAGATTTAATGCCATGACGGTTCTCGAGGGCGTGATGCCGAAGTTGTCAATTCATATAGAGAAACCCAGGAGGCGAGGCGTAATGATGGAAGATTCTGCGGCAGTTCTGCTCTGCCACGACATGACCCGACGAAAGAAGAGCATAATGATTTTGGAAATGTCATTTCCAAAACCAGGGGGGCATGTGTTATCACCAGAATTTGACCGAGTCAGAGGTGGGCCGCGATCAAGATGGACTCGAAGAATATATAGATGGAAGAAATACGTGAATCGGCCTTACGTGCAAAGTTTGGGCTAGTTTGCCCTTGTATCTGTAAAATATTAGTTTACGTGTCGGTTAAGAGTTAGAGTTTTACCCGTGCACGGTTAGGTGCACGCCTAAATTAAAAAGTCCCTTGGACTATAAATATGTATCTAGGGTTTATGGAATAAACAACAACCAACGTTCAACACAAACAAATCTCGGCGCATCGCCAACTCCTTCGTCTCGAGGGTTTCTCCAGTAAGCACCATGCTGCCTAGATCGCATCTTGCGATCTAGGCAGCACAAGCCTGCCCACGTTGTTCATGCGTTGCTCGTGCTGAAGCCTTTTGATGGCGAGCAACGTAGTTATCTTAGATGTGTTAGGGTTAGCATTGTTCTTCGAATTACATGCTTTCGTTATGCGACCCTTGCACATCTAGCCGCCCTACACCTATCTTAGGTGTAGGGGCGGCACCCCGCTTGATCATAGTTTAGTAGATCTGATCCGTTACGGTTGCTCCTTGTTTCATCAAGGATTAGTTTAACATCCGCAATAGTTAGGCCTTACAAAGGGTTGGAGGATCCAGCGGCGTGTAGGGTGACGTTTGCTAGCCCTAGAAAGGATGTTCCGGGGATCAACCTCGTGTTGGTTTTTAGGCCCCTGTCTAGGATCGGCTTACGGTCACCGTGCGCGAGCGCGAGGCCCAATCGTGAGTAGGATGATCCGATTATGCGGTGAAAACCCTAAATCGTCGTAGATCTCATTAGCTTCATCTTGATCAAGCAGGACCACCATATATTCGGACACCTTGTCCGAATCATGGGTGGATCGGCTCTTTGAGCCGATTCACGAGATAACCCGAGAGCCGATCGAGGCTCGTATTTAATGTTTACGTGTATGCCATGCAGAAACTAAGCGAGGCATCATCCACACCTTCCCGACCGGTATAGGTCAGGTGGCACGCCCTTGCGATAGCATCGGACGTGCGACCAGGAGGCTTTGCGGGCCGTCGCTCTGAGGGACTGGGGCCAGCCGCAGCCCTAGTTGTTCCCGGCTCTACTGTGTTGCCCGTCTCTGCCCGCCAGAGGGTTTCTGACGTCAACAGCACCATATGCCACAACGGGTTATGAGACAATATGGGTTACTTCAGCCTTTCCCGCCAGAATGGAAGGACACGAGTACAGTACTCCACGGGTATGACCCCTTTTGTAGCTTAATCTTTTGTAAATTGATGTATTTTTCAAGGGTTATAACATGGGTTTCTCCATTCGCAGCTTTGACAAGAGGAGGAGCAAGAAGACGGATTGGCACAAGATTCATAGGAAGTATGTGAAGAAATTTGTCATGCGAGTGGAGGAGCAAAACAAAGCAAAAGGAATCCAATACGAAGAACATAGTGGGGATGCTTTGAACCGGTACCTCCACTGGTTTCTTGAAAACACTCGTGTTCAGATCCTTCCGGAAGCTTATGGGCACGAGATTTTGGAAGAGTCGTTGGTATTCGACGATGTTGCCACCCTCGAGTACAACAAGCTTGTTAGGGAAGGGCGCCAAACCTCTTTTGCTCCCATGCTGAACTTTGTGGTAAGATGTTGTAGTTTTGGTTTGTCCATTCATATGGGTACCTCTTTTGCTCCCGGCCTCGACGAGTTCATTTATTTGTATCACAGCGCAACGAGATTCAGAAGGTGCAGCTGAGCATGAGAGCGCATTTGAGTCGTTCCAACATGGTGAGAAGGGCAAGAGTTCATTTCGAGAATTTGTGAAGGTTCGTCCATAGAATCACATTTTAGTTGCTCGTTGCATCTTTCATGTCCACATGTTGACTAGTTGTTGGTTTTTCAGCGCCAGGGCTAGAAGTTACGACGGTTATCTAACCTACTTGGTTGTCGTGATCCTGAGATTATGACACCGCCCCATTCAAGGTCTACCTCACCCTCCGACCATGATGATGAGCCCAACTCCAGCTCTAGTGCCCGTGATGACGAGGTTTCCGATGAGGTATCACATCGCCGCTCTTCCCATGTGTCCGTACTTGTTTGTTGTGCATCCATTCATTACTTGTTCTATTTGAAGGCCCAAGGTGAACATGAGGTGGATGAGGTCGTGCCATTGGGCAAGTATGTCAAGAATAAACGGTCCGCATACAAGTTAAAGCCTAGAAAGGAACGACAAGATAGGTTCACACCGGATGCATACGCAAAAGCGTCCGCAAGGAAGGTGAGGAAGAAAGCCGTCATCGTGTCTGATGAAGCAGAGCACATGGAACCGCGTCAGAAGATTCCGCATAGAAGGGGAGGCAAGACAAGCGTGCAATGAATTAGATGTCTTTGTTGGTATGCAAGAATATGATCGTTGTGGTGCTAGTTTTTGTTGTAAGAACTTGACTATCTAGAAGATGTTGGAATCTGGTGTGGAACTACTATGTACAATGTGGTGCTAATTTACTTGTTCTATTTGTTGGTATGCAAGAATATGGCCGTTCTTATGCATTATGAAACTACTATGTACAATATGTACAATATGAGTATCTAGAAATTGTTGGAATCTGGTGTGGAACTATATTTTTTGATGTTTGGCTTGGGCTTGTACTGTGTCCTGATGGAAATATAATTTTGCTAAATTTTACAGTGCAGCGCCCGGCGACAATGGCGTTGCAGCCCTTCAGTGCAATGCCGCCAACTGAGGCGCGGCACAGATGTGGCGCCGTCGACCGTGGCGCGGCACGCCTGCAACTCCGAACGCCGAACGGACGTCACGATGTCCCAGGGTGTTAGCGTCGCGGTGTCGCGTCGTCCACGCCGGCGTCGCAGCCTGTAGTGCCGCGCACCAGGCTGGGGCGCCACACTACCACGGACTGGGACCCGCCTGGCCACGCTGGCGCCTCTGCCGCGCCGACAGTCACGGCGTGGCACTGATGTTTGCAACGCCCCCGTTGCAGGCGCGGTATCGACGGGTTCTTCCTGCGAAATAGTTTCGCATAAGTTTTTTTTAAAATTTCTTTCACTTTTAAGTTATTTTTGTGTAAATCACCACAATAACTTATCCGACACAGGTTTAGAGATATGATTGGCCGTAGCTCGCACGGCACAGAAACACATTTTAGTGGTATCCGATCCGAGATAGCCAGGTTCTGGATGACGTCCCCACAAATATATGCGAATAATCTCCCCTTGTCTCTCTCCGAGGCTGAAAGAGGGCGGCAATTAAGGGCATGAGCAATGGTGGCATACACAACTAGCTGCTTCATGTAAAAAAGTTGTCATAAGCAACATGATCAATTTTATCTCTTCAATGGAAGCTACAACTTTAGTCAGAGAAAAGAGAGAAGGGACCCCACAAATATGACACTATGTATTTCTTTCTCTCTCCAAAAAGCATGTTTTTTAGGCTTGAGATCCCACTTCTTGAAGAGGAGGCTGCCTTCTCATCCGAACCTACTTTGGACCACCCGAATCTAGTTAAAGGTGTGAGGCAGTAGGTCTAGGGCAGTGCATTGGGCATGCCTAATAAGCTTGCAGCCACTCTTTTGCGGATTGATCAGCAGCTTATGCTCGTGGAATATACCATAGCGTGATAACTCTGGGTCATCATTTAATCGTTTGGGGGCAACAAACAGGTCTGACATGTCTTTCACTAGTTGGACCCGACTGTGACAACGTTTTGTGATTTTTTTTTCCTCCTTAATAAGCCTGAATTGTGAGCCACATCACTTGCCGTTTTCAGAGTAGAAGAACGTGAAGTTAATCTTCACTTGTTCAATTTAATTCAATGCCATACAGTGTGAATCGTATGTTTTGCCATAGATGAGAAATTTCAACGGGTTCGGGGGACTTTTCTTGATTCGCACCGATCGCCCCCATCGGCCCATATGGGGTTCAGACTTCAGCCTTCAACGGGCCTCCTAAACCGGAAAGATTGGACCAAGAAATGTGGACACTCACCCAAGACCACTAAGTTTGGGGTGGAGTTAGGGTGTCTGGTGCCACGTCGGTGGTGGAGGCCCCACTTGTCAACATCGAATTTTGTCACCGCCTTCGCCACTCCATGTCCCTTTGCTGCCGCCGATCCACCGCCTACGTTTTAGACGCCTTTTAGCCGCAGGTGGGGTCGGGCATGATGGATCCAAGCAGTTCATAGCACACCTTCACCGCTGACACACGTTTTCGATGATGAATCCTTTGATGATGATGACATAATCATCGTCTTAGCACTTCTATGATTTGAGGAGCACCAAAATGCATTGCCCTACCACCGAGGTTCAACACTGGGACACTTGCCGATCATGGTAGGGCAGCCGGCCATGATCTCCTATATGGCTAATATTTAAGGGCCAATCCAACATTTCTTCCAAAGATGTTGCGCAGTGCTTTTACCATGTCAAAGGATGTGTTCGTGCATCTTATATCCGTGTGTGTGTGTCACGGAGGAGAAGGGGGTACGGTGACTAAAGAGGGATTGCATCGGGTTGCTTGGGTTCTCTTCTATTTATCCGGTGTCTTGCATATGGAGCTATTATAGATTGCATTCTGAAATGAACTACTTTAAAATGGAATCTCACAATGACCTCAACATGTTGGAACACTCTCCGATTTTTGCAAGACTTGTTGAAGGCAACACCCCAAAGCGCAACTTATGGGATCAATAATCACCAACACAAAAGGAGGTAGTACCTAGTGTGTCATTTATCCTTAGTGCATGGCATTTTTAGGACAATCCTCGAACCCTAAGGTAACAAACGACCTCTCCTTGCAACACAACAAGAGAGTTATAGTGACAACATCATGGATACATTATATTTATCTTATCAGTGGAGCGGGTATTGGTGTGCTCCGAACTCGTTGTGCTATTGTCCACCACACCCTGCTAAAACATGATCGATAGATCAAATGTGGCAAGTCATGATTGCTTGTATCAGCATGTACAACATAGTTGTGGAGAATGAACGGAATGGTCATCGGCTGCATGATCTTTAGGGTGACTTCAGGAGCCCTCTTGTCGCAGACTTCCTCAACTGCATCAGAAAAATCATGGTCAATGTGTTCATTGATAACTCCAAGATGATCTAGTTGAGCATGTGTGAATCATCAAAGAAAAACAATAGTTTTAATGCTCATGTGTTCTAGTGGACAATTCTTATCTTTTCAAGGAATTTCAAATTTCAAAGCACCTACCAACGGTAATGATAGCTACAATAACCATATGTGCATGTGGAATTGTATTTCCGTTTGAATTGTTGTATAGACTTACTATTTCATTGTTTGGATTGTCGTTTAATTAATTCGTGTGTTACTATCTTGCAATAGACTTGTTTGATCAAGTACATAGATACAAGAAAAAGAAGAAAAAATAGACAACAATCGATCCATCCGGGTGTGTCCTTGGGCGCACCCGCCCCATCGGTTCGAATAAGGCGTCTGAACTCCGAACGTCCCGAAACAAACACAATTAAGGTGCTTCTGGTCATTCTCCCTTGGAAATGCGCTAAAGAGGGGCAATCGATTCATTGTGGCCCTCTCAGCTACCATGGTGTGCCACACTTGCAATACCCGGCTCTCAAACCACCGAAACCCCGAATAAGGGTATATTACCTTGAGTTGAAACAACAACAATGCTATATATGAGATTAATTTGTGTCCATGCTTGTACGATGCTGCCCTATCCCCGTTCCGTGGTGCGCCTAGCATCAACATAGGGTGTGTGGAGTTATTTCCCGGCATATCTCCCGGCATCCGGTTGGTGTGGTTGCAAGTCTAGCCCTTTCAATCTACGGTTCTAAAATTGACGATGTTTGTTTTATGGTGTGTTGGTCCTTTGGACCTTAGCACGAGCATCGTTATATCTACTACAACAAGCTCTAATACAATAGGTTGTGCCCGGCTATGTTGAGGGAGGAGCGAGGATGGCGGCACGCTTTCGGTTTATTCTAGTGCTTGTAGTCTTTGCTAGGTGGTCCAATAACATATTTGTATTTATTATTATTTTTAAAGCTCTATGTACTACTGTTGATGATTATTAATAAATTGTTGGAATTTTCGCAAAAGAAACAATCCGACCAAAACGTTGTATCAAGGTGGAGCGACAGATTTCGGTATCGTATGTGAACCGTACACGAAATGTCGTACTCGTTTCCGGTGAAAAGAAGATCTAGGCAGGTGAAAATCATGTCGTATGAGAACCAACCTATGGTTGGATGGTTAGGAGGGCAGTGGCACCCCCAGCCCACCAGAGTTCAAATCCCAGATTTGACACTTTGGTGTCTCATAAAGGCGGAATATTCTTCAGTGGGAGGCGACGTTCCCGTCGACGACGAGGCGCCTGTGGTGACTTCGTCAATCTCAAGACCCGCCGGATCAGTTCTTCAACGCAGTCTCTTGGAGGTGCTCATAGGGGTAGGGTGTGCGTGTGTGCGTTCATAGGGGTGAGTGTGTGCGTGTATGTATGAGCGTCTTTGATTGTACTGTGTTTCGCAAAAAAAAAAAGGTGAAAATCATGTGGTCGACTCCGGCAAAGTCATGGCTCAAAAGGTTGAGTGGATTTCATCGATTTCGGCTGTGTATTCAGGTGATGTCTAGTCTTCACCTGAAATATTTTGGTTATTTTTTCTTCGATGGATGGAACAAAGTGATAAATCCTTACCGACATAAAGTTATCACCTCTCCTCGAGAAGCCGCAGTTCAGGAGCGAGTCGGTCAAATAGCTTGACCCCAGCTTTCTTGCACTCCAGCACTACAGTACATCGCACGAGTCCTACCTCAAATGTTTGGCTTGTGGATTTTTTAGAATTCTTCAGGTTTACGAGTCCTACATCAAATGTTTGGCTTCCCAGGCTCCCAGCTATCAGAGTGGATCGTAGCAGGCTAGACCAGAATCAGGAAACAAGCCAAGGACATGGCCAATTTTTTAGGCGAGTTTGATCTGTTTTAGCCAAGGATTTGAATTCATTTAACTGTTGCAGAGATGGTTGTAATGTTCAGGGTAACTGTCATGTTGATCTCAGCCTGTCTGGAGCTCTACAATGTGGATTTTTCAGAATTCTTCAGGTTTACGGCTCTACAATTTGCGTTTTTCTGAATATTCTTCAGATACTTACACATTGTGAAAATTTGATTATTTCAAAAGAGTTGAAGTGTTTGTTTGTTCTGCATTCCGGTGCTTTAATGTAGTATCTGAGTATCTCTCGCTTTGTTCAGTTCAGTTGATTCTCAGCCTAGCAATGGGAAGCTAGTCGAGTCATACCAAAGGCAAACGATTACACCATTTTGGCACAGAAAATTTGAATCATAAACTATGACAGTATTTCACTAGAGTGAAGTGAAACTGTCAGGAAAACGTCCAATTACCATTGGGAAACAATCACAACCCCCAAGCAAACGGTAAACCATCAAACGATAGTTTAACAGTACTATAGTAAAATAGTACAGACAAGCCATGTTAGCTTATAACAACACTGGTGAGATTGAAAGTGCAAACCCATCTATTTTTCCAAGTACAAACAGAAAATGAAGTAACTGAATCTGATGAAATAGATTAGGTTATGCATGGGCCTCAGGGTGCAATAACATTCATGTCACAGAGGCGACTATCCACAAATTCATCTCTAGTGCTGATCATGTCGCCAGTAGGAAATAAGCATCCTGTTTAACACTTCCTTGACTCATTTGTAGAAGTCAAAGTCTGTATCAGGCTTCTTCACATTGGTTCGGTAACCCTTCTCGAAGTCCTTGGGGAGGATAACATAGCGATTTTTGCGGACAGCATGCATGCCGGCTTCTTGGCAAATAGCCGTGATCTGAAAACAAATGTGGCAAAGATTGTTATAAAAGGCAGGCAGAGAATGGGGTAATGGTGTTGTCACTGGGTATAGTTATGTAAAAGTATCAACAGAGATCAGGTTTATATCAGATTAAGAACCTAGGGACAATATTATTATCATGGAATATCATAATTTTCTTATAGCAACTTATCAAGTATATAAGAACTACTGTAGAAAACGAGCATATCTGGATATAACCTCAATAGGGACCTCAACTATTATCTTGTTTCGAGTTAGGACTGACAACAGTGCATTTTGCAACAATGAACTACCATGGGGATGAGGATTAAAAAAGATCAGACCTGGATGTACCAGGAGCATCACATCAGATTTCGTAGGTGTCCGTTCTTATGAAACAAATATGTAAGACGTACTAAGAAAAACTTTTAAGGGCCATTACATAGATGTAACGAAATTTCTTATGCAGCAGCAGTATGAGTGCAGATTTCAAAAGTATTTAACATAATGGCAGGCACTCACATCAGCATTTAAGGATGTTGTCATGACCATTAAATAGACGTAATGAAATTTCTTATGCTGCAGCAGTAAGAGTGCATATTTCAAGAGTATTTAACATAATGGAAGGCACTCACATCAGCAGCACTGATTTTATCCGGTCTGGAGACATAATCTTCCAAATCAACCTCGTCACTCAAGTTCATTTTAGATGTACAGACCTGAAGATAATAGGAAAAGTCAGTTACCAGATGCAAACAAAAACATACCTCAGAAGGATCATGCAACTAAGTTCTTCAATAGTTCAGTCTTGTACATAAATGCAAGCTTATAACTAATTAGGTAGCTGGAGCTAAAGATGAGTGTTTGAGACCAAATTTACTGTTCTTACTAATAAGTGCAGTGAAAGAACTAGGAATACAAGACCAACAACACAATCTGCTACATTCAAAATAGTGTACTATATAGTAATAGTAATATACAAAAGTGGTTGTAAACAATATACATTCAAAAAGTAAACCAGCAAGTTTTTACAAAGAAACTTACTTGGAAAACAAGCCTCTTCTGCCTCCGGTCTGGTAGAGGGAACTCAATTTTCCTGTCCAGTCGTCCAGGACGCAAAAGAGCAGGATCTAGAGTATCTGCACGGTTGGTCGCCATTATAACCTTCACATTAACTGTCTGGTCAAACCCATCCATCTGCATTGTATACAACAATTACAAGGAGAAATACTCAGACCCCTCAAGGATTAAGAAAGCTGCATGCAAGGCCATGTACAATGCTACGTGCTTAGGGGTGCTTACAAAAATAAAACAAAGAATTTTCTTAAGCACCAATGCTTATTTGTACATGAGAGGTGTCTAGTTAGGCATCTTCCCAGTATAAATAAGCACTAATGCTTAAGCAAAAAACCTGTTTATTTTCCTAAGCGCCTCTCTAAGCATCTTGCATTGCACATGCACCAACAGTCCTAACAATTTCTCAACAATAGCCTTCAAACCCAGAAACTAATTCCAAGAGCATGTATGAATTTTGCAAAATCATATAAAAAGAACAAAGAGTTACAAGTCAGTGTATTATTTTCCTCATTGTCATCTATATGCATGTTTTGAGTGCCTGATATTCTAGAGCTAGAAGTTGCGATCAAATCCAGGGACAGATTAACATATTATAGCTAAAAGCCTTACCTGATTGAGTAGCTCCATCAGAATACGCTGAACTTCTCGATCAGCACCAGTCTGAGCATCGAATCGAGCAGTGGCTATAGCGTCAACCTCATCAATGAATATTATAGCTGGGGCATTCTCTTTAGCCAAGCGGAATACATCTCGAACCATCCTTGGGCCCTAAGATAAGACAAGTATCAACATAAGAACTGACAAATCCAAGAAATAGCAAATTCTTGTGCAAAACCATATATAATAAGAATGTATGAACCAGTTGATAAGACAAAACAATAAGAATCATGCGTCATATTAGTGACAGCACAAATAGTAGGCAATTTGACAGTAGTTAAATTGGTATAGTTACTAGATATAATAAGATGTTTGGAAGCACCGCATATGCAATGTCATAGTTATCCGCTGGTGTTACCAGATCGCCCCAGAACAGTTTAGACCAAACAAGTGGAAATTTCGATAATCTCACCAATGAATATGCTAGGCAACCTAAACAACACTTGACACAAGGCTGGTGTTGACAAACTAGACATTTATTTCACGGTCAAAGCATAAAACATACAACAGTATTCAATAGGAACAAAAGGACAAAGCAATGTAACATCAAAGCTATAAATAGATGTTACGCCTATTCCGAGCTTACCTCCCCCAAGTACTTCTGCACAAACTCTGAACCAACCACTCTGATAAAAGCAGCAGTAGTGTGATGTGCCACAGCTTTCGCAAGCATGGTCTTGCCAGTGCCTGGAGGACCATAGAGCAGCACTCCTCTGGGAGGATCAATACCAATCTGCTTGTACAGCTCATGATGTGTCAATGGTAGCTCAACAGCCTCTCGAATTTCTTGTTTTTGGATATCACATCCTCCAATATCCTGAAGATAATCAGAAATTAGGAGAAATGTCATTGACTTTCTTAAATAGGTAAGATATACGCTCTAGAACATTAAAAAAAATCAGTCATGTTATATGCACTTATGCACACATTCTCCACAAAAATAAAATTAAATACAATGTTCAAATGTTCAATATTGGTCAACCTTAAATATTATTAGCTGCATAAACAAGGGATAAGAATGTAGTACATATGTTTAAATGATTACATGGACATACCGATGGTGAAGAAAATCACAGGTAGCATAAAATTAAAAGGATTTATCAAACCAATACTACAGTGGTATGGTAGTTTGAGATCCTAGGTTATGTTGGCAAGAGTAGTTTATTTTTATGGACTAAAAGGATATGCACCAGCAGTACTGAAACTGTAGGTCAGTGTCGACAACTAATCACAGCATTCTAAACAGTCTCTAGCAAATATCAGACAGATGAAAACCAATCGTATATTCTACATAAGTGTGGTATTCACTATTACAGTAGAAGTGTGATATTCACTATCACAACATAAGTGTGATATTCTACATGAAGCAGGCTCGAATCAGGTACAGACATATCCAACTTTCCATAAATCTTGATTCCAATATTCTACCGTTTATTGAATAATTATGCTACAATTATCGCTAAAAAATAATAGAGAAGAATAAAACATTTGAATCCTAACAACAAAGCCAAGAAAAATTAGGATCCCGAGCTGGCGAAACAGCTGATAATCCAAACCTATCTAGGATTGGAGGAAATTGAAAAACAGATAACCTAGATCGCATCCATACGCAGATCCATAACCGTCAAATTAAAGCTAGGGTTGATACGGATCAGAGAAATCCGTCAGAAGACTCACCGAGTACAGGACGTTGGGCTTCTCCGATGAGCCGAGCAGCGAGATGCTGGAGTCGGCCTCGGGAGGCAGGACGTCGACGAGCGCGTTGGAGTGGCGGTGCAGGGCGACCGAGGCGGAGGGCTTGAGGAGCTCGCGGTTGATGGTGCTGAGGATCCGCACGTAGTAGTTGCTGCCGGTGGTGGAGCCGACGATGCCGTTGTTGCCGTCGACCATCTCCATGAACTGGCCGATTACGAGGGGCACGGACTGGATCCGCTTGACCTCCTCCTGCGCGCGCAGCAGCTCGCGCTTGAGGTTCTTCTGCTCATCCTTGACGTACTCCTCCTGGATCTCGACGAACTCCATGTGGCGCTGGAGCGTCTTGAGGCGGCCGTAGAGGTCGTCCTCGTCGTCGCCGCCGGAGGAGGCGGAAGGGCCGGAGGTGGCGGGGTAGGACGGCGGGGGCGCCATCGGGAGAGCCGCGGGAGGGGTCGTGTCGACGGCTGCGGCGGACATCGGGGAGTCTAGGGTTTGGTGTTTGGATCCGCCGAGCGGAGAGGCGTGGGTATATAACAGCAAGGCGATGCGGGCCGAACGGAAGAGGGGTTTGCTTGGAACAAGGGAAAGAGCAGACGCCAACCGCGGCTCATATATCCGTCTACGATTCAGCACACTACTTGCTTTCAGATGATAATACGGAGTAGCGATTATTTTCGCAAAAAATTAATTTGGTTTCCCAATTTCCATATACTCTACTTGCTTTCTTTATCCGACGCAGTCCCTGTTCGGAGCAACAAAAAAATCTCACTACTCGTTACTGACCGTAAATATTTGTCGCAGATTAGACCGGAGAGTACGGTAAGTAAAGCTTGAAAGATGGGATTCTTAAAGAAAAGTTATTTATTTCCATACTTACAACATGTTAACAAATAATAAATCAATCTCACAAAAACGTTAAAAATAGATTTGGCGGATTTTTTTCAATTGGAAAACATTGACGCGTCGGTCTTCAGTTTTCTTGGGAATCAGTGGCACGTCAAAGCCTCACAAACGGTGACGTTTGATGACACCAATCTTTTTTTTACCTTGCCTATTGACACCGATCCAATCCTTGATCAACCTAAATTCTTTTTAGCCGCCCTTATTCCACACAGAAGTGCCCTTGTATTGCAACTATAGCAAAATAATTTAATATATGTTTATAAACATCAAAATAGATATGGTATAATTTCTAGCTCTAAAAGCTCTTATATTTCACTTTGTTTTTTTTGTTTTGTGATGGTATTGTTTTTAGAATATTATCATGGTTATCTAACAAATAAAAAGCAAAATGTAGATCTAGTTGGTCTCGATCGAAAATGAAAGCAAACGAGATGAAAGGGTACTCGCAAAATCTCATTTTCAACCGAAGCCCAACTAAAGGAACACAACCCTAGGTTCTTGCAACGCTGTAACGCATTTGTTCCTAGATCCCATCAGCTCGACCCTATCCCCCAGGCCACCTCTCAACCGTGCATCGCGCTGCCGCCCCACTCCCTCCTTAGATGCAAGCACCACCGCCCAATCCCTCCTCAACCGCAAGCATCGCTAGGCTCCTACCTAACTTCTCCCTTGTCTCCGCGGCAACCGAGCTCGCAGCTGACTCCGCCGGCGCGGCTGTCGGATAGAGCCCTGGAGTAGCGGGGAAGGATGATGGCTTGTCTTTGGCGACGACCGAGAGGAGGAGGGCTCTCGTGGTCGATTTTGTTGGATTGGAGCAGCGCGGTGTGTGCAAATGCCTACTGCGCTCGGCCCCTCTGCTTCCTCTGCTTTATTCACGAGCATCCCCTCCGCTCCCTCGTGGCCCTCGAGGACCCTAGGCCAAAGACGCGTTGGGCTCCCATGTTGCACGTGCGGTTGACCTCAAGCTCCTCCAACGACTCCACCATGTCCCCCTGCCTCACCTGTTTCACCACCACCTCGCTGCCCCCGTCTCCATGAAGAGGATGAGGACAAAAGGTGTGAGAGGAGGGTTTTGGGCGGCGATGCGCCGTTGATCAGATGGATGGGTTGATTTCTAGAATTGTGAGGGGTCAAAATGAAAAAGCAGCGATGAAGTATGACTCACCGGACTGACTGTAATTTAATACTCCACCGCGTGCATGCGGGGGCAAATTTAGAAACCATCCAAATTTTACTCTCAACCGATCGCCTCCTTTATAATTGGGCTGAGATTTTTTCGCCTTAAGCCCTAGGCCGGAGGGAGTATTAAAAATTCCTAGGAATTTTCAAAGAACCCAGACACGATGCCATGACTCTCGTTTTCTCTATTCGTCTATAGATATGCTGTCTTGCAAGTAGATCCCTAAGGTTGTTTATTTCTGTTTCTAGGTCCTTCCACTTCTATGGCCAAGCGATTTTTATAGAAAGGAACCGTGACTTTACATTTATTCTATCTAGGTCCTTACCTTGCATGACAGAGCGAAACTATCGCGGATGAGATTCACTTGCCTTTCTTCTCGTTCGCGAAGCCGGCAGCCACGTCGGGCTCGGGCGTCGTTCATGGCGACAATTCCAGTGACATGCCGCCAGACCTGCACTTCCGCGCGTGGAACGAGGGCAAGCCAGAGTATGCTACATCACCGGTCACCAAGAGCCCTCCGCCCTGCTCGTTTTCCTGTAACTTTTCCGTCGTAGTACTCGCACTGTGACCGGCGGCGTTGTCATTGATTTTGTGGTATGAGCAAGTAAAAAGGTGTTGTATTTTGACGATTGTAGCATCCGGTGAGTGTTCTCGTGGTGTTTGATGTTGGTTTTGAGTGTGTTTCCGTGGTGTTGTCGTCGGGTGTTCCGCCGCCAACGTTGTCGTAGGGTGTTCCACCGCCAACACTGACGAGGGAACACCTCAGCAATGCCTACGTATTGTAGACTAGGGTTTTCGGGAAGAGCGACGATGGAGATTCCGGGGACGAGATTAGGCACACGACGTACCCAGCTTCGGGTCCCCTCGGTGGAGGATCCCTACGTGCTGCTAGCAATCCGAGTATATGATCATAGATGTGTTTCCGTGGTGCCGCCGTAGCGGAGCTATGTTGTCTATATTCTGTCTATGTGTTCTCCCCTTATTTCGGGTGCCCTGGCTAGCTTTATATATGCAACCAGCCTAGGGTTTTACAAGAGTCCTAGTCGACTACTTCTTCGGGTTGCCTTGTTGGGCCTTCTCCATATTAGATCTCCTCCATATTGGGCCGAGCTAGGTATACTAATAATGGGTACCCGAAGGGTATGCCCATGTCGTAGCCCCGAGTTTATAGGGAAGTCGAAGACTTGCATAGAAACTCCAAGCATAACCATCTCCGGAGTCGAAGAAAATACAAGGCGAGGTCCATGTCGTAGATCATGTGTAGCGTAGATGATGTCGACGATTCTTGAAATTATCGGGTGCGCGGCAGCGCTCCCGATGGGAGTAGCCCCGAGTCTATGGGCAACCGCTTGCACTTGGGCATAGACTCAAGTTGTACTACTCGATGAAGAACTTAACTATATTTCTGGAGGACTCGATGAAATCCATGTGCTCCCGATGGGAGTAGGCTCCACTCGAGTCGTAGAATCGAGTTGAGTCTGCAAACCTTGATTGTCATAGATGCTGTCGAAGTTATTTTCTATCGGGTGCGCGACCAGCGCTCCCGATGGGAGTAGCCCCCGAGGCTACGGCCAAGTGTTTGCACTTGGGTGTAGGCTCAACTTGCTTTTAATCGACACCACAATTTTTCCTCTTTCTTGTATCTTATCGGGAGGATGAACAATACTCTCGATAAGAGTAGCCCCGAGCCTATGAGCAGGTGCTTGCACCTAGGCATAGGCTCGAGTTGTACTACTCAATAATCAACTTGGCACAACCCCTCTTTTTTATCGACTCCGTGTCTTTGCTATTTTTATTTGACATCCATATCTATATTGTACGGGGATAATGGTAACTGGGGCTAGTTCATCCGACGGATCGGGTACTAGTTAACTGCTCTAGTGGCAATCCGCAAAAACCTACTTCAAGATCACGTCCCTGGACATGATCTCGGGATATCGGTGTTAACTCCGACAGGTGCCGCTTAAGGTCTTACCATTCCGTCGAGTCCCGGTCATATTTATCGGGTACCTAACGCGTCCGTTAGGATTTTTCTTCGTATCCGTTGATACGGATAAAAGTAGCAGAGCGCAGTCTTCGGCGATGCCACGCCCGGCAGAACGGATCCAGGGTCTTACCTTCGCAAATTTGCGGCATTCAGAAATTGATCGCAACTTTGGCGTTCTGAGAATATATTGTCGAGTGCCTTGTTCGGCTGATGCAATGACCCATTTTGCGGGTTCTTCTATTTTTCTCTCGGGCTTGATGAGACAGCCGAATATATTGGTTATTCTATATTGTCGGGTACATCACCGGTGCTCTTGCTCGGAACAATATGACGAGTCAATGGACCCGAAGATTTGTCCACCTTTTTTTTTTTTTTTTTGGTTCCTCCTTGATGAAAATTTCGTCGAGTTCCTCCTTGAAGAAAATTTCTTCGGGTCCTCCTCAAGGACAATTCTTCGGGTCCTCCTTGAGGATAATTCTTCGGGACCTTCTTGAAGATAATTCTTCGGGACCTCCTTGAGGATAATTCTTCGGGACCTCCTTGAGGATAATTCTTCGGGTCCTGTTCTTTCTTGAAGACAATTTCGTCGGGTTCTCTCTTATAGACTTTGAAATTTTCTTTCTCCTGCACAAATAAACAAACTTTTTCTATCTTTTCCTTGACTCTTTTTTTCGCATGCGATGTCAGATGCTCGGATTCGATGATATGTAAAGTGAATATATGCCGCGCAGCCCCCGAGCATCGGGTGCGGCGAAAGTAAATGATAATCTACTTTATGTGAAATAAAGGAACACTTAGCTTTTTGGACATGACGAAGTCGATGCATGATGAAGTCTTCGAGTGTAGATAATAAATCTAGCCAAAGTAAAAACCACCAAATAGCAAAAGTGGATGCCGCGAAATCGTTGATGAAGAAATAGCCGAGCCCCTGAGCGTTGGTGAGGTGATGTCATGATTGTTGTGTCACAGTCGTGCCCCGAGGCAAAATCATGGTCGAGCCCCCGAGTTTTTAGCCATGATGTCGAAAGAAGTTGACGGAGTTGCGACGGCATATAAGGTGACGCCATTTAATATGAAGCCATAGATAATAATATATGAAGATGAACCCCAGATGAAGTATTTGAGATGAATCCATATTGAAGATTACACCATTAAATATAGAGCATATATTGAAGATAAATCCATCGATATCATAGAGGATGAATCCAGTGACCCGAAGAATCCAGTAATAACCATAAAAGATGAATCCGTTGATATCATAGAGGATGAATCCATTGAGCCGGAGAAAATAGTTCTAGTAATGATCATAGATGATAAATCCACTGACCCGGAAATGCGTCGGATAGTATTATATTAGAGGAAACCAATGATAACCTTGCCGGTATCCAGTGCCAAATAAGATAAATCCATTAAGCCGAAGAAAATAAGTCCACTGAGCCGGAGAAAAATATATCCAGAGCCGAAGAAGATAAATTTATCGGGTACGATGGAGTTGTTCTTGAAGCAGGTCATGCAACGGACGTAGTAGACCGGCGAGTCCGTGCGGTGGTTTAGCCGAAAGTAGTTGATGAAGTGACACGGTCGACACGGCGAGTCCACGACGGGTGAGCCCCCGAGGCGTGGAGAGTGCGCGACGGCGAGATAGTCAGAGCTTATTCGATCTGTTGTGTTATCAAGGCGCAAAAATCTGTGCGCAAATAATAGTACAAGCCGAAGAAATATTTTGCTGGAAAAAAAATGCGAGTAATAATTAATTGAAAATATAGCACCTGATGATCTTTGTATCGGATGACGAGTTCGTGACGACTAATCCGGGATTTGTTGCGAGAATTCCATGGTGACTCGATGATCCATGAATCAACGGGTAAGATACCGCCAAACAGCTCCCAAATAGTCAATCTGGTCTTGTCCGTGACGTAGTTTTGGTTGATGCGGCGAAGCCATGTATCCATATGTTTGAACTTTGCACTGTCACCAATGCGCCGGATTGCTTTGCCTCTATGGAAAAAAATTATTGCCTGGCTCACATGTGGGAGCTAGTACGGGAGAGCACAAGATTGATTGGTTTATTCCTGATCCAGGAGCAGCAGATTGCGTTGGGACACGTGAGTGTGATGGATTGAGGTCAGCTATAGCTGGCCGATTGGATCACAGGCACTCGCACGCGTGTTCTACTTGGATAGGCGCACATACTTTAGCAATATTCTCTCACGCCTTGCTTTCTCATCTTGATTGACTTGAATAAGCTGTTGTGGGGATCGTGTTTTTCCCTGATAACCCGAGAGATCGAAGCGGAAACTGGCGACGGGTTTTACGGAGTTATCCAGCCAGCCGCCAGACAAACTGGTTGATGATCAAGTCGGCGATTTTCTGCTTTGATGCGATCTGAACACTGATGATGATGATGGATCCCGCCCGGATGACGAAATCCAGCCGTCGCAAATTCCCACAGACGGCGCCAATTGACGAGGGAACACCTCGGCAATGCCTACGTATTGTAGACTAGGGTTTTCGGGAAGAGCGATGATGGAGATTCCGGGGACGAGATTAGGCACACGACGTACTCGCAGCCGGGTCCCTCGGTGGAGGATCCCTACGTGCTGCTAGCAATCCAGGTATATGATCATAGATGTGTTTCCGGGGTGCCGCCGTAGCGGAGCTATGTTGTCTATATTCCGTCTATGTGTTCTCCCCTTATTTCGGGTGCCCCGGCTAGCTTTATATATGCAACTCAGCGCTAGGGTTTACAAGAGTCCTAGTCGACTACTTCTTCGGGTTGCCTTGTTGGGCCTTCTCCATATTAGATCTCCTCCATATTGGGCCGAGCTAGGTATACTAATAATGGGTACCCGAAGGGTATGCCCATGTCAAACACGGACAGAGACGAAGTCAATTTCTAGATTTGGTCACGATAGTTGAAACTTGCTCGCTCTGGTACTCATACTGCAATTCGTCTACATTTCCATTTCAGTCATTTTCCTAATAAGCTTCACATTTTCTTCTTCTAAATCTCTGTAGTTTCTTCTTCTGGCTTGCTTACTCGCTCTCGTACTCATAGTGCAATTTGTCTACAACCGGAAGCTTCAATTTTACCTAAATAATAGAAAAAAAATTATAACAATCTTGGCAGTGTTCAATTGCATTCCAAAGTTCATTATCTCCCCTACTTTAAAAGAGCGAGAGCGACCCATCCAACAAATCTTAGCCTTACAGAGCAGATATCCAACGCCTCAAATCGCTCACATCTTTGAAGGGAGCGGACAAGCGGATCAGAACCGTCTCCACTAATCCACGACAAAACAGGATCGTGTTGAACTAACCGTTCGAAACGCCCCGCAGCCTGCCGTCTCTCGCCATCCACCGCGCCGTCCTCTCGCCCTGCAGCCTGCCGTCTCTCGCCATCCACCGCGCCATCCTCTCGCACTCGCCAGCCTGCCGCCCTATCGATGCCCCGCCAACGCCACGCAAACGTTCAGCAACACCCAATCACGTCTGTCACCATTGTCGCCCAGCAGCACTTCTGGACGTACACCACGCCTTCCTCTCGCTGTTGTCGCCCAGCAGCGTCCAGGACAACGCCCTCAATCATGTCTGTCGCCATTGTCGCCCAGCAGCAGTTATGGACGTACACCACGCCTTCCTCCCGCCGTTGTCGCCCAGCAGCGTCCAGGACAACTTCCTCAGTCCTCCCCGTCGAAGCGCTACGCGCAAGTGATTAATTACGCGCTCCACATCTCCTCTTCCAATTCGCCTGCACGATTAAACGAATGATAAATACCTCATGGTCAGCATGTCTTTGAACCATACTATTTCCTGCTACACGATTAAACGAGTGATAAATATCATGGATGTCAAAACAGTATGCGAAATATACCCAGGCTTAAGAGAATCAATTAGCACGCAGGACTTGTTTGTCGTGCTTCCTTGATGTATGGAATTACACCCAGCTAGCTACTAGCTTCTGCGGTGATCTAAAGCAATTGAATTTTTTTTTTTTTTTTTTTTTTTGCACAAAGAAGGGGTCACGCAGACCCCAGAGAGCTGCATTATATTAAACGTGGCAGGTACAATTTACAGGATAGTCCCTTAAGCATCACTCGCACTAAGAACCAACTATTTGAAGAAAGGGCCTCCAAAGTTACAAAAAGCACCTTGGGAAGAAAGATAAGAAAGCAATCAAGTCCCTTGGCACCTCCGCCACAGATCGCCGGTGACCTCCAGGCGTCGCCGCCGAGGTCTGAGGGCAGTGCGCTCGAGGGCCCTCCTCCGACGACGAACCGAAGCCGCCGGCCACCGCAGCACCACCGGGGACGTACCACTTGGGGGCGTTGCAGCGTCGAGCACCGGCAACTGGATTCAGATGATGCCTCCGCATTGGAGGTAGAAGACGGGCCGCCCTTTCGGCCGAAAATCACGACGCCAAAACTGAGCGTCATGTGTTCCGCTTGAATGGAAATCGCAGCTCCAAAGCACCTCGTAGGCAACCAACATGTAGCCACCCTGCCGATGCAAAAGCAAGAACACAGCTTCATCTCCTTCCCACGCATCCACGGCTGGCCAAAGGAGAATCCCCTATGCTGCTTTAGCCTCATCAGATGACCACCAAAATCACTTGCAGAATCCAGGGAAGAGCTCCCCAGATCTGCAGGCTCATCGAGCTTATTGAGCAGATACTTGGCCTTCCAGATCTCCAGGACTGGCTCCTGCCATCGGAGCACCAAGATGAGGTAGAGGAAGACCAAGAAGCCACCGCCGTCGCTCGGGGACGACGGAGCCCGACCTGCAGGCATGACGCCAGACGCCACGGAAGGACACTAAACTAGGAACCCTACTCTACAGCTGTACAGGGGCGGGTCCCTCACCCTACCTCAACGTCGGCAGCCGCCGGAGAAGAGAGGGGAGGGGCCTGACGGCCCGGATCTTGGGTGTGGAGAAAACTAGAAGGGGAGAAGAGGAGAGCCAAAGCAATTGAATCTAAACTACATGGATCAGTGAACTGGATGCAATATCTGAACTATGAAGCTACTATATGAATACCCTAGCAATACGGGACAGTTTCCTCACCATATAAATATATTCAAAGCACAATATAAATATATTCAAAGCACAATTGTTACTAGGATGTACATGATTTCTAGCAATTATTCATTGATGCTATTACAATTTGCTGGCAAGCAGTTTTAATGCCTCTTAATTTTACAGGGTAGAGAAACCTAAATTTGGTATGGCATCTTCCTCACGGACTCCATTCCAAGATATAATTAACGGGCAAAGTCAAGGTAGCTGACAGAACCCGCAATGTTCAGTAAAATCGTTATTATTTGACATTCGTTATTATCTGACATACTAACTTGTCATGTGTATGCAGATTCTAAAGAGGTCAAAAGGCAGAGGGATAGGGAGCGGTATGCAAATAATAAATATGAGATTTTAAAACGCCGACATGAACTACGGGACCTTAAAAAATAGGCAACCACCGCTGTGAATGATGGAAACATACCATGCTCTATACAGGCCACCAGAATATCTGGAGTCACCTAGACTACTAAAGAAGGTCATGTGTTCTATGCTTCCAACATATATGTGCCATGCTAGAAATTCTGAATTTGTAGGTGCAACTACTTACAGGTATGGTGACACATGTTGAGGAGTATGCATCACAGGTGGCCGGTCACGATGAGTCCGCTTGGTTGCATACAAATGAAGCACGCCAGCTCCAAGCAAAACCAGGAGGAGAAATACATATTACCACTCAGTCCAATATTGCAGGGGCAGGTTCACACAGCAGATTATCTGGTAATATATTTGTCTGCATCATGTTTTATTAAATTCAACAATTAAAAATGCTCTACAATATAATCTGACAATGTTCATGTGTTCATATTTTGGGATGCAATCTCATCATTATTATGTCACATAGTAAAGTGAAATGTGTATGCAGATTCTAAAGAGCTCAAAAGGCAGAGAGATAGGGAGCGGTATACAAATAATACTAGTTGGATGCCCGTGCGTTGCTACGGTTCTCAAGTTTCTTGTAAAAAGAATACACGTGAGTGTTCCTATAATTTGCAAGATATGCGAACAAAAGACATAATTGAAACATCCATAATATCATGCAAGAATACATGTTATATTATTATTGTCCTCTTTTTCTCTACATAAGGAAACATCTCTCTATCATAAAAGATAGAATACAAAATAGATTACTTCTTTGCCAGACTCTGCAAATGCCAATATAACAAATCCTATCCATGTCCAACTTGAAAACGGAGACAGCTGATCATGTTGCTCTATTTTTGTGGATTCTGAGCATAGTTCCAAACTTCCTTGCACATCACAAGATTTTGTTTCCCCATTTTCCAAAATGTTTCCTGGGTTAAACTATACTTTTGGCTCTGTATCACATAAATTTATTTGTAGCAGAAGATACAATCTATGTAACTTAATGAGATCAAAACATTGCATTAGTCTCTGCTATACTGCTATACTACAACCGGCAATATAGTAACCACGAAACTGAATAAACCCATTCAGCAATTGCTTACACACAAAAATCATAATAAGATAGGAGACATCATAATGTTGTAAAAATATCGGTTGCAGACCCGCATGCATACAAATATTTGAACTGAATACTTAATTGGCCCAAGCTATAATTACAAATATGTACTATTTTGATTCACATCTATTACAGATATTCCAACTCAATACTTGCAGATATTACAAATATCCCAACTGAATCCCAAAGTTCAGGTTATATGAAAGTGAAGTCCAGTCTACCAAGAACCATCCACGTGTCGACGTATTAACTTTGCAGATATGTCACATAACATAAGATGCAACATAGGACAAAACAGTAAAGTGGGAATTGTATGTATGAGGAAAAAATGATTGGGTATCTAACCACTTAGAAATTCTGTCACCTGAAGCTTGGTATTTTTTTCTAACAATAAATGGGTAGTTGCCACAATCAACTCGTAGACCTATAACATGCAAACTTCAAGTTGCTGTCAACAAATTGTATGCAAGGTATAAATTAATCCCAATCCTTAAAACGAAAAGCTCTTTTATTATCCATCCTCTCCATCCACATAAAAAAATAAGCATGTATACAACTAAATTTCAAGAGCAAATACCCTTCTAGTTAAATTTCTAAAACTTGTGTCTAATTTGAGAAGGCCAAGTTGCTGATAAATTTAAATCGTTTCTGAAGAGATGTACATTGGTGTAGCATCAGATCAGGTAAAAGTATCACAAACTTGATCCAACCTGATGTACCCGAGTTCACCGGATCTTCTGCCAACGACTTCTATGTGAAGTTGCAAAACATTTATCCAAATTAACCAAACAAAAAGGAGCAAAAACATATTGCGCACCCACTTCCTGCATGCAATTGGAATAGTTTTCATCTTTATAAGTTTATAGCATTATTATAGAGACAGAAGAAGAGAACACAAAGAAGTTCTACTTCATTGGTGAAAAATAGACTATAGACAATTTTTTCTTATTTCTCAAGATTCCCGCTCGCCTTGGTAGATGTAAAGATTTTTTTCTCTCTCTCCTTCTATCCGAATGTCAAAGCAAAATAGACAGTGACTAATACACCCACACCCATGCGTGTAAGTAAAAAAGTATTTCCCTTATTTAGATAGACATACAAACTAATCAGGTGTATTCCCACAAGAAAAAATAGAAGCAAATTTTATTCTTTGTACATTATAATTCGGCCATGGAAGGGACCAAAATAGGAAAGCACCACACCATCCACTCTAGCTTAAGTTAGTTAACATATACATCATTATCATGCTATCTTCTACACCCTGGCATTTCATACAAGGCATTATGTGGTGATCTCCTACACCCTGGCATCATGTACAAGAAATGTTAAGACTAAAATAAGCTACCTCTATTACTTCACTGAAAACATCACGTCCAAACTCCTAGGAAGAAATCTCACTCCAATGCACTCAATCTTATGTGGACCTGCACAGGTGGGATAACAATCGTGTAAGGCAAAGACCATAGGATTGACAAGATGAAAGGAAGTCTAGATAGAATACCAGGTTTTCTACCAGAGAGTATGTAACTTCCAGTAGGCTCACCACCAGTAACCTAGAAAACAAGAAAATTGTATCAGGAACATATATACGGTGCACATAACAGAGAAGATTTGTTTGGGCGGAATTTGAAGAAACCTGGATATCGGGATATTTCCTCGAGGAAACGACAAACACCAGATATTGTCCCACCTGCCCCGATTCCACCAATGAATATGTCCACCTTCCATTTCGAATCCTCCCAGATTTCTACCTGAGTGAAAATGAGCAAGCAGGTTACACACAACTTGAGTGCCTCGACACATGTGTTGTATGTCCTTGTTACGGTTGGGTTAACAGGGTTGTTAAACTGCTAGAGCATGCAAGACTTAAGCGTCTTGTTCGGAATTTCTGCATCTGTAAGGACGAGTTTGACGCCGAAAGCTTTGAGCAGAAATCTCATCTCCATGTTCATGGGCGTTGGCATTGTCAGTATCAACTTGTATCCCCTCGAGGTGGCGATGAAAGAGAGGCCAATGCCCGTGTTTCCGCTCGGCGATGAAAGAGAGACCAACTGACCTACCACCATCACCAACTTGTATATAATATATCTTGAAATGCACTAAATATATGGAATAATTTGCTACTTATGTGTAGGGAACAAACAAATAGCTCGACGCAGTGTAGTGAGATGAACAAACATAAGAACATCAAATCAATTTCTTAAATCACAACATGCAAGTATCAAGTATGTCACCTTTGGAACAGACATAGCACCTTCACCAATATGAGTCCAAAGCTCTGTCAACATATTTGGCAATAGTGTAAAATGTTATTTCGTTCGGAGAAAATATCCAAGGAATTGACAGTTAAGAAAGCCTTCAGCCAGTGCTTCCGTAAATACCATTTTCCATGTTTGACATCAAATACCTTACACAACGGAGGATCTATGCAGATTGAGAGAAGCATTGTTGAAGGACTGATATCACAATGTTACCTGGACTTCTATGTGCCTTGGTTGAGTAAAATATTTCTCAATCAATAGTGTGTTTGTGCGAAATGATGCTGCTACTTCACGTTGAGCACTCAGTACAGAATCCACTAAGCCATCAGGCCCTTGAACTATTCCCATCCACCTGAATACAAAGATCAAAGATCAATAGAAAAGCATATATGACAGAAGATTTGATTAGTGCAGCGCCATTTAGTCTATACTTAGCCTACTGCACAACCATACTAAAAATCTTCAGCATAATTTGTACCTAATTTTGCATCTCACATATCAACAAAAATCTCTATAGAAGCTTGAAGATCTCACAAAATCATGCAATGGAAAGCCGACCCTGGTGAAGCACCCTGATAATAGGCCTCCAACTACAGCGACCAGACCAAAGGGAGTCCCGAGAGTAAATGGCCCAATCTGTGCCAAGCCGACGGGGCGTGCGGATGATTGTCTGGAGTAGCCATGTTGGGGCAGCGCTCGGAGGAGATCCCGTGGAGGTTGTAGTCACGAGCGTGGCGGCGTGGAGGCGCGAGGGGATGTCCGCAGCAAACCGGGCGGTACGCGAGGACGGCCGTACGAGGTAGGGATCTCCCGGAAGGGGCGGCACGCAGCTACAACAGCTGGCCGGCAGGGGGCGGCGCGCGACATGGTCGTGGTTGGGGAAGGACGATTTGGCCGCAGGTGCTCCTCCCCTCGTCAAAGATCCGCGAAGAACTCAACCCGCTCGACATAAAATCCCTGCTTGACGGAGTCTCCCTTCTCAGCGTGATATCCAGGCGGGCGGGAGGCAGGGGTGGTACAGTGGTGGTGGCGGCTCAGGGACGGCGCTGGGTGGCGAGGCGGTGGCCATTTTTTCAGGAGGAAACCCTAGGCGAGCAACCGAGAGACTACCTGCGATGCCGAGAGACTACCTTCGGTGGTCAGCTGGGATTACGGTTCGTGGGATTTGCTTGTAGATCGGACGGTGAAGTTTGGTCGCGGGATATTAGACGGGTAGGATGTTTCTAATGACGACCATTAAAGTGCGTTGAGTGTCAAACGACCAACTCCCATTTAATAGTAAAGAAAGATGAGATCTTAAAACGCCGACGTGAATTACGGGAGCTTAAAAAACAGCCACACGCCGGTGACAATGAGGAAAACATACCATGCTCTACACAGGTCACCACAATATCTAGAGTCACACAGATACAGAACATTGCTACTGAAGAAGGTCATGTCTTCTATACTTCCAACATATATGTGCCATGTTATTTCAAAGGCTGATTCGCAGCTATAAATACTTACAGATATTGCACCACATGTGCAGCACTATGCATCTCAACTGGGCGGTGACAATGAGTCCGATTGGTTGCACAGAAATGAAGCATGGCATATGCAAGCAAAATCAGGAGGAAATAGACCTATTCTTGTCGCCCAATCCAATATTACTGGGGCAGTTTCACTCAGCCAAATATCGGGTAATATATTGTTGGGCCTCTTGTTTAATTTATTTCAGCAAGTATATATGCTCTACATCAGACTTGTACGAGTGTGGTGTTGTGGCAATGTGTTTATGGAAATACTCTGACAATGATATTTTATTAATGATCCTGTGACAGACCTAACAAACAATCGTGTATGCCCAAGCCAAAACCGCCCTAAACGCAGTAACATGTCATGGTATGCTCGAATGTCTGAAGAAAATAAAGCTGAGTATCTACAGAGACAGCGTATAGCCTACCAACAAAAGATAGATGCATTTGTGATGGTTAATTGTCATTTCTGCAAAGTTTAAAAAAATTGTGAAGGGCTCCTACTATCTTCACAAGTGGGTACTGTGTGCTTTGATTTACTGCAGTCAATGTCGAGAGTGTGTTTACCTTAGCTCGAGAGGAGTAGCAGCTAAATTCATCACCACAACAGTCACATAATTGTTGCGAGCCCCCAACACTGGTACAACAATTCCACCGGTAACAATAGTGGTCACTGCAAACACGAAAGGAACATTATGAAAAGACTAGCAATGACATGAAAACACGGATAACTTAGTGTCAGACAGTGCACTAATCGCAAACAGGCTTACTACAGTGTATAATATTTGGTGCATTATTTCTGCATATACAACAAAATGACCTTGAAATCGTGAAATACATACATGTTGCGTTGTATCCTCAAGATCTAGATGACACAAACATGGTCAGTGTTTCCCTCATGATCTAGCATAAGAATTGTAGAAAATAAGTTCCATGTTAGTTGTGTGATTGCACACCCTTGTAAAGAACAACAACAGCTTCGCAATTAGAACAAACCTTATATACTCACTAGGACACCATTATCTTCCATTGTGTCATCAAAAATATGTAATCTTGCAGGTCATCGTGTGGTCTATGGATGTTAAACTTCATGGAATACTTCACAGGGGATATTTTATCTGACATTCCCTAGCAGGTATATTTGCTCCATATCGTGATACTTATTCTAGGTTGTATCATTATTACTTCAAAACTAACTTTAATTACTGTTTGATTAATAGGTCAATATGATAGATTTTAGAAACAAACTAGCAGTCATTTTGGTGGATTTACATTTGAATGATGATAATATAAGGAATCGAGACTTGAAAGATGATGAAGACCAAACATTTGATCCCGCTGATTGTGTCATTGTGGATGGACCCCCTAAAAACATCAAAACATCGAAACTAGCATCAGAAATTGGATTCATCTCGCAGTCATTGCTTATGTCACCATCTGCCAATCCAACCGACGAGGAATTAATAGATGAACTTTGCCTATACATCAACACAATTGATGATATCCCTTCACTAGAGTAAGCAACATTTTTTATTTCATTGTATTGCTCTTATAAATTGCAATAGCATACTTGTAATTGTAATTGGCATAATTCGAATTTCACAGGACCGAATGGGTTAGAAGTTCAAGTCCTTATCCTATTAGTCTTAATTTAAGACAAATAAGTAACATACTAAAAAAGAATGAAAATATGGACGTTAGTTGCTTTAATATGGGTCATACGAATACTAGCGTGCCACGACATCCAGCTTGCTAGGGATGTCCCAGTCCACTACATGGATTTGAAGTTCTGTGTAAGTTACTATAACTACATATTAAATCTACTTATATGTGACTCATTTGCCGCATCAATAATGTTTTTTATTATTATTTTAGTTGATGTCTAAATATGCACGAGATCCAAATTGTAGTGATAATACTGACATTGCTAGGTTGGCTCAGTTATTTCTTAGCTGGCCTGACAGCAATTAGTATCATATATCTGAATGCAATATGGTAAGAATTCAATCCTTCATTCTTAAAGAGTTAATTATCTGTTATAATGCTTACTGTATTTTTAAATGTATCGGTGCAGATTTTATTGCCTTGGGATATTGTTGGGTTATTCCAGTTGTTCATCTTGGATCGGAACAAAAAAGTTATCTCTTTTTTGGACCCGCTTCCAATATCATATTTGGGGAAGACTATACTTAAAAATGTGGCCAACAATTTTAACCTTGCGCTCAAAGTTGCAAACCCTGCATCAAAGGATGACATAACTACATGGGGTTGCAAGGTTCCCAAAGTTCCAACAAATGAAGACGAGTAAGAATCTTAACAATGTGTTACAATCTTAACGTATTTATTCGACCCGCAATGTAACATTATATGCATGCAGTGCTCTATCGGGTTATTTGGTTTTTGAGTTCATGCATTCATGGTACGATGGATTGCTATGTTTTCCAGTACCCACGGTGAGTATTTACACATGTTCATTTGCGTACACTTTGCACATGTCTTTTATAACAATTTTATATAATGCATATATAGGACGGTTTTCAACTAAGGAAGCGATTTTTGATTCACATCCTGAAGTATGAAGAAAATGAAGCTTTAAGCAAATATCCCAGCTATTGCACGAAGCCTTATTGATCGCATAAAAAAGTGGACCTTCATGTTAGAACCATCATCCTCGAATAAATAGAAGATACAATGTTGCTTAGTTGTTATTTTAAGTATTTTTGTAACTAATTATAATACATATATTTATATGATTTAGAACTTTATGTAGAGACATGTCCTGTCACACTCACTTCTCACATGGTTGGGCAGGATATATATTTAAAGTATCTCTTTAAGAAAACTCGCTAAATAATACAATTTGAAATAAAATTATTTTATTATAGATTGTAATATCACTGATCACTTATTCTGCACCACCTACACATTTGCTTTATTTAGTGAACTTGTCGATGTGTCTAGAGAAGGAATAAACCATGCGTGCATGCTTTGGGGCAAAAAGGAAACATCATACAGAAAAGTTCACTGTATTTTCATACTGAAAAGGATATGAAGAATAACAATGTGGCACAGCAGTCAATTAAGAATATTAAAGAGATGGCCTGCTAAAACATGTGGTCCAAGTGATAACACATTTTGAGATATACATAAAATGTGGCAGCAGTTTACCTTGCAGACGTTCTCTCAACACCCAATATAATTCCAAGATTAGATCCAACAAGATCCCAGAAACATTGGCTCTCCTTTTCACGAATTTCCTGAACTGAACGGAACCTTTAAGTGCAATGATAGTCATATCGGATGTTGGATCCTTCGGTGGCATTACGTGCTTTCCTTGCTTTGTGAATACAACTCGCCCATCCAGAAACTAAGTTTTGGTATCTGCCAAAAATAAGACCATCGGCTTGTTAAATTTCAACCGTGTCAAATTATTATGAACAAGTTTTATACATTGTAGAAAATAAAACATTAATGAAATGACAAGGCAAGGTCAACTAAACTAAACATATTGCAAGTGCGAATACATCCTGGTGCACAAAAGATCAAAGTTAACTGGGCACTCCAGTATTTTTATAGATCAGCCCATTTGAGACAATGGCATGTGCCTCACAAAATAATCACCATAACATGAGCCAGCAAAGTTACAGCATAAAGCACATATATTGACTCACATATTTGAAGTAAATCTATTCTATCCTTTACTGATTGCACAACTTATAAGTAGGGTATCTCCCAAGTAAATTACCATACCAGGAATAGACCGTCTCAGAAAAGGTAATTAACCACAAGCATAGTTCAACAGGCTGATGACACAAGATTGTTAGAAATAGATACATTTATGAGAATAAAACAAAGTACATGAAAGTGCAGATAGTGGACATGCTCTTTCCGAGGTATAACAACAAATAGTAGATATGGTCTAAGTACTTTTTCATGGTACTTGTCCTTATTTTATTAGCGAGAGGAGGAGTGGGATGTTGACCTCATCGAGATTAAATCTAACCAAGTATATATATCAATTGGCAAGTACTGTTCAAAATCAATTCACTCCACAATCTAGCTAAATTTCTACAGATTCATAGCATATCCTCATTTTTTTTATCAAAACCAATTCACCCCACAATCTCACAAAATTCCTAAGATGAGCGCACACGACAACCCAACCACAGGTACACACACACAACACACTTGCACATGCTTCTGGCGATCTACACTTGCAACCTTGCAGTTGAGAACGATTAAAGTACACACTGTCCAATTATCACAAAACTCATTCCTTGGTTTGACATGAACCAAGCAAGACAATAGACACTACAACAGCAAGTATTGTGATTATATAGAAATTTATCCAAGTAATTGGCAAGACTACAGGTCACAATGAATTACAATTAAAGGGTGAAGGGCCAGTCAGAAATATATACCTGCGCATCGTCGACCAGTGAGCTGCAGGGTGATCAATGGTTCAACACCATCAACTTGGAGGGGCGTGATACGTCTCCGACGTATCGATAATTTCTTATGTTCCATGCCACATTATTGATGATATCTTCATGTTTTATGCATACTATATGTCATATTTATGCGTTTTCCGGAACTAACCTATTGATGAGATGCCGAAGGGCCGGTTCGTTTTCTGCTGTTTTTGGTTCCAGAAATCCTAGTAAGGAAATATTCTCGGAATCGGACGAAATCAAGACCCAGCATCCTATTTTTCCACGAAGCTTCCAGAACACCCGAGAACCGCCAGAGAGGGGGCACAGTCCCACGGGACCATAGGCCGGCGCGACCTGGGTGTGGCCCGCGCCACCCTATGGTGTCACCGCCTCTTCGACCCTCTGACGCCGCCTCTTCGCCTATAAGAAGCCCCTCGACCTAAAACCTCGAGAAAAAAAAGCCACGGTACGAGAAACCTTCTAGAGCCACCGCCATCGCGAAGCCAAGATCTGGGGGACAGGAGTCTCTGTTCCGGCACGCCGCCGGGGCGGGGAAGTGCCCCCGGAAGGCTCCTCCATCGACACCACCGCCATCTCCATCAACGTTGTTGTCTCCCATGAGGAGGGAGTAGTTCTCCGTCGAGGCTCGGGGCTGTACCGGTAGCTATGTGGTTCATCTCTCTCCTATGTTCTTCAATACAATAATCTCATGAGCTGCCTTACATGATTGAGATTCATATGATGATGCTTGTAATCTAGATGTCATTATGCTAGTCAAGTGAATTTTACTTATGTGATCTCCGGAGACTCCTTGTCCCACGTGTGTAAAGGTGACAGTATGTGCACCGTGTGGGTCTCTTAGGCTATATTTCACAGAATACTTATTCACTGTTATGAATGGCGTAGTGAAGTGCTTACTTATATCTCTTTATGATTGCAATGTGTTTTGTATCACAATTTATCTATGTGCTACTCTAGTGATGTGATACGTCTCCAACGTATCGATAATTTCTTGTGTTCCATGCCACATTATTGATGTTATCTACATGTTTTATGCACACTTTATGTCATATTCGTGCATTTTCTGGAACTAACCTATTAACAAGATGCCGAAGTGCCGGTTGCTTGTTTTCTGCTGTTTTTGGTTTCAGTAAATCCTAGTAAAGAAATATTCTCGGAATTGGACGAAATAAAAGCCCAGGGGCCTATTTTCTCACGAAGCTTCCGAAGTCCGAAGACGAAACGAAGTGGGGCCACGGGGAGCCAAACCCTAGGGCGGCGCGGCCCCCCTTGGCCGCGCCGCCCTGTCATCCGGGGCCCCCGTGCCCCCTCTCGACTTGCCCTTCCGCCTACTTAAAGCCTCCGTGACGAAACTTCCAGCACCGAGAGCCACGATACGGAAAACCTTACCGAGACGCCGTCGCCGCCGATCCCATCTCGGGGGATCCCGGAGATCGCCTCCGGCACCCTGCCGGAGAGGGGAATCATCTCCCCGAGGACTCTACACCGCCATGGTCGCCTCCGGAGTGATGAGTGAGTAGTCTACCCCTGGACTATGGGTCCATAGCAGTAGCTAGATGGTTGTCTTCTCCCCATTATGCTATCATTGTCGGATCTTGTGAGCTGCCTATCATGATCAAGATCATCTATATGTAATTCTATATGTTGCGTTTGTTGGGATCCGATGAATAGAGAATACTTGTTATGTTGATTATCAAAGTTATGCTTATGTGTTGTTTATGATCTTGCATGCTCTCCGTTACTAGTAGATGCTCCGGCCAAGTAGATGCTTTTAACTCCAAGAGGGAGTACTTATGCTCGATAGTGGGTTCATGCCCGCATTGACACCGGGACAAAGGATGTAAAGTTCTAAGGTTGTGTTGTGCTCGTTGCCACTAGGGATAAAACATTAGTGCTATGTTCAAGGATGTAGTCACTAGTTACATTACGCACCATACTTAATGCAATTGTCTCGTTGCTTTGCAACTTAATACTCGGAGGGGTTCGGATGATAACCTCGAAGGTGGACTTTTTAGGCATAGATGCAGTTGGATGGCGGTCTATGTACTTTGTCGTAATGCCCAATTAAATCTCACTATACTCATCATGATATGTATGTGCATTGTCATGCTCTCTTTATTTGTCAATTGCCCAACTGTAATTTGTTCACCCAACATGCCTGTTCGTCTTATGGGAGAGACACCTCTAGTGAACTGTGGACCCCGGTCCAATTCTCTTTATTGAAATACAATCTACCGCAATACTTGTTTTTACCGTTTTCTCTCGCAAACAATCATCTTCCACACAATACGGTTAATCCTTTGTTACGAGCAAGCCGGTGAGATTGACAACCTCATCGTTTCGTTGGGGCAAAGTACTTTGGTTGTGTTGTGCAGGTTCCACGTTGGCGCCGGAATCTCCGGTGTTGCGCCGCACTACATCCCGCCGCCATCAACCTTCAACGTGCTTCTTGGCTCCTCCCGGTTCGATAAACCTTGGTTTCTTTCTCGAGGGAAAACTTGCTCGCCGTGCTCATCATACCTTCCTCTTGGGGTTGCCCAACGAACGTGTGAAATACACGCCATCAAGCATATTTTCTCGGCGCCGTTGCCGGGGAGATCAAGACACGCCGCAAGGGGAGTCTCCACTTCTCAATCTCTTTACTTTGTTTTTGTCTTGCTTTATTTTATTTACTACTTTGTTTGCTGCACTAAATCAAAATACAAAAAAATTAGTTGCTAGTTTTACTTTATTTGCTATCTTGTTTGCTATATCGAAAACACAAAAAAATTAGTTTACTTGCATTTACTTTATCTAGTTTGCTTTATTTACTATTGCTAAAATGGCCACCCCTGAAAATACTAAGTTGTGTGACTTCACAACCACAAATAATAATGATTTCTTATGCACACCTATTGCTCCACCTGCTACTACAGCAGAATTCTTTGAAATTAAACCTGCTTTACTGAATCTTGTTATGAAAGATCAATTTTCCGGAATTAGTTCTAATGATGCTCGCTGCCCATCTTAATAATTTTGTTGAACTATGCGAAATGCAAAAATATAAAGATGTAGATGGTGATATTATTAAACTAAAATTGTTCCCTTTCTCATTAAGAGGAAGAGCTAAAGATTGGCTGCTATCTCCGCCTAAGAATAGTATTGATTCATGGACTAAATGCAAGGATGCTTTTATTGGTAGATATTATCCCCCGCTAAAATTATATCTTTGAGGAGTAGCATAATGAATTTTAAACAATTAGATACTGAACATGTTGCTCAAGCTTGGGAAAGAATGAAATCTCTGGTTAAAAATTGCCCAACCCATGGACTGACTACTTGGATGATCATCCAAACCTTCTATGCAGGACTAAATTTTTCTTCGCGGAATTTATTGGATTCAGCTGCTGGAGGTACCTTTATGTCCATCACTCTTGGTGAAGCAACAAAGCTTCTTGATAATATGATGATCAACTACTCTGAATGGCACACGGAAAGAGCTCCACAAGGTAAGAAGGTAAATTCCGTCGAGGAATCCTCTTCCCCGAGTGATAAGATTGATGCTATTATGTCCATGCTTGTGAACGGTAGGCCTAATGTTAATTCTAATAATGTTCCGTTAGCGTCATTAGTTGCTCAAAAAGAATATGTTGATGTGAATTTCATTAAAAATAACAATCACAATGATTCTAGGCCATACTCTGCTAATGGTAACTCTTATGGTAGGTATGCTTCACCTAATGAAGAAAAGATGTTAGAAATTGAAAGATCCACCAAGAGTTTTATGCAATCACAATATGAGCAAAATAAATTGTTTACTAAAATTATGAATGAGCAATCTATCTTGTTGAAGAATATAGGAAATCAACTTGAAAATCTGAATAGGGAAATCTCGGGTTGCAAACTAAACTTGCTAGTGCCGAAACCCAAATCTCATACATGTCCGCATCACAATCTTCTTTAATCAATAAAATGGCTGCTAAACCTGAGGATTTAGATGATAAAATTACTACTACAGCAAATGCCATCCAAGTTAGAATTAATGAGAATATAAGATTAATGGCTGAACTGCGTGCTAGGTGGGATAGAGAAGAAAATGAAAAACTAGCTAAAGAGAAGAATATAGCTAAAGTTTGGACTATTACCACCACTAGTAATGCTAATGCTACACATGTTGCTGCACCTCCTACTCATACTAATAAAAGAATTGGTGTTAGCAATGTTTCCACTTCTAATGCAAAGCGCGAAAACTGCTCGAAACCGCTAAAACTCGCCGAAACCGCCTATGATAAAGCTGCTGAAATTTTTTCCAACATTGGGGATGATGATCCCATTGCTTTAGATTATAATGGTTTGAATTTTGATGATTGCCACATCTCTGAAGTTATAAAGTTCTTGCAAAAACTTGCTAAAAGTCCTGATGCTAGTGCTATAAATTTGGCTTTCACGCATCATATTACAAATGCTCTCATAAAAGCTAGAGAAGAGAAACTAGAGCGCGAAGCCTCTATTCCTAAAAAGCTAGAAGATGGTTGGGAGCCCATCATTAAGATGAAGGTTAAAGATTTTGATTGTAATGCTTTATGTGATCTTGGTGCAAGTATTTCTGTTATGCCGAAGAAAATTTATAATATGCTTGACTTGCCACCGCTGAAAAATTGTTATTTGGATGTTAATCTTGCTGATCATTCTACAAAGAAACCTTTGGGTAAAGTTGATAATGTTCGCATTACCGTTAACAATAATCTTGTTCCCGTTGATTTTGTTGTCTTGGATATTGAATGCAATGCATCTTGTCCAATTATATTGGGAAGACCTTTTCTTCGAACTCGTTGGTGCTATTATTGATATGAGGGAAGGTAATATAAAATATCAATTTCCTCTCAAGAAAGGTATGGAACACTTCCCTAGAAAGAGAATAAAGGTACCTTATGATTCTATTATTAGAACAAATTATGATGTTGATGCTTCATCTCTCGATGTTACTTGATACACACTTTCGCGCCTAGCCGAAAGGCGTTAAAGAAAAGCGCTTATGGGAGACAACCCATGTTTTTACCTACAGTACTTTGTTTTTATTTTGTGTCTTGGAAGTTGTTTACTACTGTAGCAACCTCTCCTTATCTTAGTTTTGAGTTTTGTTGTGCCAAGTTAAGCCGTTGATAGAAAAGTAAGTACTAGATTTGGATTACTGCGCAGTTCCAGATTTCTTTGCTGTCACGAATCTGGGTCCACCTCCCTGTAGGTAGCTCAGAAAATTACGCCAATTTACGAGCATGATCCTCAGATATGTACGCAACTTTCATTCAATTTGAGCATTTTCGTTTGAGCAAGTCTGGTGTCATTTTAAAATTCGTCAATACGAACTGTTCTGTTTTGACAGATTCTGCCTTTTATTTCGCATTGCCTCTTTCGCTATGTTGGATGAATTTCTTTGATCCACTAATGTCCAGTAGCATTATGCAATGTCCAGAAGTGTTAAGAATGATTGTGTCACCTCTGAATATGTCAATTTATATTGTGCACTAACCCTCTAATGAGTTGTTTCGAGTTTGGTGTGGAGGAAGTTTTCAAGGATCAAGAGAGGAGTATGATGCAACATGATCAAGGAGAGTGAAAGCTCTAAGCTTGGGGATGCACCCGGTGGTTCACCCCTGCATATATCAAGAAGACTCAAGCGTCTAAGCTTGGGGATGCCCAAGGCATCCCCTTCTTCATCGACAAATTATCAGGTTCCTCCCCGAAACTATATTTTTATTCGG
>NC_061509.1:202175168-202264847 GCF_022539505.1 Lolium rigidum
GCTACTGGACATTAATGGATCAAAGAAATTCATCCAACATAGCAAAAGAGGCAATGCGAAATAAAAAGGCAGAATCTGTCAAAACAGAACAGTCCGTAAAGATGGATTTTATTAGGCCACCAGACTTGCTCAAATGAAAATGCTCAAATTGAATGAAAGTTGCGTACATATCTGAGGATCATTCACGTAAATTGGCTTAATTTTCTGAGCTACCTACAGGGAGGTAGACCCAGATTCGTGACAGCAAAGAAATCTGGAACTGCGCAGTAATCCAAATCTAGTACTTACTTTACTATCAAAGACTTTACTTGGCACAACAAAACTCAAAACTAAGATAAGGAGAGGTTGCTACAGTAGTAAACAACTTCCAAGACACAAATATAAAACAAAAATACTGGAGTAAAAACATGGGTTGTCTCCCATAAGCGCTTTTCTTTAACGCCTTTCAGCCTAGGCGCGTAAAGTGTATCTCAAGTAACATCGAGAGATGAAGCATCAACATCATAATTTGTTCTAATGATAGAATCATAAGGTAACTTCATTCTCTTTCTAGGGAAGTGTTCCATACCTTTCTTGAGAGGAAATTGATATTTAATATTACCTTCCTTCATATCAATAGTAGCACCAACGGTTCGAAGAAAAGGTCTTCCCAATATAATGGGGCAAGATGCATTGCATTCAATATCCAAGACAACAAAATCAACGGGGACAAGGTTATTGTTAACCATAATATGAACATTGTCAACTCTCCCCAAAGGTTTCTTTTTAGCATTATCAGCGAGATTAACATCCAAATAACAGTTTTTCAATGGTGGCAAGTCAAGCATATCATAGACTTTTTTAGGCATAACGTAAATACTTGCACCAAGATCACATAAGGCATTACAATCAAAATCTTTGACTCTCATTTTAATGATGGGCTCCCAACCATCCTCTAGCTTTCTAGGAATAGAAGTTTCAAGTTTTAGTTTCTCTTCTCTAGCTTTTATGAGAGCATTTGTAATATGTTTTGTGAAAGCCAAATTTATAGCGCTAGCATTGGGACTCTTAGCAAGTTTTTGCAAGAACTTTATAACTTCAGAGATGTGGCAATCATCAAAATCTAAATCATTACAATCTAAAGCAATGGGATTATCATCCCCAAGGTTGGAAAAAATTTCAGCGAGCTTTATCACAAGCGGTTTCAGTAGCTTTAGCGGTTTCGTGTAATTTTGCGCGCTTTGCACTAGGAGTAGAAGCATTGCCAACACCAATTATTTTACCATTGATAGTAGGAGGTGCAGCAACATATGAATCATTAGCATTGCTAGTGGTGGTAATAGTCCAAACTTTAGCTACATTTTCCTTTTTAGCTAGTTTTTCGTTTTCTTCTCTATCCCACCTAGCACGCAGTTCAGCCATTAATCTTATATTCTCATTAATTCTAACTTGGATGGCATTTGCTGTAGTAACAATTTTATTTTCAATATCCCTATTAGGCATAACTTTCGATTTCAAAATATCAACATCAGAGGCAAGACTATCAACTCTAGAAACAAGAATATCAATTTTATTGAGCTTTTCCTCAACAGATTTGTTAAAGGCAGCTTTGTGTACTAATAAATTCTTTAAGCATAGCTTCAAGTCCAGGGGGTGTATTCCTATTATTGTTGTAAGAATTCCCATAAGAATTAGCATAACCGTTACCATTATTATAAGGATATGGCCTATAGTTATTACTAGAATTGTTCCGATAAGCATTGTTGTTGAAATTATTATTTTTAATAAAGTTTACATCAACATGTTCTTCTTGGGCAACCAATGAAGCTAATGGAACATTATTAGGATCAACATTAGTACTATCATTCGCAAGCATAGACATAATAGCATCAACCTTATCATTCAAGGAAGAGGATTCTTCAACAGAATTTACCTTCTTACCTTGTGGAGCTCTTTCCGTGTGCCATTCGGAGTAATTAATCATCATATTATCAAGAAGCTTTGTTGCTTCACCAAGAGTGATGGACATAAAGGTACCTCCAGCAGCTGAATCCAATAAATTCCGCGAAGAAAAATTTAGTCCCGCATAGAAGGTTTGGATGATCATCCAAGTAGTCGATCCATGGGTCGGGCAATTTTTAACCAGAGATTTCATTCTTTCCCAAGCTTGAGCAACATGTTCATTATCCAATTGTTTAAAATTCATTATGCTACTCCTCAAAGATATAATTTTAGCTGGGGGATAATATCTACCAATAAAAGCATCCTTGCATTTAGTCCAGGAATCAATACTATTCTTAGGCGAGAGATAGCAACCAATCTTTAGCTCTTCCTCTTAATGAGAAAGGAAACAATTTTAATTTTATAATGTCACCATCTACATCTTTATATTTTTGCATTTCACATAGTTCAACAAAATTATTGAGATGGGCAGCGAGCATCATCGGAACTAACACCGAGAAAATTGCTCTCGCATAACAAGATTAAGTAAAGCGAGGTTTAATTTCAAAGAATTCTGCTGTTGTAGCAGGTGGAGCAATAGGTGTGCATAGGAAATCATTATTATTTGTGCTTGTGAAGTCACACAACTTAGTATTTTCAGGGTTGGCCATTTTAGCAATAGTAAATAAAGCAAACTAGATAAAATAAATGCAAGTAAACTAAATTTTTTTGTGTTTTTGATATAAGTGCAGCAAACAAAGTAGTAAATAAAATAAAGCAAGACAAAAACAAAGTAAAGAGATTGAGAAGTGGAGACTCCCCTTGCAGTGTGTCTTGATCTCCCCGGCAACGGCGCCAGAAATTTGCTTGATGCGTGTAGTTGACACGTCCGTTGGGAACCCCAAGAGGAAGGTGTGATGCGCACAGCGGCAAGTTTCCCTCAGTAAGAAACCAAGGTTTAATCGAACCAAGTAGGAGTCAAGAAGCACGTTGAAGGTTGATGGCGGCGGGATGTAGTGCGGCGCAACACCGGAGATTCCGGTGCCAACGTGGAACTCGCACAACACAACCAAAGTACTTTGCCCCAACGAAACGAGTGAGGTTGTCAATCTCCCCGGCTTGCTGTAACAAAGGATTCACCGTATTGTGTGGAAGATGATTGTTTGCAGAGAAAACGATAGAAACAAGTATTGCAGCAGATTTGTATTTCGAGTATTAAAAGAATGGACCGGGGTCCACAGTTCACTAGAGGTGTCTCTCCCATAAGATAAAAGCATGTTGGGTGAACAAATTACAGTCGGGCAATTGAAAAATAGAGAGGGCATAACAATGCACATACATGACATGATAAGTATAGTGAGATTTAATTGGGCATTACGACAAAGTACATAGACCGCCATCCAACTCGCATCTATGCCTAAAAAGTCCACCTTCAGGTTATCATCCGAACCCCTCCAAGTATTAAGTTGCTAACAACAGACAATTGCATTAAGTATGGTGCGTAATGTAATCAACAACTACATCCTCGGACATAGCGCCAATGTTTTATCCCTAGTGGCAACGAGCACAACACAACCTTAGAACTTTCTCGTCACCTGTCCGTGTGTCAATGCAGGCATGAACCCACTATCGAGCATAAATACTCCCTCTTGGAGTTAAAAGTAAAAACTTGGCCGAGCCTCTACTAGTAACGGAGAGCATGCAAGATCATAAACAACACATATGTAATAACTTGATAATTAACATGACATGGTATTCTCTATCCATCGGATCCCGACAAACACAACATATAGAATTACGGATAGATGATCTTGATCATGTTAGGCAGCTCACAAGATCCAACAATGAAGCACAATGAGGAGAAGACAACCATCTAGCTACTGCTATGGACCCATAGTCCAGGGGTGAACTACTCACTCATCACTCCGGAGGCGACCATGGCGGTGTAGAGTCCTCCGGGAGATGAATCCCCTCTCCGGCGGGGTGCCGGAGGAGATCTCCGGAATCCCCCGAGATGGGATCGGCGGCGGCGGCGTCTCAGTAAGGTTTTCCGTATCGTGGTTTTTCGCCTCAGGGGTTTCGCGACGGAGGCTTTAAGTAGGCGGAAGGGCAGAGTCGGGGGCCGGACGAGGGGCCCACACCATAGGGCGGCGCGGGCCCCCCCTTGGCCGCGCCGCCATGTGGTGTCGCCACCTCGTGGCCCCACTTCGTATGTTCTTCGGTCTTCTGGAAGTTCCGTGGAAAAATAGGCCCCTGGGTCTTCGTTTCGTCCAATTCCGAGAATATTTCGTTACTAGGATTTCTGAAACCAAAAACAGCAGAAAACAGGAACTGGCACTTCGGCATCTTGTTAATAGGTTAGTTCCAGAAAATGCACGAATATGACATAAAGTGTGCATAAAACATGTAGGGATCATCAATAATATGGCATAGAACATAAGAAATTATCGATACGTCGGAGACGTATCAGGAGGAGACAAAAAGAAAGGAAGGCGAGGGTAAGTACCATTGGCACGTACTTGCGAGACAAGACCAGCTATGCTCGCTGGTGGGCGGTATAAACTTCACCCGGCTATATGTGGAGTTTAGCGGCAGCAAAGCTACTATCCAATAGAGACACGCTACAACATTGATGACCCACAAGTATAGGGGATCGCAACAGTCTTCGAGGGAAGTAAAACCCAAATTTATTGATTCGACACAAGGGGAGGTAAAGAATACTTATAAGCCTTAACAACTGAGTTGTCAATTCAGCTGCACCTGGAAAAGCACTAGCAACAGGGGTGATGTAAAAGTAGCAGTAATATGAGAGCAGTAGTAACAGTAACACAGCAGCAGTAATAGCAATATGAGAGCAATGGCACGAGAAGACAGTTGACATGTAGAACAAGTATATGATGATGAAAGATGGACCGGGGTTCCCAGCGATCTACACTAGTGGTAACTCTCCAATAACAAGTGTTGGGTGAACAAATTACAGTTGGGCAATTGATAGGATTGATAAAGCATTAAGAAAGAACATCAGGCTTATTAATTATGTAGGCATGTTTTCCAATAATAGTCGTACGTGCTCGCAATGAGAAACTTGCACAACATCTTTTGTCCTACCAGCCGGTGGCAGCCGGGCCTCAAGGGAAACTACTGGATATTAAGGTACTCCTTTTAATAGAGCACCGGAGCAAAGCATTAACACACCGTGAAAACATGTGATCCTCACATCACTACCATCCCCTCCGGTTGTCCCGATTTCGTCACTTCGGGGCCATTGGTTCCGGACAGTGACATGTGCATACAACTTGTAGATACAATCTAAGCAACGATATAGAGCTTAAATCTAAGATCATGCCACTCGGGCCCTAGTGACAAGCATTAAGCATAACAAGATTGCAAGCAACAATAACTTCACAAACTTTATAGATAGACTAATCATAATGTATCATCCATCGGATCCCAACAAACACAACACCGATTACATCAGATGAATCTCAATCATGTAAGGCAGCTCATGAGATCATTGTATTGAAGTACATGGGGGAGAGAATACCAACTAGCTACAGCTAGAACCCGTAGTCCATGGGGGAACTACTCACGGAGCATGGCGGAGGCGGTGGCGTTGATGGAGATGGCTTCCGGGGCACTTCCCCGTCCCGGCAGGGTGCCGGGACAGAGACTTCGTCCCCCGAATTGGAGTTTCGCGATGGCGGCGGCGCCCTGGAGTCTTTCCGGAGTTTCGTCAATTGGTACTCGCGTTTTTAGGTCGAAAGGGCTTTTATAGGCGAAGAGGCGGCGCGAGGGGGCACTCGGGGGCGCCACACCCTAGGCCGGCGCGGCCTAGGCCCGGCCCGCGCCGCCATGTGGTGTGGTGGCCCCCCGGCCCCTCTCCGACTCTTCTTCGGTGTTCGGAGCCTTCGGAGAAAATAGGAGGTTTGGCGTTGATTTCGTCCAATTCCGAGAATATTGCCCGAACAGCCTTTCTGGAACCAAAAACAGCAGAAAACGGGAACTGGCACTGTGGCATCTTGTTAATAGGTTAGTTCCGGAAAACGCATAAAAACATTATAAAGTGCAAGCAAAACATGTAAGTATTGTCATAAAACAAGCATGGAACGACAGAAATTATGGATACGTCAGGGACGTATCAAACATCCGTCTACTCAGAGAAGATAAGAGAGCGCACAAGGTAACAGTTCTATACTCTGCAAACATAACACAGCCGATGCGATCCCCCTTCGCAAGAGGTACTGGCAAAGGCACACACATTTTTTTGAAAAAGTTTTATTAGCAAATTATTAGCAACAGGAAATACGGTGTAAGTTGTTCTATGATCAAGCTATACAATTCCAAGTCGTCCATAACCGCGGACGCGGCTTATCGATAAGATGTACACCCTGCAGGGGTTGCCCAAATGTAACCATACGCATGCTCGACCCACTTACGACAGGTGGATGTCTCACAACAAGACCGTTCCCAGTTCAACAAGACAGTCTAGGGGGGCCACCCGACTAAGCTACCCGTGACGAAGTCCGACCGTACTCCGAGATGGACTCAGGGTTTGCGTCGGCGGCTAGGCGTGCAAACCACACGCTTCGCTAAACGTCCCGCGGGGTACAGTACATAATATAAACACCCGAAGGCAACAGGAAGTAAACACCCGAAGGCAACGGTAAGTAAAGCATGGCATACATGGCATAGGCAAATAAAACCAAGGTTGTGGCCCCCTTTTCAACTGACTTGAGAAAAGGTAAAGGGTGAGGGGGTCCCGATAATCGTCCCCACGCATGGGTAGAGCGCTCAATCTCGGAACAGATAACAAGAACTCGGGTCCTAGGGGACATTAGCGAGTCAAAGTTCCGATGCTTTCGCAAAGGGGCTCACAGATGCCTCTGCAATGTTATTATCCCTTAGCACTTTTAGTTGTAGCAAAAGTTATCAACATCAATTTTCAAAAGGTGGTACATGTGTCAACTTCCCAACAAGATATCCCGAACATCTCGAGATATCAACAAGACCCTAAACTCGCCTACGACTCGCAAAGCTGGCAAACAACAAACAATAGGTAGGGCGAGGAGGTTTATCTCGGACATATAGGTAACAGGTGGATAGGACACGTGACACAACAGAATCGCAACATAAGGATAGCAATAGATCAAAAGAGCATGTAAAAGTAAAATAGGTGAAGGGGTGGGCTCGCCTGTGAAAAGTCGCAGAAGAACTTGTCGGAGCACTCGTCGTATCTCACATCACCACTTCGTGATCCTATCTGGGAAGAAGCAAATGCTGGAACACACAACGTATGCAATCTTACTACTACGGATAAAGAACCAGCATGCTCAAGATGATATGCATGACATGGCAAGGATGACGCGGTGCAACTTATCCATATTAACCGGAGTCGGAACCCCGGACAATCAAATTAGGTTTGGAGTTGCATTTCCTACCGACAAATTTAAGGGTGGATTAGCATAGCAAACATGGCAGGGGTGAGCTACATCAAAGTTAAATGGAACCGGGACAACATTTATATAATATCCCACATATTCCATATGTTCCATATTAGGTGATAATGCAAACTATCACGAATTTATATGATGCATGAGGCAACAGCAAGCATGGATGGCATATTCATGTTCCTCATATTTTTCTGATCAATTTTCATATAGAACACTTTTTATTTCGAGTTATAGTTTAGGAGATATAATTTATACAAGATATAAGATTTTCTGGAAAACAGAGAAAAGGGAAAGCTTTTCTCACCCAAGCGGGGCTAGCCTGAGCGGCTGACACGCGGGGCCAGGAGAAGCTGACCGGACGCTGACTGGACGGCAACCTGCAGGGTTTTTTTCGGAAAAGGGTCAGAGATAGGGGCGCCAGATCAGATAGACAAAGCTGCAGGGGGCTCAGCGCAAGATTTGAAACAGATCTAGATCTGAGGTTGTTTCTCACCGAAGGGGTAGCCAGCCAGAGAGATTGACGGGTGGGGTCGGATGGTGACGTGGCTGCCAGCGTGGCGAAGTGTGCGTGCGCGCCCACAGGCTGTTTGACGCGGGGGCGATGCCGGGCGCGGCGAGGGGAGCGGCGGTGACCACCTGCGGGCGGCGCGCGTGCGAGCGCTGCAGGGCGCCCCGGAAGCGAGGCCGGGCGCGTTGGACGCGTCTCGGCCGGCGCGGATCAGGTGGAGGTGGTGCTGTCGTCGGGGAGCGCCGGAAGTTCGCCGGCGACGGACATCTGCGGACAGCGGCGTCGGCCACAAAGGTGAGGAGGAGAAATAGGAAGCAAGGAAGGGGAATAAGATGTCCACGAGGTGCGAGATCTCACCAGCATGCTCAACATGTCCACGGCGGAGCAGGAGGAAGGAGGCGGCGCCGGAATTCGGCGTTTTTCTCGCCGGAGATGAAGAAGGGACGGCGAATTTGGCGGCATCTGAGAGCGCCCGGGCTCAATTCGTTGCGCCAGGAGGAAGAGCTCGGCGAGGCGCACCCGTCGGTGCCCTCAGAGGGGCGAGGGGAGGCCTGAGACGGTGGCGCCATGTGTGTACCGTGGGGGGAGCTCCGGTGGTGGAAGAAGAGAAGAGAGGGGAAAACTTGCTGGCGGCGCGAGGAGGGTAAAGGGGAGAGGCTAGGGTTTCCAGGGACCTCGAGGAGGGGATAAGAAGGGAAAGGGGAGCAGGTGGGCGCGCGATGGTGGTGGGGAGGACCACGGCATCCTCCTCACGCCATCTTCGTGCTCACCTTCGAACAAGACGACAACGAGAAAAAGGTACCGATTCGGTGCGGGCTAGGATGGGCCAAGGAAAGAAGAGGGGGAAGAGAGAGTGGGCCTCCGGGGTGGATTGGCTGAGGGATAGGGAGGAAGGGTTGGGCCAGGGAGAAGGCCAGAAAGAGAGGGAAGCCCAGGAAGAGAGGAGATGGTTTTATTTTTAAATCTTCTTCTCTTTACCTTTTTAAACCTGTTTTAAAAACTACTTTGAATTTGAGGCACATATGAGAGAAATATTCAAAATTAGGCTTTTCAAAAATTACTTTATTTGTAATCAAAACAAAACAACATTTTTATTTAGAAATTAATTGTTGCACAACTTAATTATAAAATAGGGAATATGAGAGGGGGTTTATTAAAACCATATGAGAGAGGGGGAAGCTAGGGTTTTATAAAATATTTTGTTAGATAAAACATGAATGATATGATGCATATGCCATGATGATGTACAAAAGAAAAAGAACACGAAAATTTAATAGAGGGTATTATCCCGGGCCGTTACAAGAAGTGACTGGAAGAAAAGTAGAACTCAATGAGATTGAAGAATCTTTGCTCGTTGATCAGAGTAGCGCAGTACCGGAAGATGTTCCTGTGCCGCCTACACCGTCAACAGAGGAAGCTAATGATGATGATCATGAAACTTCAAACGAGATAGCTACTGAACCTCGCAGATCGACAAGGGAATGTGCCACTCCTGATTGGTATGATCCTTGTCTAAATGTCATGATTGTGGACAACAATGATGAAGACCCTGCGACGTATGAAGAAGCGATGATGAGCCCAGATTCCAACAAATGGAAAGAAGCCATGAAATCCGAAATGGGATCCATGTATGATAACAAAGTGTGGACTTTGGTAGACTTACTCGATAGCCGCAAGGCCGTCGAGAATAAATGGATCTTCAAGAGAAAAACAGATGTTGATGGTAATATTATCGTCTATAAAGCTCGACTTGTCGCAAAGGGTTTCCGACAAATTCAAGGTGTTGACTACGATGAGACTTTCTCACCTGTAGCGAAGCTAAAATCTGTAAGGATTTTGTTAGCAATAGCTGCATTTTTCGATTATGAGATTTGGCGGATGGATGTCAAAACGGCGTTCCTTAATGGAGACATTGAGGAAGAGTTGTATATGGTACAACCCAAAGGTTTTGTCGATCCTAAAAATGCTGACAAAGTATGCAAACTTCAGCGTTCAATTTATGGACTGAAGCAAGCATCGAGAAGTTGGAACCGACGTTTTGATAAGGTGATCAAAGACTTCGGGTTTATACAGTGTCATGGAGAGGCCTCGTATTTACAAGAAAGTGAGTGGGAGCTCCGTAGCATTCCCGATATTATATGTAGATGACATATTATTGATTGGGAATGATATAGAACTATTAAGCGATGTAAAAAGTTATTTGAATAATAGTTTTTCAATGAAAGACCTTGGTGAAGCATCGTATATATTAGGCATCAAGATTTATAGAGATAGATCAAGACGTCTAATAGGGCTATCACAAAGTACATACCTGGACAAGATTCTAAAGAAGTTTAGAATGGACGAAAGTAAGAAAGGATTCTTACCTATGTTACCGAGCAAGGTCTTGAGTAAGACTCAAGGTCCGGCTACGGCAGAAGAAAGAGAAAGGATGAGTTAGATCCCCTATGCCTCGGCAGTAGGCTCTATCATGTATGCCATGCTATGTACAAGACCGGATATAGCACATGTTGTTAGTTTTATTAGCAGATATCAAAGTGATCCAGGAATGGAACACTAGACAGCGGTCAAGAATATCCTGAAGTACTTGAAAAGAACTAAGGATATGTTTCTTTGTTATGGAGGTGACCAAGAGCTCGTTGTAACAAGTTACACCGATGCAAGTTGGAACACCGATCCCGATGACTCTAAGTCACGGTCCGGGTACGTGTTTATATTGAATGGTGTCTGCAAGAAGCTGGGCAAGCTCGAAGCAAGTGCACGGTGGCGAAGTCATCAACGGAATCGGAGTACATAGCGGCTTCGGAGGCTTCATCGAAGCGGTATGGATGAAGAGGTTCATTGTAGAGCTCGGTGTGGTTCCTAGTGCATTGGACCCACTAGTCATCTACCGTGACAACATGGGTGCCATCGCCAATGCACAAGAACCAAGGTCACACAAGAGGTCGAAGCATATCAAGCTGCGTTATCATTCGATTCACGAGTACATCGAAGATGGAGAAGTAAAGATTTGCAAAGTACACACCGATCCGAATGTAGCAGATCCGTTGACTAAAGCTCTCCCTAGGGCAAAGCATGACCAACACCAGAATGCCATGGGTGTTAGGTACCTTACAATGTAATCTAGATTATTGACTCTAGTGCAAGTGGGAGATCTGTTGGAGATATGCCCAAGAGGCAATAATAAAAGTGGTTATTATATATCTTTATGTTTATGATAAATGTTTATATATCATGCTATAATTGTATTAACCGAAACATTGATACATGTGTGTTATGTAAACAACAATGAGTCCCTAGTAAGCCTCTTAACTAGCTTGTTGATTAATAGATGATTAGTTTCATAATCATGAACATTGGATGTTATTAATAACAAGGTTATATCATTATATGAATGATGTAATGGACACACCCAATTAAGCGTAGCATAAGATCACGTCATTAAGTTATTTGCTATAAGCTTTCGATACATAGTTACCTAGTCCTTATGACCATGAGATCATGTAAATCACTTATACTCGGAAAGGTACTTTGATTACATCAAACGCCACAGCGTAAATGAGTGGTTATAAAGGTGGGATTAAGTATCCGGAAAGTATGAGTTGAGGAATATGGATCAACAGTGGGATTTGTCCATCCCGATGACGGATAGATATACTCTGGGCCCTCTCGGTGGAATGTCGTCTAATGTCTTGCAAGCATATGAATAAGTTCATAAAAGACCACATACCACGGTACGAGTAAAGAGTACTTGTCAGGAGACGAGGTTGAACAAGGTATAGAGTGATACCGATGATCAAACCTCGGACAAGTAAAATATCGCGTGACAAAGGGAATTGGTATCGTATGTGAATGGTTCATTCGATCACTAAGTCATCGTTGAATATGTGGGAGCCATTATGGATCTCCAGATCCCGCTATTGGTTATTGGTCGGAAAGAGTTCTCAACCATGTCTACATAGTTCGCGAACCGTAGGGTGACACACTTAAGGTTCTATGTTGTATTAGTAGAACTTGAATATGGAATGGAGTTCGAAGTATTGTTCGAAGTCTCGGATGGGATCCCGGACATCACGAGGAGTTCCGGAATGGTCCGGAGAATAAGATTCATATATAGGAAGTCATATTCCAAGTTTGGAAATGATCCGGTGCATTTATGGAAGGTTCTAGAAGGTTCTAGAAAAGTCCGGAAGAAATCACTAAGGAAGGAAGAGTCCCGGAGGGACTCCACCTCCCCATGGCCGGCCAACCCTAGAGGGGGAGTCCAAGGTGGACTCCACCAAGGGGGCGGCCACCCCCCTTCATGGAAGGGTGGGAATCCCACTTGGGTAGGTTTCCCTACTACATGGAAGGTTTTGGGTTGGGGTCTTATTCGAAGACTTGTAGTCCAACACTTGGGGTTCCACCTATATAATGAGGGGCATAGGGGAGGGGGCCGGCCACCACAAGCCACCAAGCTGGCCGCACCCCTTGAGGCCGGCCACCCCCTCTCCCAAACCCTAGCCGCCCCCTCTCTCCTCCACCTCTCCCGCACGCTTAGCGAAGCTCCGCCGGAGTTCTCCATCGCCACCGCCACCACGCCGTCGTGCTGCCGGAGTCAAGGAGGAGCTACTACTTCCGCTGCCCGCTGGAACATGGAGAATGACGTCGTCTTCATCAACACCGAACGTGTGACCGAGTACGGAGGTGCTGCCCGATCGTGGCACCGTGATCAAGATCTTCTACGCGCTTTTGCAAGCGGCAAGTGATCGTCTACCGCAGCAACAAGAGCCTCATCTTGTAGGCTTTGGAAATCTTCAAGGGTGAGTCTCGATCATCTCCTCGTTGCTCCCGTCTTCTAGATTGCATCTTGGCTTGGATTGCGTTCTCGCGGTAGGAAATTTTTTGTTTTCTATGCAACGAATCCCTACAGATGCGTCCCGTCGCGCCTAGCTCTGCGTGCCGGCGTTAATGAGCGCCACCGCTCATCCGCCTCCCTCCGGCCTATAAAAGGGGCGCCTCTCATCGTCCCTCTCACACACAAACCCTAGCGCCTCTCTCCCAAAACCTAGCCGCCACCATCTCTCAACAAGACTCGACGCTATGTCTGGTAGAGGCGGAGGTCGACCTCGCGGCCGTGGTCGTGGTCGTGGTCGTGGCCGCGGCATAGCTGAACGCTCGCCGTCGCCTCCCACGCCGCCGTCTTCATCGTCGGAGATGGACGTGGAGCCGGACGTGCTGTTCGAGTTCGTCCTCGTCCTCAAGGGCGACCCGCGCGGCATCCAGAGGCTGCCGGACTCCTTCGCCGAGTACGTCGGTGGCGTACGCCCGCGCAAGATGCATCTGCGGGAGGCTTCGTGCGGCTACTACCGGTGGATCGTCGACGCGATCTACGACGCGCGCGGCAAGATGTACCTCAACATCGGCTGGGAGAAGTTCGCACGCCACCACAGCCTCGAAGCCGGCTTCATCCTCCTGTTCTCCTACTTCGGCAACAGGGACATGAACGTCAAGGTCTTCGACGAGAGGCGCTGCTGCCGGGACTACCACAACGACAGGGACTCCCACGGCGACAGCACCGACAAGGAGGACGACTGATGAGTGTTATTTCTTCGCAGCGAATACGTGCACGGAGGTTTCTGCCTATTCGCCTCATCGGTAGAACCAACAAGGGCACCATCCTCCCGCTGGATTTTCCAGTTTGGGTGACTGGGTGTGCCCTCGAGTGTTCTTTTTTAGCAGCGAACACAGGAAACCTTCGATGCACGACCTAGTTAGGTTTAGTTTATTTGCAATTTTTTTATATTTTTGTCCACCACGGTTCCAACTATGTATTAGTTTGTGGAAACCACGTACCCAATTATGTATTAGTTTGTGGAAATTGAAATAAAAATGCCAAAAAAAGTATTTTAAATGTTTGGGAGAGGCGTTTGGGGGACGCGGCTGGGGAGCGACGTCCCCCAAAGGCGGCACGAACAAAACACGTCCCCCAAACACTCAATTCAGCGCGGTTTGGGGACGCTTTGGGGGACGCGGGTGGAGATGCTCTTAGCTTCCGATGATACCAATTATCTTACATCACCCGAAGCCAGTTTGGAAGGCATAGTCGTCCACCTCAAGCGACCCCATGAGTAACCGTAAGTGGTTTCTAACTTTTTCTACGCCGTGTTACATATAGGTTGACTTCCTCAAAGGAGACATGCGTGGACAAATTAAGACATCTCCGGAGATATCACGCAACCAAAGACTCCGCCAAACACTGTAAGATGTCGCGTGTGACGGGAGAAGAAGAAGTCAACACATGAAAGAACAAGAGCACACCGAAACAGGGCATCAATTGCGAAAACCATGTGAAAGCCAGGATTTGAACTCGAGACCTGGGCTCTGGTACCATGTTAAGCTTCATGCACTAGCCACTTGAACCAAAAGTCCGAACTGATGAAAATGACTAGGCAATCCACATATACACTTCACAACAAAGACCACAAACCCAATGCAACATATGCAAGAGGGGAGTCCACTATATGCATCTAGTCTCTCAAGCGTTCCCACTGGCAATTCATGAACAATAGAGGCTTGGTTGGGCAATACCAGACATGACAGCGAAGGGATGACAATCAAACTGCACAATGTCCAAAATTGGGTGAAATGTCCAGTAGCAAAAGTACTGGTAACCCTCCTACTCTTAACCTTCTACGGGTTACTTCTTACCGTTGCGTTGTGCTAGCCATATCAGTACATCACTCTATGTCCATGCCATTTTAGGAAAACCAGATGTCATACAGATAGTCGTTTCTCATTACCTAAACTCATTATTCACTCATAATGAGAGAGTACCTGTCGAGTACCTGTTATTGATCGTCTATGTTACTCATTATTCACTCATACAGATCGTCTACCTCACTGATGTGGGCATACCTTACCGAGTACTTGCCGTACTCGATTCCATACAACCGGAGGCCCATGAAACCCACGAAAGGAAACACTTTTCGCGTCACTCTAGAAGCCCAGGAGTTGGACGTAGAGACTAAGGAAAGCCCACACAAGAAAGATACTAGTTTGTATACGACTCGAATAGCGTGACACCCGAGACCTGGCCTCCTAATATAAAGGCTAGTAGGGGCCTCCGAGAAGAGGCTAAGCAATCCCAGAACACAACATCACCAACGCAAACCCTAGCCTAGCTAGACCATAGCTAATCTCGGCGACATTGTAATTTTATCACCAATACAAACCACAAGCAGCACGTAGGGTTTCTCCTCTGGAGGCATGAAGCTAGGTAAAACCCTCGTTGCCCCCATGAGTCTTGTGTTTGTACACCACCGAAACCACCATCATACCGCTTTGCTTAAAAGCAAGTCCATCATGTGTGGGAATTGCCGTGGTTACCCCCACGTTAACTAGTGCTCATTAATTCAGTTCTTACAAGTTTGCTCATGTTTATGCTCTCTTTCCTCGGAATACCAAAAGGAGTTCAGAAGAGGTTGAAATTTTTTAGGTCTCATTTTTTATGGCAAAGTGATGGGCATAAAAAGAAATATGGATTGACAAAATGGAGTATGATATGCAGGCCCAAAGAGTGTTAGAGTTAAAGAATCAGAGTCTACTTAGCAAATGGTTATATAAGCTAATGAATGAAAACGGCATGTGGCAAGAGTTGCTACAAAAAAAATCTTAACTCTAATCTTTATCTCGGGTTTCAGCAAAACCAACTAACTCACCATTTTGCAAAGGCTTGATGAATGTTAAAGATGAGTTTTTCGGTAGAGGTTCTTTTGTGGTTGGCAACGGGCAGAATATTTGTTTGTGGGAAGATAGGTGGTTAGGTGATAAACCCTTTGCTGAGGACTACCCGACTCTTTACAACATTGCCTATCATAAAAATGTAACGGTGGCAAATGTGATGGGATCAAACACCTTAAATATTAGTTTTAGGCGCATGCTGAATGGCAAGTGGGATAGAGGGACACATATGTTACATAGACTCATTCTGGTGCAGCTAACAGATAGTGAAGATGCTTTCAAATGGAACTTTAATTCATCGGGAAAGTTTTCTGTTAAATCGATGTATATGGATCTACTTAATGGCCACACATTTTTTCTTAAGAAATATATTTGGAAACTAAAAGTCCCACTCAATATCAAGATCTTCATGCGGTTTCTACGTAAACAAGTAATTCTTACTAAAGACAATCTGATTAAAAAAAATGGGAAGGGATGCAGTAAATGTTGTTTTTGTAATCATGCGGAGACAATTCAACATTTGTTCATATCTTGCCCTTTTGTTAGAATGATTTGGAGGGTTGTTTTTATGAGTTACCCCACCTTTGAATATTACTAACTTGTTTTGCAATTGGTTAAATTGGGTATCCAAACAAGATAAAGCCCATATTAGAGTTAGTGTGTGGGCTTTACTTTGGGCGATATGGAATGTTCCCAATGATTTTACCTTCAACAAGAAAACTTCCCATCATTTTTACAAGTTATTCCTTTAGCAACCCACTAGATCCATATGTGGTCCTCTTAGACTATAGATTTTAGGGGCAACCGATTGGCGATGGTAGCACGGGATTTTTACAGCCAGTGCCATTGACGAGTTGATCTAGGATTGATATGATGCTGCATAGGCGCTTCATGCTACTTTTTATTTTTAGATGGCTCCTTTTTATTGAGACCTTATGTGATCCTTAAACTTGTAATAAGAGTTGTGATACTCGGTTTGTACTGTTGCTTTATATCAATGAAATAAAGATGTATGCATCAAGTGATGCAATGGCTGGAGACGCCCCATTTCGAAAAGAAAATGGAACTTAGCTGAATTTGGCCATGTGTGATGGTAGCGCAATCCTGTGACCTAAAAATTTCCACGACGACTAAAATCTCGTGTTTTCCAATTTATTCCCTTCGACTTAGCTTTGTCTTGTATCTAGACCTATTTTAGTTATAGAAACACTCGTAGTTAAGAGCAACTCCAACAGAGACGATATATCGCGCATGCGTTAAAATAACCGTTTATATACAACGCGCGTGGTCGATTTGCACTCTTAGCATACCCGTTAAAATTGTGTGCGCTGCAAATCATTTTCCACGCAGCATTTTGCACCCTCCGATGACCCAAAATTAGCGCTTCCACTCGACGCGCTATTGTTGTGGCTCGGGCGCGAACAACCTACCGCCGCCCGGAAACTTCCCCGCGCCCTTGATTCCCCTTCACCTCCACGCGGTCGTCGGCGGTATTCCGACGATGGACGGGTCCTCAGGCACTCCGTCGACTCCCCTACTCGGCGCCCGCGGCAAACCCTAATGTCGTCGCCACCGCCTCCGCCCGCGTCCTATTCGTGTCGCCGCGGCCGAACTCACAGACCGGCACTGCGCCGCCCGACTCCGCGCCTTCTGCACCGCTGCTCACGTCGAAAGGAAAGGTCTGAGCCTCCAAGCGCCCGGCCGCCGCTGCCGCGGCGAGCGCCCAAACGTCGGTCAAGAAGGCGGCAAAAGGAAACCTGCAGGTCGTCGCTCTGCTCGACCTCCTGCACCGAGCGCACCACAACAACCAGCGCCACCGACCAGAGCGGCTTTCAGCGCGCGCAACCTGCTCGACCAAGCGACAAAAAGGTAAAAAAATGTCCTCTTTTTTGTTGTAGTCAAGGTAGATGAGTGTAGACAATGATAGATGAATGTAGACAATGATGTGTTAATTTAATTGCAATGTAGTGTTGACATGAATGTTGGCTCTTCTTTCTCGGACTCCAATTTTGATGAAGAAATTGGGGAAGAAGAAGAGGAGTATGTAGTGGATGAGCATGGTGAGGGTTTGATTGAACCGCCGAGAGGAGGTAGGAAGGCCAACTGCACCATGGAGGAGGATAGGTTGCTTTGCCAAACATGGTTTGCAAATTGGTATGGACCCGGTGGTTGGCATGGACCAATCAAGAGATACCTACTGGATGAGAATGAAGGACTGCTTTGATGCACACAACCCAAGTGACAATGAGCGCACCGATCATTCTCTTCGGTCCTGGTGGAGGATCATCAACACCGATTGTCAAAAATGGGCGGGTGCTTTGGCGGCGGTTGATGCACTCAATCTAAGTGGCACGGGTGAAGTGGATACGGTAAGTTGTTTCATTGTGTGATACTATCTTGTTTTGTTGATGCACATGTTTGTTCTTATCTATGACTCATTCTTCTGTTATATGTTCACAATGTAGATGACCATTGCTCAAAATTTTGTTTAAAAATGAGGGGAAGAGAAACAAGAAGGGCAAGCAAATTATAGGCAAGTCCTTTGTGTTGCACCATTGCTATGAAGAGCTAGGGAATGAGGAAAAGTGGAAGAACCGTGATGAGATGGACGTGCACACAGAAGGGATGAATGCAGCCATCGAAGCCGCCACTATCATAGATGATGATGCATCAAGTGATGACAACAAGAAGAGAAGCTCCACTCCACACTTCGTTGCCAACACAAGAAGGCCCTTGCTTGGAAAGAAGGCCGCCAAAGAAATGAGGGGGAGGAAGACCGGGGATGAAGATCTAGCAAAAGCTATGGAGGCAATGGTGACTGCAAGGCAACAAACAAACAAGGATACAAAGGTGGCTAGGAGCTTGGAGGCTAAGGCCGAGGCCGAGGCGCGGACGGTGGCATTGGAGGAGAGGATGGAGGCAACCGAGGAGAGGAAGTTGGCATTGGAGGAGAAGAATGTGGCCAATGAGGAGCATCAACGCCTAGTGGAAGAAGAGAGGAAGCTCTTTTGTATCGACACTTCCAACATGGATGAAAGGAAAAAATGAGTACATGAACCTTGCTCGCGATGAAGTGTTGGCAAAAAAATGATGGCAAACTACTTGAAGAGCCAAAGTGAAGGGAAGAATGCACCGATGAGTGGCTATGAGGCATGGGTGTCCATGGAGCTATGGAGGTATAGGAGCACCACCGGTTCCATTTGGAGGAATGGGAGCACCACAATGGAGGTTATGGAGGCATGGGAGCGCCGCGCGGAGGCTATGGAGGCATGGGAGCGCTGTGCAAAGGCTATGGAGGCATGGGACCGCCGCATGGAGGTAATGGTGAGATGGGCATGGGCGGACCTACGTACAGCTGAGTGGGGTCATAGGCCCCTACTCAAAATTTTGAAATCTCTTTGTATTTGCAAATATTTTGAACAGAAATTACTGAAATCTTGCAAATTTATACAAGAAGTGCCCTGATGTGGACATCCGATCTATTGATACAACCGTTGTACCTACAGCCACACAAATACAAGGACCAATCACTCGAGCTCGTGCCAAACAACTTAACTATCAATTACTTTCGTTTCTTGGAACTATTCCTAACATACATGAGAATATGATGCTGCCTAAATCAGATAGTTTTTTTACTCTTAGGAATGATGGACCTAGCATGGATGAGGAGGACAAGCATTGGAGCATGATCACACATGGAGGAGATGACAGCAAACATGTGAGGATTGAAGAGAATGCCCCGAGTGGAGATTTCAGAACATTGAAGCCACAATAATTGAAGATGAAGACATGGACGAAATATAGAGTTTCCCACTTCATAATTTCGTCCATATGAGTACATGGTGCTGCGACACCATTAGTTTTGGGCCAGACCCATGTAATTTTCGCATGAATTAAGTCAGCCACTTTTTAGAGTCAGTATTGAAGGGGGAAATGCCTTCTAGGGTTTGGTTCGGCCACCATACATATGGCTAGCCGAAACCCCACATTTTCCTCCTTTAAATACCCCATAGCCGTCACGTTTAGACTCGGATTTTGATTAGACTAAAAGTTAGCCATTGCTGCAACTCTCGTGTATTTCTTTTGATGCCAACGCCCAGAACAAGACCGACTATTCGGAATCCCACCTTTTCAATAAAGCTTTCATCTATATCCGCAATAATTCTGATTGCATTATTAGTTCTTACTTGTTCTCGATTTTAGGTAGGAATTAAGACCCTCGCTGGTCAGGCTGATCGTGCATCCGCAAGATCAGTAACTCCCGAAGATTGTACTAGCGATTGCATTGGCGCACGAACTTTGCACGTGTAGTCAGATCGTCAAGAACAAACTCCACCAATAAATCGACGTTATCATACTCTCATCGAAAGATCGGACACCTATCATGCCCCCACTCAAAGGATAGGCCCCCAGTCAGAATTTTTTCTGGGTCCGCCCCTGGAGATGGGTGGCATGGGAGGCATGGGACATGGAGAGATGAGTGCATCGATGAGTCAAGTTGGAGGTATGGGTGGGATGGGAGCACCGCCGGGGGATTCATGGCCTCCTTGGTGGATCCACCACCTTCTACCAATGTTGATGCCTATAGAGATTCGTCAGTTCATGCCAACACCAACATCCAAAAACTCCGAAGAAGATGTTGACAAATGATGTGTTTGTGTGTGTGTTCGAGTCAAATTTGTGTTGAACTTGGTTATGTGAAATTATCCTTTTGCATTTGATTGTCATGAATTTGAACTATGCTATCTAGATTGAGATTTGGGGATTTAAAAGCAATTTATTGGTCTATTTATTTTGACTTGTTGGATCTTGTTGATCATTGTTGTTTGTGATGAAAGCTATTTGCGCCGAGGACACCTACAATATTTTAGCGCCTCTGGTAGAGAAGCGTTTTCTGCTCATTGACGCGTGCTGCGTTTTAGCTTTTCTAGGGGAGGACAAGCGGTCGCCACACGCTAAAATAGGATCTAACGTGCTGCAACTCTTATTTTAGGACGGAGAGAGTACCAAAAGAAAACATTCATGTTATTTAATACTCAAAAGAAATGCTAATCAATTTAATACTCAAAAGAAAGGGCTAGATTAGCGGAATGGTTTGCGGGTTTTATTTTTGAGAATGATTAGTCGTTTATTTTAGTACGCCCTTCCTTTTGAGTGTCTGCTGGAGTTGGCCTAACAGAAGAAATCGCAGTAGAAGTCTTCCGGCTTGTCGAGCTTCTTCATTCGTCTCTACCACTTCTCCTCTTTCTCGAGAACATCTTCCATGGGGAGGAAGGGCGCCGGCGGTGAGCAGATGAAGAAGGTCAAGGATGCGGCTCCCAGGAAACGCAACCCGTGCCCCGGAGTCCGTTTGGTCGGCGGCCGGATCTATGACCCGGAGAACGGGAAGACCTGCCACCAGGTGAGCACGTGCCATCGCCCATCTCCTCCATTCTGGATCTGCAAATGCCTGTGCGCTGTAGGTCATTCTGTTGGGGGCGGATTTGGTTGATTCATTGTCGTTTTTGTTACCCGCCCGCAGTGTCGTCAGAAAACAACGGACTTCGCGGTATCTTGCAAACAGCCGCAGAAGAAGGGTCTCTGTCCAATCCACTTCTGCCACAAGTGCCTTCTCAACAGGTTAAGGAAATTATTTTCACTTCTTTCTCAGGTTTAAGCCATCATTATATATCTCCGTGGTCGAGCAAGCGGTAGAGCCTCTTGGTCTGATCTAATTTCCTTCGAATTGTTGTCATGTCATGTTTAGGTATGGTGAGAACGCTGAAGAGATGACCAAACAGGAGGCCTGGACCTGCCCCAAATGCAGGGGCATCTGCAACTGCAGCTTCTGCAGGTGTGCCAAGCAAAGCTGATGCTCGATTATTGTGGAATTTCTTGCATATTTCTTAGATGGTTTTGGTTGGCAGAAAAAGAAAGGGGACACGCCGACGGGAATACTGGCTCATGCTGCCAAGGCATGGGGACACTCATCTGTCCATGAGTTGCTAATCAAGGGCTCAGACATGGTGGCTGCTGCACAGACGCTGACATCACTCCCTATGACGGCCAAGAAGGTAAGTTTTGCTTGTCAATTCTTGGGGAGGCAACTTGCTTGGCAATTCTCTTTCGTATAATGTGATTGCTCATTCTCGTTGATCTGTTTTTCTTACCCCTTTGTTAGGAACACAAGGATGGCAACCCAAAGAGGGCCCTAGGGACAGATGACACTACTGATGGATTGTTGGCTGAAGGGGATGAGAATATAGGGACTGATCTCAATGCATTTCCATCTGTTCCTGTTAACAAGAGACTGAAGAAGGGCAATTGCAGGGTAAATAACATGACTGCTTATAAGAAGTTCCCTGTTGACATTAAGGGTGATCCTCAAATCCGAAATGAGAGCACTGATGTTCTCAAGACCAAAATTGAGCTACCCATAGCTACTCCAGTCACTAACATTTTAGGGACCGAGCTGGACGCAAACGATGTTGGTTCTGCAATTCTGTTTTATGAATTCTGCCGCACATTTGGGGAGGTTCTAATGGCAAGCAAGCAATAAGGATAGTCTTTCAGCTTTTACTTCCTTGGTCATTGTTATGTAAGTGTTGTTTACAATGCTAGAACTAAATGCAAGTGATAGCAGCAGCTTCTTCTATTTATTTTTACTTTATCCTATGTTTGTTCTCCCCTCCTGTTTGCTGCACATGTTGCCTAGTTTTTCTTTTCTCTGATTTATTAACACTTAGTTATGTGCCTGCCGTACGTTTTAACTACTACCCCTGTCTAAAAAAATGTCACAAATTTATCTAAATTTAGATGTATCTAAACACTATTTAGTGTGTATCTAGATACTCTTTAATGTATATATACATTAGGGCTCCTTTGATTTAAAGGATTTGCATAGGAATTGTGTAGGATTTGGTTTCTATGGGAAAATTTCCTATACATGTTGTTTGATTCATAGGAACATATCCTATAGGAAAAATTCCTATGGGAATCTTGTAGTGCAATTCCTATAGGAAACAAACATTAGCTCATACCTCATGAAAAAATTCCTTTGCTACAATCAAACACACTTCATCTTCCTATAGGATTCAAGTAGACATGTCATTCCAATCATATACCTTTCCTATTCCTATGTTTTTCCTATCCTTTAAATCAAAGGAGCCCTAAATTTTCGACATTCTTTTATGAACGGAGGTAGTAATATACTATCTTTGCATGCCTCAGTAAAGTAATACTAGTCCGGAGGTTGGTATGTAGACTAAATCTGGTTCGCATGACAGGGACGTTGTAATGTGAACTCCTAGCAACCTTTTAATCTTTGATTACTCCGTTGAAATCTCTTAATGCAGTGATTTATATGTGGTTGAATCATGTTTTCTTCTTTGCATGACTGCATTGCAATGGTTCAATCGATTCCAATGGATAGTAGACTGCTGAATGCCATAAACCTGCACTGATTTTGACAAGTCATGTAACAAAAGTCTATTGAATTTCTTTTTAGTTGTGTGCACTATGCTTTTTAAAGATTTCATACTTAGCTCATGTCAGCATTCAATAAAAATTAACTCTTTGCAATGCACGGGTAACTATCCTAGTTTTTCATATGAAAATGTCTTTTGAGGGTATAATATGATTTTTCCATGGAAATGTCATTTAGAACAACCGACTGATGGATCCGCCCGTCTGGTCGTCTCGCCGCCCTGTTGAAGGAGTCTCAAGCCTCACCTGCCCCATCTTCTTTGTACCATTTCACATAAGGAAAGAAAAGTCAAGGATGCATAGGCAATGCCCAGTTTGATGTGGGCCAACCAGATGGCCGAGCGTCGCTGCTGCCATCATCTCGTTGTCGGTCTCCGCCGTCATGCGTCAATGGCCGACAGCCGTCGTTGTGTGTCTCGGTGTCGTGCGCCGAGAGCCGTCGTTGTGTGGCGGATGGTGGTGTCGCCATGGTCGACGGTGGTGGAGATAGATTTTGGGGAATTTTGTTGATGATACATGTGCTCATTTTTTGTGTGCTAGTATGGGTAAAGTGCTAGAATGTTTAATACCTATATGCTACAAATAGATTGCACAAATGTTACAATCATCATGTAATGTTGGATAGGTTAGGCAAAAAAGTTGAACGTTATACGGAGAAATATTGTAGAACAATGTTGGAGGTTTGGGATTTTTGGGATGTTTTACTGGGAAATGTTGTAGAACAATGTCGGTTGGGCAAAAATGTTAGATGTTTTACTGAGAAATGTTTCATTTTGGTTTTTTTGCACCTAAATTTCACGATTTTTTCTTTCGAAAAATACAACCTGGACGGTGTATTAATCATACAGTAGAATAAAAGCCAAGACAACCGATACAACGCTAAGAAGGCTACAACCCCACAAACACACCACGATACAACGGCAAGAAGGCTACAACTCCACGTACACACCACAATACATTGCGAGCGGCAAACAATGGACCCTCTACAAACTCAATGATAAACAGCCCACCTTGCCCAACGTCTAACCAGGAATGGCGAGATGAAGGAGCACATGGTTTCAAGATCGTGTAACGAACCAAGCAAGACACCACTAAAGCTCAACCTCGACTCCAAGGCTATACGGACCAACGTACCTCCCCTCATGCGCTTAGAGGAGACGGTGAGAAGAAGGAAGGGTCCCGAGGACTAGGGGAAGACGTCGATCCAGATGCGTCCATGATGACCCACAAGTATAGGGGATCGCAACAGTCTTCGCGGGAAGTAAAACCCAATTTATTGATTCGACACAAGGGGAGACAAAGAATACTTGAAAGCCTTAACAGCGGAGTTGTCAATTCAGCTCGCACTGGAAACAGACTTGCTCGCAAGAGTTTATCGAGTAGTAACAGCTTTATAACAGTAGCAGATGAGCGAAATAACAGCAGCAGAGTAACAAAGACAGCAGTAGTGATTATAGTAAACAGCAGGATTAAAATACTGTAGGCACAGGGACGGATTAACGGGCGTTGCATGGATGAGAGAAACTCATATAACAGTCAAAGCGAGGGCATTTGCAGATAATAATAAAACGGTATCCAAGTACTAATCAATCAATAGGCATGTGTTCCATATATAGTCGTACGTGCTCGCAATGAGAAACTTGCACAACATCTTTTGTCCTACCAGCTCGGTGGCAGCTCGGGCCTCAAGGGAAACTATCGGATATTAAGGTACTCCTTTTAATAGAGTACCGGAGCAAAGCATTAACACTCCGTGAACACATGTGATCCTCACATCACTACCATCCCCTCCGGTTGTCCCGATTCTTGTCACTTCGGGGCCATTGGTTCCGGACAGTGACATGTGTATACAACTTGCAGGTAAGATCATAAACAACGAATATCTTCATGAATCAATAACATGTTCAGATCTGAGATCATGGCACTCGGGCCCTAGTGACAAGCATTAAGCATAACAAGTTGCAACAATATCATAAAAGTAACATCTACGAGATACTAGGCACTATGCCCTAACAATCTTATGACTATTACATGACCAATCTCATCCAATCCCTACCATCCCCTTCGGCCTACAGCGGGGGAATTACTCACACATGGATGGGGGAAACATGGCTGGTCGATGGAGAGGCGTCGGTGGTGGTGATGGCGATGATCTCCTCCAATTTCCCGTCCCGGCGGAGTGCCAGAACGGAGACTTCTGGCTCCCGAGACGGAGTTTCGCGATGTGGCGGCGTTCTGGAGGGTATCTGGCGACTTCGACTTCTCCCCGTGCGTTTTTAGGTCGAAGGCAATAAGTAGTCCGAAGGAGGGCGTCGGAGGCCGGCCGAGGGGGCCACACCATAGGGCCGCGCGGCCCCCCCTAGGCCGCGCCGCCTTATGGTGTGGGGCCCTCGGGCCTCCACTTGATTTGTCCTTCTGGCTCCGTCAGTATTCTGGGAAAATAGGGCCTTCTGCATAAATTCCGAGGTTTTTCCCGAAAGTTGGATTTCTGCACAAAAACGAGACACCAGAACAGTTCTGCTGAAAACAGCGTTAGTCCGTGTTAGTTGTATCCAAAATACACAAATTAGAGGCAAAACAATAGCAAAAGTGTTCGGGAAAGTAGATACGTTTTGGACGTATCAACTCCCCCAAGCTTAGTTTATTGCTTGTCCTCAAGCAATTCGATTAACAACCGAGCGATAAAAGAACTTTCACGAACACATTTGTTCATATGATGTAAATATTCTCATGCTATGGCTAACACTTAGGCAATTCATAATAAGATACATGCAAATAAGATCATCTAATAGCTATGTCAATCATGGGAAGGTACCAACAATTAATAATAAGTATCATGAATCATGTATATAAGCAGGATTGCAATGTTCATAAATGAGTATGATAGAGTGGTATCTCGCTTGCCCATATTTGATCAGACAAAACATAAATGCTCGAGCACCTCTCGAAGTTCATAGAAAGACTAGAAGTAGTGATTGTCAAAGATAAAAGCATCAAAGTTATACCACAATCAATCATATTTTGAGACAAGCATATTATACTAAGAATGACAGTTGTGCTCTCAAGAAAGTGCTCAAAGAAAGGATGGAGACACAACATAAAAGTAAAATATTGACCCTTCGCAGAGGGAAGCAGGGATTAACATGCGCTAGAGCTTTTCATTTGTAAAACAGGAGTAAAATTATTTTGAGAGGTGTTTGTTGTTGTCAGCGAATGGTAATGGGTACACCAACTACCTCGCCAACCGGACTTTCAAGAGCGGCTCCCATGGAGGACGTTATCTCTACCAGCAAGGTACATCATCCCTCTTCTCTTTTGTTTACACACGTATTTTAGTTTCATTATGGGTGACACTCCCCCCAACCTTTGCTTACACAAGCCATGGCTAACCGAATCCTCGGGTGCCTTCCATCAATCACATACCATGGAGGAGTGTCTATTTGCAAAATTAAGTTGCTTACCGATGAATCAGAGCAAAACATGTGAAGAGAATTATTAGTGAAAGTTGATTAATCGGGGCTGGGAACCCCATTGCCAGCTCTTTTTGCAAGATTATTGGATAAGCGGATGTGCCACTAGTCCATATGAAAGTCCGTCCGGAATAAATGACAAGGTTGAAAGTTAAACACCACATACTTCCTCATGAGCTATGAAACATTAACACAAATTGAGAAGCATTTTTGAAGGTTTAAAGGTAGCGCATGAGAATTTACTTGGAATGGTTTGAAATGCCATGCATAGGTATTTATGGACTTATGGTGGACACTCTGGAATAACTTGGTTTTCATCTGTTTGGAAGCACGAGCAGCGTTCCCGCTCAGTACAAGTGAAGGCTAGCAAAAGACTAGGGAACGACAAAATCAAGAGAGCAATGACTGTCATAATCATGCTTGCGGCAAAATAAATTAACTGAGGCATAAAAGTGATAAAAGAACTCTGAAGCAATGTAAATCATCGAGGCTTAATTGACTTTTGTTCAGTCATATGCATGTGTGAGCATGTGCCAAGTTAATTCAAACGAATTATTCAGAGGAGGATACCACAATATCATACATATCTATGAATAAAACAATGCAAGCAAACATCCATGACATGCCACTCATATTAATAAATTGGAGCTAACATGAGAGATCATGAACTACTAGACTTTCTTAAATGACATATACCTCACATGAACCAACTAAGCATGCTCACATGGATGCGTATATGTACAAAAAATGAAAACAAATAGAGTTCATACCAGCCTCTCACCACAATCGGATTGTCGTAGATCGTCATTATTGCCTTTTCACTTGTGTAGCTTGGATAATATGAAATGAAAACCACGCTCCAGCCACCGAAGACCATTGAACTCATAAAGAACTTTACAAAACCAAAGAAGAACAGCAAATGTTTTTTATGTTTTCGAATTTGAGAACAAGAACAAAAGGAAACAAGCAAACAAAGCAAAATCTTTTTGGGTTTTCTTATAGCAAACTAGCAATAGCAAATAAAGCGAAACAAATGCAAGAAACCAAGATAAACCTATGATGAAGAGAAACAACAGAAATATTTTTGGTCTTTTTGTGTTTTAGGAAAGAAGCAAAGCAAGAACAAGAAAATGAAAACTAAAAGAAACACAGAAAAGCGAGATGGCAGAAATCTGCCAAAACCTGACAGCAGTACAGAAATCGATTTTTACAAAACTCTTACGTTGCTCAGCTCGAAAAGTGTTCAACTAATGAAAGTTAGATAACAACCTGGGGAACCTGCACAAAAATTGGCAGTTCAAAATAACGCTCTGGCTGTGCGCACGAATTTTTCTAGTAACGGTCCAGAATCTGTTTTCAGGCAGCACTTCCCCAAATATCATCTCCCTCTCATTAGAAAACCACTCAAAGAGACTAAACAAGTATGTACAAGTATCCAGCAACCATAATATGCAAAGAATGAGTGATGCCGGTATACCTCCCCCAAGCTTAGGCTTTTGGCCTAAGTGGAGTTCAATCCCATCGAGCCCATGAGGTAGTATCTCCGTAGTACGACGAAGATGGATCGTATTCCGGGTATGTGCTAGAAGAAGCACCCGGATACGTGACGGTGTAGTCATAGGAGGGCTCGGCGTCCTCGGAGTCATGCTGCTGGTGGAAGTCTTGTATTTTCATATGTTCCTCCACCTCCTCCTTAGTCCGCGACCATGGTTCCCTGTCAATACTGAACAAACCCGGCTGGGGAAGAGGGATTTCCTTCTCATCCCCGTCAGCAAACAACATTCTATAGACCATGTTATCTACAGTGGAATCAGTGGTAACAAAATGATGGCTTTTCATAGCAGCAATATCAAGCCTCCTAGGGGTTAATGGCACATCATTAGGATCAAGAGGAAGTCTTAAATGTGTTAAAATGCGCAGTGCAATAGTTCCTCCAAAAATAGGCCCCCTGTTAGACAGGCGGCGAGCAATAAGAGAACCTAGATGATAAGATGTCCGTCCAGTAAGTGCAATATTCAAGAAAGCAAGATGGTAACTAGAAATATTGCTAGTGTTCTCCCTACCAAGAATGCTAGTGGCAATGTAATACGCAAAATATTTAACGGCGGGGAGTTGGATGTTCCTTATCTTGCCACGCTGAATGGTGCGGCAATCATCATCGGTGATCCCTCGATAGAGTTCCAACAGGTCCCGGGGGTTGTCATCAATCCTCCTTGCTGTACCTACAGGGGCAATATCCAATGCACGACAAAATTCTTCCAATTCCATAGTAACAGGATTACCATAAATCTTGAATGCAACCGTCGGATCATATTGCGTGTTTTGGAACTTGAAGCTCTCGACGAAAATTTTGGTGAGCATGTAGTATTGCTCCCTTTCATCTCCAACGTAGGTGGCTAAACCCGCCCTGTTGACAAGGGTGAAGAAATCATCCAATATCCCTGCATTTGTCAGAAAATCATAACATGGGAAGGATGAAGCATTAGGAGCCCCATTGTCCTCTTCGGGCGTGAAGCTAGGCGCGATGATATCCTCATTGTAGGATCGCCTAAGTCGGGTGGCGGTCCTAGAAGGCCTCCCGGTGCTGGTTGTTCCTCTCTTGAACAATTCCCCAAAGTTGAACTTCTTCATCTCTTTTCTGAAATTTTCAACAAACAATATAAAACTTGATTTGGTGACATATAATTGAGGGAAACTACCATAGGAACTTGCTAGAGTACTAATCATGCATCAAAACTAGTTTCTACCACTTAGAACAAGCATGCAAGCTCACTAAACATGTTACCTACAGCAGCAAAATATGCAAGATATACCCCACCAAACAAAATTCTACTTGGATAGGCGGAGGAGTCACATACCGGAGAGCAAATGTGCCAAATTTCGCACGAAATCTGGGCTGAGCAAAGAGATCGAAAAATCCTGAGCTCTTGAGCAAAAACGCGAGTGAGAGAAAGCTGGTTCGAGTTTTTTCGGGAGAGAGAAGATGCTGGGAGAAAGAGATGAGATAGTGGGGCAAGGAGGGGCCCACACCACAGGGTGGCGCGCCCACCTCCTTGGCCGCGCCGGCTGGTGGTGTGGCACCCTGTGGTGCCCCACAGGTCATCCTCTGGTGCTCCCAGGTGCCTCTTCGAAAAATAGGACCAACGGTATAATTTTTGTGAATTTTTGAAAATTTTGAAAAATGCACATTTCTGGGTATTAAGTTTATTATTACTGGGCAGAAAAAGATTTTTGAAATCTCTAATTAACTAAAGAACTTTGCAAAACAAAAGTGCTACAACAAGTAGGTCAAGTGGAGGAAGAAAGAAATGTTGTTTACCTCCTCTATGCATATAAAAAGTATTTGTTAACAAGGTTGATCAAGTCTTGCCACAAAATAAATTTTACATAGCATATGAAGAAATAAACCTCAAATCAATCATGTTACCTTGAATTGTATTGATATGGATCCAATCATAAGAGTTTTATATTCTTCTTTAGGCTCATATATAGGACAATCGATAGTTCCAACTTTGATAGTTCTCACATGAGAAATAGTATTAACTCCACATGCTTTTTCAATTCTCTTGGGGAAATAGACGGTGTGCTCCCTATCATCAACATTAAAAGTGACTTTTCCTTTATTGCAATCAATAACAGCACTCGCAGTATTAAGAAAGGGTCTCCCAAGAATAATGGACATATTATCATCTTCGAGCATTTCCAACACAACAAAATCAGTTAATATCAAGCGGTTATTAGTAACTTGAACAGGAACATCCTCACATATACCAACAGGAATAGCAGTAGATTTATCAGCCATTTGCAAAGATATATCAGTAGGTATCAACTTATCTAAGTAAAGTCTCTTATAAAGAGAAAAAGGCATAATACTAACACCAGCTCCCAAATCACATAGAGCAGTTCTGACATAATTATTCTTAATAGAACAAGGAATAGTAGGTATACCTGGGTCGCCAAGCTTCTTTGGAACCTTACCGTTAAAAGAGTAATTAGCAAGCATAGTGGAAAAATCCTCATTAGGAATTTTCCTTTTGTTACTAACAATATCTTTCATATACTTTGAATAAGGAGGCAATTTAATAGCATCAGTCAAAGGAATTTGCAAGAATAAAGGCTTCATCCAATCACAAAATTTATTATAGTGTTCTTCTTCCTTTGATTTTAGTTTCTTAGCAGGAAATGGCATTTGCTTTTGAACCCAAGGTTCTCTTTCATTACCATGTCTCTCAGCAATAAAATCTTCTTTAGTGTACTTTTTATTTTTAACATGCTTTTCAGGTTCTTCTTCAACCTCTTCTTTATCAGGAGTATCATTCTTATCATTCTTTATCATGTTCATTACCACTTTCAGTTTCAAGCATCGAAATAGAAATACTATTAGGATCATTAACAGAGCTCCAGAGGATTCTACAACATTCTTATGTTTCTTTTTCTTTTTCTTAGATGGAGTACTAGTTTTAGTTCGTTGAGAATCTTGTTCAACTCTTTTGGGATGTCCCTCAGGATATAGAGGATCCTGGGTAGAAACACCACCTCTAGTTGTTACTTCATAAGCATGTTTTTCTTTAGCATTATTTCCCAACAAGTCATTTTGCACTTTAGTGAGTTGATCAATTTGAGTTTGAACCATATGAAAATGTTTAACAAGAATCTTAACATCATTGGAGGTTCTTTCCACAATACCATGCAATTCACCAATAGCTCGAGAATTTTCCATTAAGTGATTCTCTACTCTCATATTAAAATTTTCTTGCTTAACAATATAATTATCAAACTCATCTAAGCATTGCGCAGGAGGTTTTGAATACGGAATATCTTCCCTAGTAAAGCGCTGAAGGGAGTTTACCTCAATCATGGATGAAGGGGGAATTATCTCACATATATCTTCTATAGGAGGTAGATTCTTCACATCTTCAGATTTAATACCTTTCTCCTTAAGAGACTTCTTAGCTTCCCTCATATCTTCATCATTCAATTTAATCATACCCCTCTTCTTCAATATTGGCGTCGGGGTTGGTTCAGGTGTAGTCCAATCATCATGATTACGGCTTATTTTAGCCAATAATTCTTCAGCGTCGTCTGGGGTTCTTTTCCTGAAAACACAACCAGCACAACTATCCAGGTATGCCCTAGACTCAATGGTTAGTCCACTATAAAATATATCAAGTAAATCATGCTTTTCCAAATCATGATGAGGCAGAGCTCTAATAAGAGAGCAAAATCTCGCCCAAGCCTCAGGCAATTTCTCTCCATCTCCCTGGTCAAAATTATAAATTCTCTGCAAAGCAATATGTTGAGCACTAGCAGGAAAATATTTACGGAAGAAAACATCAAGCAATTCTTTTGGACTTTTAATAGAATTAGGTGGCAAACTATTATACCAAGTTTTAGCGTCATCCTTTAACGAGAATGGGAAGATTTTAGCAACAAAATAAGTACGCTTCTTAACATCATCAGAAAACAAGCTACTCAGAGTAGATAACTCAATCATGTGTTCAACAGCACTTTCCTTTTCAGTACCACAAAAGGGTGTTTTCTCAACAATAGCTATATGAGATAGATCAAGAGAAAAATCATAATCTTTATCCTTAATGTTTATAGGAGATGTGGCAAATTTAGGATCAGGAGACAGTTTTATATCTAACGAGTGTGTTACGCAAGCAACTTTTTAATTTTTCTTGCATCAGTAGTAGCATTGCATTTTTCAATAAAATCATCATCAAGTTCCACATAATCTTCATCAAGATCATCACTAGAGTAATCAAGTTCAGGTGAATTAACAGGTGTAGTAGCATTAGGAGTTTCAGTATTTTCAATTTGTCTAGACCTAGCAATCGTAGCATCTAGAAAAGATCCCAATGAACCACTATCATCAAGCATAGCAGAAGCATCATCAATATTATAAGAATTTTCAGATTCAGCAGAAGTACCAGCATTTGAAGCTTGTGGTGGTGAAACAAGTTTACTTATCACATATGGTGAATCAAGAGCAGCTGACAAGGGATTAACTTGTCAATGCCTACGGATTGTAGACTAGGGTTTTGTTAGATGTAGAGGGCAAGTAGATCTCAAAGGTTTCAGCCGAAAAGTACTCGACGATGTAAAAACTAGGGTTTGAAAGGCAATGATTCGATGATCTCTTTGTCCCTCGACCCCCCCTTATATAGGAGGTGGTGTCGAGGGATTCATATCGTACAAGTAACAGAGTTCGGGTAGGTTTCTAACTCCTCCCGCAAGATTACAAAGATTACTTCCTATTACAACTCTAGCTTTCCTTAACAATATCTTGGGCTTCCGAATCTTCTTATTCTTCGAGTAGCGGGCCTTCAGTAAACCCCGGGTACTATCTTCGGCAGGCCCATTGGGGATGCCTATGTCAGTAGCCCCCGAGATTTTGCTTGAATCGTAGAGTCAGGAAAAATCTCCACTGTTTATTTTTACTCGACAACGTAAACTTTTCTATATTTCTTCATATAAATTTCTATATTGTACAGGGATAATGGTAATTGGGGCTAGTTCATCTGACGGATCAGGTACTAGTTAACTGCTCTAGTGGCAATCCGCAAAAACCTACTTCAAAATCACGTCCCTGGACATGATTTCGGGATACTGGTGCAAACTTCGATAGGTGCCGCTTAAGGTCTTACCATTCTGTCGAGTCCCAGTCATATTTATCGGGTACCTAACGCGTCCGTTAGGATTTTTCTTCGTATCTGTTGATACGGATAAAAGTAGCAAAACGACGTCAGAGACGGCGCCACGCCTCACAGAATAGATCTGGGGTCTTACCTTCGCAAAGTTTTGCGGCATTCAGAAATTGATCGCAACTTCGGCGTTCTGAGAATATATTGTTGAGTGTTTATTCGGCTGATGGAATGGCACATTTTATTGAGTCAAAGATGACTTATATTGCTCTCCCGATGGGAGTATATGCAGAGTTATTTATAACTCGAAATATACTCTTTTGCTTTTCTATCTTTCTTTTTTTCATTCTGTCTTCCTTTCTTTTTTATAATTTCATCGGGCACGCGAACAGCGTTCCCGATGGGAGTAGCCCCCGAGGCTACAGCCAAGGACTTGTGCTTGGTTGTAGGCTCCACACTTTATGCCGCTATATTTTCTTTCTCTCCCGAAGTTTTATAATTTCTCGGGTGCGCGAACAGCGCTCCCGATGGGAGTAGCTCCCGAGGCTATGAACAAATATTTGTATTTGATCATAGGCTCACGCCATTTCTATTTTGTCTTTCTTGATCTTTTCATTTTTCCAAAGTAGCCCCCGAGCATTTGACCAAAAACTTGTATTTGATCAAAGGCTCTCCAATATTTTTGCATGTCGCTTTTTGATGCAGCTGTTGAGTCAAATTTTTCTTTCTGCCAAGGTGACGTTATTGCTGATGATAGCCACGATTGTAAGTCCAAAAATCGCGAGAAGTTTTTCTCCCGCTGCCTTGCGGGCCCAATTTATCCATTATCTTGACACGTCATATAGGTGGGGGACACACGTCCTCCGCTTTCTCCGGCGTACGTACCGTAACTTCTTCAGTGTTAAAATACTTTTTTACCCTTGTTGCCACGTGGCTATCATCTGTCACACATTTTCCTTATCCAACGGTTCGTCGTTTCACCGCACCCCTATATAAGATCATCTTCTTCCTCCTTGAGCACTTCCGCTCGCGCCGTCCTCCTTCTCTCATCTGCAAATTTCCTCCTGCGATCCACAACCTCCTAAGCTCCTCGCCTCCAAACTGCAAACCCTGCGCCATTGTTGATACCACCGCGTCGATTGACAAGGCACAGCACGCCGGAATCCTCCATGGCCGCCGTGGATCTTGGGGCGGTGGAGTGGGAAAGATCGAAAATTTCCACTCAAGATATCAACATGCTGAAGAAGCTGGGGATCAGCAAGAAACCCAAGGCATTGTGCTTCCCCAGTGAGGAGAGCTACCCAACCCCTCCAATGGGGTACCGGGTTAGTTTTGTCGATCACCTCATCAGCGGTCCGTCCGCCCCCATTCATCCTTTTCTCCGTGGACTGCTTTTTATCTACGGTCTGCAACTCCACCACCTCACGCCAAACTCCATTCTTCACATCTCCATTTTCATCACTCTTTGCGAGGCCTTCCTTGGCGTCCAGCCTAACTGGGCGCTATGGAAACGCATTTTCTTCTGCCACCGTAATGGCTCGCCCAATGTCGCCTATAATATAGGCGGCGTTGTAATTTCTGTTCGGCCCACTGTTGACTACTTCGACGTCAAGCTTCCTGACTCAGTTAAAGGATGGCGCAAGAAGTGGTTGTACATTCAGGAGGAGAACCATGGATGTGCGGAGGACAACATCCCTCCTTTTGATGGCGTCGAGAAAATCTTTCGCCACCGCTCCTGGGACGCGGAGGCCACCGAAGAAGAAAGGGCGTCGACAGAAACCTTGATGGCTCGTATCCACGAGTTGCAAAATACTCGCGGCAAAGAGTTATCGGGTGTCCAAATCACTCGCATACTTTCTTAGGACTAGAGTGCAACCACTTCGAGGCTCGCAAATATCCTCTCTGGAAATATGCCGGCGACAAGGACGTAGATCGGCTGTCGGTGAATTTGGAGGTCAAGGATTTAGAAAGACTTGTCCGAAAAATTTCATCTCTCAACAAAAAAGATGATGTCCCTTCTTCTTGCCGTGTGACGCCATTCAGCGCCGCCAATCCAGTTCCCAAGGTAATCTTTGTCTATTGTCTTGTTGTTGCTTTGCTATCTTTTTTGTAACTTCTTTTCTGACATCTCTCCCTGTTTTATTTTGCACGGAATCATCCGGACCTTGTCTCGCTTCCTCCTCTTCCTGAAGGTGGAGAAGTTGAAGAAAGGGCCATTGTCACTGATGACAATCAAGAAGCTCCGTCTTTTGTGAATGAACCCGTGGATTCTCGAAAATCTGCGGGATCTTCCGAAGGCACTGCGTCGGCACTATCTCCTCCTCCCGCTGTTTCTCCAAAAGGCAAAAGGAAGAGGAATGACGTCGAAGATTCCGACACTTCCAAAGCCGAAGAAGTTGATCCTTCACGTCAGAAGGCAAATTATGATCCATATCTCGCATCCCTCGTCAGCTCGTAAGTCACCTTGATTTCCCCTTATTTCTGTAGTCGAAGTTTTTTTGTCTCATCTTGCTTTTTATGCTTGTCGATCTTTAATCGCAGGTGATGATGAGGAAGAAGTACCAACTCGTGACGTGGCTCCTCGGACGAGCTCGTCACATACTTTACTTGTTTCGGAGACGCCAATTGAAGGAGAAGAATCCTCGCCTCCTCAACAAAACGTCGTCACCACCACTCCTCCTTCAAGCCCCCTTGCTCCTTCACCAAAAAGGACAAGGGTTGAAACGATCATCGAGCCTCGCCCTCAATTGGGTAGCTCTTCTCATTCGCTCTTAGATGATGTAAGTTTTTGACTTTCCTGCTAGTATCTATATTTCCTCTCGTTTACTTCTTTTTGTGCCTTCATATTTTTCTCGTACCGATATTTTCTTTCTCTCGTTCTTTTTTGACAGCCCATGATCAAAGAGCTTGTTCGCATTGGATCCCAATTCATTGGGTACCGTGAATATGCCGGCAGGATCGAAGGTAACAACTTTTTGCTCGTCATTGTTTCTAATCTTCTTGCTCCTATTTTTGTCGCAATTTTGATCTGTTCTTTTCTATTTTGGCGAGAGAAACTTGCAGAGGCCAACAGAGCTTGCCGACACGCTTGCTCGAAATTGGAGCAAAGTGAAACGGCTCGCAAGAAAGCCGAACTTGATGCTAGCCAAGCAAAAGTAGAGGCTGATGAGGCCAAAGCAAAAGCTGCTAGTGTCGAAGAACTGCAGAAGAAACTTGATGATGCTGAAGCTGCTTTAAACGAGCACAAAGCCGCACAGGACACCCGTGAAAAGGGAATCCTCAAGCGCTTGAACACACAAAATCGCCGCTTCCTCGGTAACTTTGTTGATCCCTTCTATTTTTCTTAAAACTTGCTTTCTTTTGTTTTTACTTGCTGTCAACTAACATATAATTTTTATGGCAGGTCAAACAAGCCAAGATTTTGACCTTGAGAACCCCACCAATGATCCTCTTCTTGACGCACTGTCTTATCTGGAGTTTCATGGCCAAGAAATTCGCGAAGGCGTGGTGAATGCTGACGCAGGATTGTCGAAGTTGTTCCCCTACTTCTTCCCGAAGAAAGAGGAGCCTAAGACTTTCCTTGCCCTTGCCAAGGACTTCAATCCACCGGAGGATCTTGGATTGAAGATGCGTCGAGAGAACATGAAGGTTGCTGTTGAGAACACTATTGCCTTGGTCGACGACAGTCAACAAACTGTTGACTGGATGAAGGTAGGCGACACCGAGCAGATAGAACAATCAAAATGGAGGTCGTTGATCAAGGCAGCCAAGCCCAACACGAAGAAAATCCTGGCCTATCTTAGGATCAAGCCATCTTCAACTCCTAGCTCATCAAGGCCGGAGGTCTAGTTGAATGCCTTTGCTTTTTCTTTCCTTTGCTTTCTCTATTTCTTTTGCTGTTGTCGCCATTTTAGCCTTGGCAACAATTACCCTGTTAGTCCCTTTGGAGAACTTCTTTTGTAATGTCCGTGTAAACTTTCTAGAAATCAATGAAATTCCTCTTCGTGCTATCATTGATCTTGGGACTTTCTTTTCCAGTTAATATTTGATAATTATTCGACCAACCCTTGCTCTGCCGATGCTTCACCTGCGTCTTCCTTCTCGAAGAAAATACTAGTCGATGATAATCCCATCGAAGGTTCTTCAAGCAAACATTTGTCGGAAGATTTGCAAGAACTTCGACAACAACTTCAATCCATGAAGAAACAAACTCTGGCAATGATGGAACAATCTCGGAAAGCGTCCGAACAAGAAAAACTTGCTCTCCAACAAGCCAAAAAGGCTATGGCTGCCAAGGATACTGCTGTATTGGAAGCAAAGGGAGCCACTACCCGAGAAAATAACATGCTCGAGCTAATGTTGGAAGCTAGCACAGATATGTTAGGTATGTTTTTCCAACCTCACAATGCCTCCTCTTTATTTTGCTGTGCCCTTCTTCAAATTTCTTGCCTTGTCGCTTAATAGGCTCGGTTTTTGATGCTGCCGCCGAAGATCGAAGAGTAAACGAGAGAACGAATCTTCTTGTCAATCTTTCCCTTAACCATGGCTGTTTATTCTGGGCCACCCCCGAACGAACCCAGCAGATTGTCAGGTTTCAAGATCGTGCTTGCCAAGTGCGCGAATTTCTCAATTTTTGCACGACAACATTAACCCTTGTTTACAAGACTTTGTTTCCTCGAAATGAGGTTCCCAAAACTCTTCCTGAATTGCTAGAGATATTCAGAGATGCTCCCCGCATTCATAATTTTGTGCGAGCTCAATTGACTCGCTGGAGCAAGGTTCGCCATGATTATGATAAATATTTGTCATCCAAAATTAGACCCGACGAAGATTGTTGCTGATTGCCCGGCCAAGAAATCGCGGCGAAAAAATGATATTGACACAATCGGTGAGATGGTAACTCCTGTGGCCGAGTCGATGATAGATGAGCTTCTTCGGATGGATTCAGAATTCTTCGTCAAGGGGTCCTATGTTGAACATAAAACAACCAGAGGCTTGTCCATAGATAGTATTTTAGGCTTTGACTGATTTGTACCATATTGCAAAACCTTGTGTCTCTATCTTTTTTAATTTCTTTTTTATTTCCGAGGAAATTTGTTGTATATTGCAAAGTGCTCTATATTGTTGGAGCCCCCGAGCCTTATGGCTAGAGTTTGTACTGTTTTTCCATCTCGAAGATTTTTCCTTCTGTTGTTATAAGACATCCTTGTTTTTTCATTGATGGATTGCAAGCCCTCGAGTATCTTAGTGTCGGAGTTCTATATTTTTGTTGCGAGGTTCTTGGACCGAGCAATAAGATTTTTGACGTGTACACTATATTTATAATTGTTAGCTTCCGATTTTTATATTTGGCGAGGTATTAGTGTACCAAGGCAAAATATTTCGGTAAGTCTAGTTTGTCTATATTGTACGTATTTTGAGACTTGAAGGCGTTGAGCCCCCGAGCGTGTCGAAGAATAAGAAGTATATCTCCACTATCTTTATTATATTGCAGCACCGCGAGCCCACCTCATTAAAAACCTTTCCAGTCCCACTCGGTGCCCCGAAAAGGAAAAGAGTGCGTCTGAAAACTCGCGGGCATTTCAGTACATTGTATTTTTACAGAGAAGGACTATATTTCAGCTCTAGGCGTAGAACCGCCTGAGCTGCGCCACGTTCCAGGGGTTTTTCTCGGGAACCCCTGTCTTCTTGTCCTTGATCCCGTACGCTCCTCCGTCGATGACTTCCGTGACGACGTAAGGTCCCAACCATGGTGACTCGAGCTTCTCTGTACTTTGCTGGTTGAGCCGTAGGACCAAATCGCCGACCTGGAAAGATCTCTGCCGCAATCGTCGACTGTGGTAGTTCTTCAGGTCTTGCTGGTATTTGGTGACTCGTGATAGTACTTCATCTCGAGCTTCATCGAGTGCATCCATATCATCCTCCTGAACTTTTCGTGATGTTTCTTCGTCATACTCTGTTACTCTTGGATAATCGTGCTCTATTTCAATTGGTAGTACGGCTTCAGCTCCGTGGACGAGGAAGAACGGGGTTTCTTGTGTCGCCGTATTTGGTGTTGTTCGGATGCTCCACAAAACACTTGGCAATTCTTCTGGCCAGGTGTGTCGAGCCTTTTCAAGCGGTCCTAGCAGACGTTTTTTAATGCCATTGCAGATGATACCATTGGCTTTCTCGACTTGACCATTAGTTTGGGGATGTGCAACCGACGCGAAGTGCAATTTGATGCCTACTTCTGCACAGTACGCCTTGAACTCCTTCGACATGAAGTTGCTGCCATTATCTGTGACGATGCTGTGAGGTACTCCAAATCGAAAAACGATGCCCTTCACGAACTTCATTGCTGATGCTGCATCTGGTGAATTTATTGGCTTTGCTTCTACCCACTTGGTGAATTTGTCGACAGCAACCAACAGGTACTCATATCCTCCTGGCGAAGCTTTGTGCAACTTGACTACCAAGTCGAGTCCCCATTGGGCAAAGGGCCACGACAATGGTATTGGCATTAGCTCTGCCGCCGGAGAGTGCGGTTTTGCGGCAAATCTCTGGCACGCGTCGCAAGTTCGTACTATCTCTTTTGCGTCCTCGATTGCTGTCAACCGAGTAGAATCCTGCCCGAAAAACCTTGGCTGCAATAGCTCGACTGCTTGCGTGGTGACCACATATTCCTTCATGCACATCTTTTAGGATTACTCTTCCTTCTTCGGGTGTGACACACCTTTGCAAGACGCCTGAAATACTCCGCTTATATAACTCCCCTTTGACCACTGTGAAAGCTTTGGATCTTCGAATAACTCGCCTTGCTGCAACTGGATCGTCGGGTATTTCCTTCCTGAGGATATACGATATGTACGCTTGCATCCAAGGGACTTCTACCATCATCACAAGTTCTTGGTCCTCTTCGTCCTCCACGGTTTCTTTGAGAGACGCCGGAGTTTTTTCTTCTTTTGCTTTTTTCTGCATCTTCTTCGGCTTCGTTGATCTCTCCGCTATTTCTTCCCGAAACACGCCTGAAGGGATCGCGAGACATTGTGACCCGATGTTTGCAAGGACATCGGCTTCATCTTTGCTCAATATGCTGATGTGGTTGACCTCGCATCCATCAAACAATTTTTCCAGCTCATTATACATCTCCTTGTATGCTATCATACTCTCATTGACTGCATCACATTGGTTCATAACTTGCTGTGCTACCAACTGTGAGTCGCCGAAAATTTTCAATCGGGTTGCACCGCAAGCCTTTGCCATCTTCATCCCGTGTATGAGAGCTTCATATTCTGCTTCATTGTTAGACGCGTTTGGGAACGTCATCCTCAAGACATACTTCAGCTTGTCGCCTTCAGGTGATACCAATATCACGCCTGCTCCAGCGCCTTCTAACCTTTTGGACCCGTCGAAGTTCATAGTCTAGGTTCTCGACAAATCTGGAGGTCCCGCGTTTTGTAGCTCCATCCATTCTGCGATAAAATCCGGTAGGACCTGCGATTTTATTGCCTTTCTTTTTTCATATGTGATGTCCCGAGGGGAAAGTTCTATTCCCCAAAGGGAGACACGACCCGTAGCTTCTGGGTTGTTCAATATGTTTGACAGAGGAGCTTCATTGACCACTATTATCGGGTGCGCCGAAAAATAGTGTCGCAATTTTCTTGCTGTCGTAAATACTCCATACGCCAGTTTCTGGTACTGAGGGTACCGCTGTTTTGAAGGCGATAGTACTTCACTGATGAAATATACTGGCCTCTGAACTCCATGGAGCTTTCCTTCTTCCTCTCTTTCGACTACCAAAGCCGTGCTGACCACTTGGGGTGTGGCTGCAATGTATAGTAGTAGAGGTTCTTTCTCTTTAGGCGCTACCAAAATTGGTGGTGTCGAAATTGTGCGCTTGAGGTTCTCGAAGGCCCTATCTGCTTCCTCGTTCCATTGAAATTTCTCCCCTTGTTTGATCAATGCGTAGAATGGCAGCGCCTTTTCTCCTAGCCCGGCGACGAATCGCGCTAAAGCCGCGACTCGCCCCGTCACTCGTTGTATTTCTTTCAACTTTGTTGGCTTCCTCATAGTTACGATGGCCTGTATTTTTTCGGGATTAGCTTCGATCCCTCTTGCTGATACTAAGAATCCAAGAAGTTCTCCCGCAGAACGCCAAAGGAGCACTTTGTCGGGTTCAACTTGAGGCAAAACTTGTCAAGGTTGTCGAAGGTTTCCTTCAAATCTTCGATCGTTGTTGACCCCTTCTTTGATGTTATCACGACATCGTCGATGTAGACTTGTACATTTTTCCCAATCTGTGTTGCAAGGCACTTCTGCATCATCCGCTGATATGTTGCTCCCGCGTTTTTCAAACCAAAGGGCATTGTTTTGTAGCAGAACACGCCGTAAGGTGTTATGAACGCTGTTTTGGCCTCATCATCTTCTTTTAGTCTGATCTGGTTATAACCAGAGTATGCGTCCAAGAAGGAAAGACGTTCACATCCTGTCGTGGAGTCGATGATTTGATCGATCCTTGGGAGGGGAAAGTGATCCTTAGGACAGTGTTTGTTGAGACATGTAAAGTCGACGCACATGCGAAGGACTTTCGTGTGTTTCTTCGGCACCATCACTGGGTTGGCTACCCATGTGGCTTCTGTAGATATCTCTTTGATAAAACCAACATCCTTGAGTCGATCTATTTCTGATATCATAGCTTTGCGGTTTGGTTCCGAAAAACGCCGCAAGGGCTGTTTGATTGGTCTCGCGAGAGGATCCAAGTTGAGGTGGTGCTCGGCAAGTTCCCTGGGTACTCCTGGCATGTCAGCTGGACACCATGCAAAGATTTTCCAGTGCTCACGGAGGAACTCGACGAGCGCGCTTTCCTATGCGAGATCCATATTTGTTGCAATGGACGTCGTTTTCTTCGGGTCCGTCGGGTGGATTTGCACTTCTTTTGAATCCTTCGCCGTGTTAAAGGCTGGTTCCCCGAGCGGCCTCCCCGTGTCCGGCAAAACATCATAGTCGGCTTGCCTTGGCGCCATATATTATGCTTGCATCCCGAAGGTTTCGACGAGTTGATGAAAATCTCTCGTCGCATTTGTCGACCTAACGCAAAGCTTCCTTTGACCGTGATTGGTCCTTTGGGTCCGAGCAACCTCCACAGTAAATACGTATAATGAGGTACCGCCATAAACCTAGCATACGCTGGTCGTCCCAACAAAGCATGATATTGCGACGGGAAATCCACAACTTCAAACTCCAATTTCTCTATCCTGTAATTTTCTCGGGTCCCAAACTGAACGTCAAGATTAATCTTGCCCAACGGATAACTTGGTTTCTCTGGCGTGATCCCGTGAAAACGTGTGTCAGTTGGTGCTAGATTTGCTAGGGATATGTTCATCTTTCTTAGTGTATCTGTGTACATAAGGTTTAAGCTGCTGCCGCCATCTATGAAAACTCTCGACACGTCGAAGCCAGCAATTATTGCGGGTAAAATAAGTGCGGATTGCCCAGGTCGAGGAACCCGTCGCGGATGATCCGCAATTGTGAAGCCGATATCCTGTCCCGACCAATTTAGGTACTCGACTGTTGGTGGAGGCATCTTTTCTCGCCATGAATACTTGCCGCGAAATTACTTTCGCGCCTCGTTAGATGGCCTAGCTTTCCGAATCATCAAGACTGCGCCATTAGAATTAGGATCAACATACGGAGGTGGTTGTGGTGCTGCCGCTATTCCGAGCCGGTGCCGATTCTCGTCCGTAATCGCGGGAGGAGGTGGGAGATGTATCTCGCTCCCGGGTCCCCGGTGATTTCTATTCATTGCTTGGGCATTTGCAATTCTCGCGGCTCGCAACATTGCCTCGAAAGTTGCGGCAGTCTTTTTGGAGATGTACTTGATCGTCTCTTTTCGTTGCTATCGAGAAAAAAGTGCATCTCGACACGGTCCGTTCATCATCTCCTCGGGGGACACATAGGGTCTTTGAAACCTTGGTCCACTATTTTGCCTGAGACCGCGAGAATCACTTCTATTGTCGCCTTGTTGTTCATTACTTCTTTGGTAGTTATCTCGACTATTTCCTCCAGGATTTCCTCGGAAGCCAGCCGATATGTGGCCGGGAGCATCGTTGTTGTAGAACCGGCGGGAAAATCGCCTTCTATTTTGAAAATTTCGACCGCGGTCCTCTTCTGGCGACCTGTGTCGCTTGTTATATATTGCGTCTTCTCCATCTGCCCACTTCTTGGCTATCTCCATCAGTGCTGATATTGTCTTGGGGTTGGTTCTCCCTAAGTCCTCGACGAAATCTCCCCGTCGGATTCCTGCCACGAACGCGTCTATTGCTCTCTCGTCGGATATATCTTCTCGCCGAGTTTTTAATGATGTTCCACCTCTCGTATATATTTTCTCATCGACTCGTCGTGTTTCTGTCGGCACGCCCTCAACTCTTCCAATGACGCAGGTTTCTTGCAGGTGGATCGGAAGTTTCTCACGAAAATATCTTCAAAACTATCCCAGCTGTCGATGGAACTTGGGGAAGTTTCTTTATCCAAGATCTCGCGGCACCACTCAGGTGGACTTGGATACTTTGCATGGCTGTTGCTCTGGTTCCTCCTACCAGCTTCACCATCTCGAGATAATCAACGAGCCAATCTTCGGGATCCTGCAGACCGTCGAATTTTTTGAAATTCTCGGGTAATTTAAACCCTTTTGGTACTCGGGTTTTTCGGACTCGTCTCGTAAAGCACGGAAGCCCGCACAGGTCTTCATCGGCAACTTCTGGTGAATGCCGATGTTCTCTTCTTTCTTGCCGCGCTCTCGTCTACCCTTGCTTGAGCCGCCGTATCTCTTGCCCCACTTGTTCTTGGTGGATCTTGCACTCGCAGCGGTAGGTCTTGGACTATTTTGCCTTGCAGTTCCTTCGGGAGGTGTAGCCGTGAATGCTTGTTCCCATGACTCCAACTCCGGCCATTGCCATATTGAACAATGCTTCTCTCGGGTCTCCGGGGGTGGTCTGGACGCGAGGATGTAAGCTTGCGTTGCCATGTATCCTGCTTCTGGCGTTTTCGGGATGATATTTCCCCTTGTATCAATCGACATGAAAGACATGTCGAGATTTTGAATTATGTTGCCTCTCTCTGCTTCATGTATATTTTGCAGCCGAGATATTGCCCTCCTCCGAGCTTCTCTGTGACTATCTCCCGAAGTTCCTGATTGTTGACTGAGCTCTGCTCGACGCCTGCTTGACGCGGATGCTGCCTCTTTCCTTCTATTCAAGGATGCTGTTTCTTTTTCCAACTCCCTACTCACACGAGCAAGTTTATATTGATCGGCTTGTAATTCCTGGGCAGTAGCGGTTGTGGTCATTGGTTCTGAACCGTCTATGGCTCTTGCAGCCCTATCCCACACTGCTTGCGGGAGTTGGACTCTTTCGCGAGGTGAGGTCCCGACATATTTGGTGCCTAAGCCTCTTCTGAGATCAACGGGATCGACGTATGGGTTTCCCAAATCATCGAAAGCCTCTGACGTCTCTGGTTCTGCTCGGCTTGCCTCTTCAATTGCGTACACTTGATGATATTTTGAGTATTGATTTTTGTCGGGATTGGTGACACCATCATAAAGATTGGTGAAGACCTTTCCGATGGCAACGAGATTTGTCGATGAAGTTGAAGTCGTTGATGCTCTGTCGGAATCGTCGCTTATAACGGAGTCCGCGAGACGACTCGAAAGATGTGTTGCCGATGATCTTGGTGAGCTTTCCGCTTGCCTTGGTGTCGATGAAGCGTGTCGACGAAAACTCCTCGTTACTCGACGAAAAGTCAGAATCGTCCGCTGAAAATTCCGACGAGATCGGAACTTCGAGACGGTAGGATCCTTCCTTATTGATAGCAAATCGGAATTCTCCAAACATCATGACGATGGGCTCCTCCAGATAGGCACATGCATCCATACGGGAGGGCGGGTGAGGAATAAAATCGACTAGATCAGTTTTTTCTCGTTTACCTCGATCCATCGTATTGCTAGCCACCGACGAAGTCGACGATTCTGGTCGTGCCATCGAGATCAGCTCCTTGCAACCTCTAGATCCCACAGACGGCGCCAATTGACAAGGGATTAACTTGTCAATGCCTACGGATTGTAGACTAGGGTTTTGTTAGATGTAGAGGGCAAGTAGATCTCGAAGGTTTCAGCCGAAAAGTACTCGACGATGTAAAAACTAGGGTTTGAAAGGCAATGATTCGATGATCTCTTTGTCCCTCGACCCCCCCTTATATAGGAGGTGGTGTCGAGGGATTCATATCGTACAAGTAACAGAGTTCGGGTAGGTTTCTAACTCCTCCCGCAAGATTACAAAGATTACTTCCTATTACAACTCTAGCTTGATTTGTCCTTCTGGCTCCGTCAGTATTCTGGGAAAATAGGGCCTTCTGCATAAATTCCGAGGTTTTTCCCAAAAGTTCGATTTCTGCACAAAAACGAGACACCAGAACAGTTCTGCTGAAAACAGCGTTAGTCCGTGTTAGTTGTATCCAAAATACACAAATTAGAGGCAAAACAATAGCAAAAGTGTTCGGGAAAGTAGATACGTTTTGGACGTATCAGTCCACCATGTCGTACATTGCGCCCTCGAAGCCCAAGCCTTGGGCATCAGCCAACACCGACAACGCACCACCTCGCACAGTCTCCAATTGTTGCATCGGCCTCGCTTAGATGGCCAAGACAACGTATTCAAGAAGATAACAACACCGTGGTGCCGCCGACAACCGAGGGGAGGGACGACATGGTGAAGGCCATGACCACGCGTCCAACGAGGAAACAACGCCCGCAAACATCTCAGCTGTGGTTAACATCGGCCGCCACCGAGCAGGGCTTTCGCCCCAGCCATACACCATAACCCAATGCAGTGGCGACCGGAGATGGGGACGATGGTAAAATAGCTGGCTTTAGCCACCACCATCAAGAGGAGAGGAACACCGAAGCCTTAGAGGTTGCCGTATGCGCCACCGACATCACCACGACCACCACGCTTAGCCCGCCGCTGGCGGCATGGTGCCGGGCAGCCACCGCATGCACGCTATATCACATGCATCAACCACTTGGGATCCACGAGTCCGCTCAGGCCCAAGCCGAAGGTAGATCTCATGGTGCCACCGCACGGGCCACCACCACCGAGCGGAGGGAGCCCTGCCACCACCTTGGACGCGTAGAGCTTGTCGCAGCAACGACTTTGGGGAGCCGAGAGGCACCAGATCTCACCGCCGCACGAAAAGAGGAACCTCCGCCACCATCCCTGCCCGGGCATTGGGGAGCACCCCCCCCCCCCAAAGTCTAGGCGTCGCGGGGTTTTTTTTTTTGAGGGAAAGCCACCACGTCAACTTTATTAATTTTTCTTATTTGTTTAGGGACCGATGTTACATACACACAAAAATTGGTACATACGAAACAATTTTTGTTACCTGATCGAACGCCGTGGAATTTAATCATCCGATGGTTCATTAGGCGGCTGATGTTTTTGCAAATATGAGCGAAGTGTAGCCTTTTTCCATACTCTTGTGTAGACGAAGGCAACAACCTTTGGCCGTCACTAAACCCGAAAAGTGAGGACGAGCTGTGGGAGGGAAAACATTGGGCGAGGGGGGAAAAGTGGCGAGAGGGGGAAATTTCAAAATTTTGGGCAATTCACCGGCGGCATGGCACCCTACCTATCCCGCCTTCCTTCCTGACGCTTCCGTTCCCAAAATTTATCACATCCAACACCACAACGGAGGAAATCCTTCCGGCTTCCGCACCCAAGCCTCTTGAGCTTTCCTCACTTCTGTCGGCCCCTTCTCCCCTTCCTCCAGCCCATCTCCATGGGGAAAAAGGGCGCCGGCATCTCCATGGCGAACAAGGGAGCCGCCGGTGATGAGATCGTGGTCCTGCCGGAGCAGACGCAGGAGATCAAGGAAGCCGCTCCCAAGAAACGCAACCCGTGCCCCGGAGTCCGTCTCATCGGCAGCCGGATCTATGACCCGGAGAACGGCAAGACCTGCCACCAGGTGAGCACCAGCTGTCGCCCATCTCATCCGTTCTGGATCTGCAGATTCCCTTTGGGCCACCGCTGGGGACGGAGGATTTGGTTGATTCATTCTTGTTTTGGTCATCCGCTCGCAGTGCCGACAGAAAACAACGGACTTTGCGGTGGCTTGCAAGCAGCCGCGGAAGAAGGGCCTCTGTCCAATCCACTTCTGCCACAAGTGCCTGCTCAACAGGTTCAGGAATTTCTTCTCAATACCTTTCCAATTTCTTCTCACTCGAGCAAGCGGAGCCTCCTGGCCTGATCTAATTTCCTTTGGATTGTCTTCATGTAATTTTCAGGTATGGTGAGAACGCTGAGGAGATGACCAAACAGGAGGCCTGGACCTGCCCCAAATGCAGGGGCATCTGCAACTGCAGCTTCTGCAGGTTTGCCAAGCAAAGCTGATGCTCCAGTATTACAGAATTTCTTGCAAATTTCTTATCTTGTTTTGTTTGGCAGAAAGAAGAAAGGGGAGACGCCGACTGGAATACTGGCTCATGCTGCCAAGGCATCGGGCCACACCTCTGTCCATGATTTGCTAGCCAAAGGCGAAGACATAGTGGTTGCTGCACAGGCGCTGTCATCACTCCCTGCCAAGGCCAAGAAGGTGAACTAGTTTTGCTTGGTGATTCTCTGTCGTATATCGTGATTGTTCAGTATTGTTCATCTGTTTTGCTGCTGCCTTTGTCAGGAACACAAGGAGGGCAACACAAAGAGGGCCCGAGCAACTGATGAATTGTTGGCTGAAGGGGATGAGAATATTGGGACTGATCTCAATGCACTTCCATCTCTTCCTGTCAAGAAGAAACTGAAGAAGAGCAGCTGCAGGGTAAATAACTTGATTGATGATGAGAAGGTCCTTGTTGACATTAAGGGTGATCCTCAAATCCTCAAGGAGAGCACTGATGTTCTCAAGCCCAAAGTTGAGCTACCCAGAGGTACTCCAGTCACTAACATTCTAGGGACGGACCTGGAGGCCGATGATGTTGGCGCTGCAATTCAGTTTCTTGAATTCTGCCGCACATTTGGAGAGGTACTTATGGCAAACAAGTAATAAGGATAGTCTTTCAGCTTTTACTTTCTTGGCCATTGTTATGTAAGTGCTGTTTACCCATGCTAGAACTAAATGCCAGCGACAGCAGCAGCTTTTTGTATCATTGTCACTGTGTTCTATGTTTGTTCTTTTAGTAGAGCTGTCAGCTTGACCTTCTCCTAAATGGAAGTGCGATAGTCAATGCTAACATCTATTTAGGAGAAGATCATGAGCTTATCCCTAAGTTTATATTTGTTCATGCAGACTATCACATTTCCAAAATATGTTGGTGATCAGGATGCATGTGCATGCTAGTGCCCACATCTGTAATGATCTGCATGTGTGTTTGTCTGTTTGACCAACCACCAGAAAATAACATATGTCATACATATTTAATTCATCATATATCTCGAACAAGCATCATCAACAAATGTATACATATAAATATATGAGCAGGTGAAGTATGGAATCATGTTGTGTTGCATTGAGCCATCAACTCACTTCTGAATCTGGTTTGCCCAAGATTGTTGTTGTGCTCATGGATTTTATTGTTGGAAATGTCTAGAATCCCAGTACTGCTCTTATTCTGTCTTGTAAAAAGAAAAATAGAACTGAAACTTTAAAAAAATCTCAAACCTTGGTTTTCATACAGTTGGACAAAGTGTGGCTTTGGGGAAATTTGTTTATGGTCCAAAGTAAAGAAAATAATGGGCCGAATCCATATTCATGTTTGGTCTGTTACTTGTCAGGCCAAATTATGCACCATTGGCATCTAAGTTAGAAAGTTATAGTATGTAATATTTTACTTATTACTCCATCTGTTCTCTTTTAGTCTACATCTTAGACTAAAATTTTGTTCCATATTAGTCATTTTAGCGTTGTAATCAACAACAACACAGAAAACGAAGCAATTCTACTGTCTCTATTGGAAGCCATTAATTTTAATGTAGCTTGGATTGCTTGATATCAAAGTAGAAGTATTAAATGACTTGGTAAATGGTCTAAAATTTGTAGAGTGTAGACTAAAAGAGAACGGACGGAGTATATTGCAAATCATTCTTTATTATTCTATCTATGCCTGGTATGCTTGCAAGAAGTGTCATAATTCTTGTGTAGATGAATGGACTTATATTGCTGCAATAATACATTCTAGATAGATGTGTTTCACGGTTTATTTTGAAAGCAATACATGTGAAGTAAAACTGTTCATCTTAATGGGTACTACCTATAGTGAAGCTGCAATTATAAAATGATGTATGGGTTTGTTCTATGTATATATGATCTAATCTTGACTTAAAACAGAAAAGGAAAGTAAGTGTGGACAGTTTTTTTTAAAGAATATATCATATAAGTCTACATTATTGTGATTGTTTTTGAGAAAACGCAAAGGACCTTTGTGTTTCATTTCATTGAAAAAGATCACACTTGTTTTACGATCCTCCTAAGAGGCATATTACACTTTATCGAAAAAAGATGCATATTACAAGGGGCACTATTGCGCTTCATGCTCTGGCCCCCAATTAAGTTCCATCACTGGCCAGCAGCCCTCATGGGCATCCAGGGGAAGACATAATGGGTGTGTCTATAGTTTTTGGAGAGCGATAATGGTGTGGATATCTGTTGGCTTATTGCTTTCATTTGAAAATATTTGTGTACACATTTTTTACCCAAATAAAAAATGTTGACAAACGGGGGAAGCATCCCTTCCTTAGCTATAAGTTGTTAGATAGATGAGACCTCTCCAGCCCGCGGATATCACTCTGTTTAGTCCAAGCGCGCTTGAGCTGCGACTCGAACCCGGGTGGGCTGGCTCAACACCGTGAGCTCTAGCCACCAAGCCAGCGCTTGGTTCTCTTTTTACTTACCTAAATAATGAAACAAGAAACACTTTTTCTAGTATAGCCTTCACGTTTTTATTCTATCGATATAAAGCTACGCAGCACCGATACGGATACGGAAATACGGCATTTTGAAAATGCGCGGATACGAGGATACGTTTTAATAGCTTTCTAAATTAGAAATAAATTTACACCAATACATTGATACAACGGCATTTGGTATTGCCCCACAACCCCTGATTTCTCTAAAATAGTAACATGACTCCACAGTAGAATGTTAGGATTTGTAGCTTGCTCCTGGCTTGCTGGTTGCTGCCTGGCATCGGCTGCTTGCTGCAGCCGCCAGTCAACCTTCCTGCGCTGAGATGGAAAAGTTGTCGGGTCTCCGCCAGCTAGGTCGCCACCTGCTGCTGGGTATCCGACACGGACACGGCCTAAACTGAGAGAGGAGGCAGCTGTGTCGGGGTCTCGCGGGAGGGTTGGAACTGACAAGGGTAGGGTTAAAAAAGAGGTTAGGATTTTTCATCTGGGCTGGGCCGTATCGGACCTGTGTCTAAACCGTATCGGAATCGGTATCCGAATTATCACCAATTATTTTTAATGCGTTAATTTAGCGATACGGTATCCGAGACGGACATGGCCTCTCTGCTCTGTAGCTGTGCAGCTGAGATATAAAGGCATAGCTATTGTCCTGATAGATTCAAGAACTACATAGCATAATATTTGTTTGGTTCAAGCATTTCATGTTATCTTTGCTTGGTCCAAACCTCTAACGTGATGTATATTGTATTAAATTTGTTTTTTTGGACAACTTTTATTTCTAAAGCAATTTTCAAAACTCCTTTTTGTTCTCATAGTTTAACATGTCTTTTAGCGTGTGAACTTACTGTTACAAAATCATTTGTTTCCGAATGGAATTATGTAGATGATGATTTTTATACAGGTGCTTCAAATAAGGGAGGGACAACCAGAAAAGGTTCTACAAGTCATAACTGGACGAGGTCGTCGTAATCGAGAGGGTTCCTTAGTTGTTTCTGACTTTCACATTAGTTTGCTCTCTGTCATCCAAGAAGACAGAGGAGAGAAGTAAATACCCTCCTAATTTATGTTTCTGTGTTTTTCCCAACTCTGGTTATTAATTGGCTAAATGAGGTTGTTTTCTTCATAGCCCTTCAGATTATTCAAGTGACAGAGATGCTTGGATGGATGAAATTGGCAATTATATTAGTGAATCAACACTCATCTCAAAGGAATTGCCTCTTGGCTCTTTGGATCAAGGGGAACTAGAATACAAGAGTTTGAGCCCTTCTTTAAAGCTGCATGTATTAAATTTGTTGTGTGATGAGACCCTTTCTACTAGGTAAGTACCCCCTCCCCACCTCCACACAAACATGCCATATTTGCTGGAGTAGCTCATTTCACTATTTTACTTCTATAACAAGATTTTTATTTGACTTTTCTCAGTAAGTTGAGGAACTGGATGATCGAACAAAATGAAAATGCCACTGAGAGAAAGATTGCTGCTAAAGAAAAAATCCGTGCTGCAAAGGAGAAGGTAAGAGCTTGGGCAACCCTTTCTTTTATGCTTAGTCACATTTTTTTGCAGTAATAAATAGCACTTTCTTTGGTTCCATAGGAAAAGGAGCTGAAAGAAAAACTAAAGACTGAGATGGCCAAATCAATGTTCCTGAGAAAAGGAGCAGAAATAAATAGTCTCATTGCTCAAATCAAGGAGTTAAATGAAGACAAAGAGGCAGCAGTAGATGGTTTGTACATCTTTCCATGTTATATTTGTTTTAGCTTCCCGCACATTCTTAGTTCTCCATAAGTTTGGCATTTTACTTGTTTACCATTCTGTGCCTTTAAAGCTTTTTCTTGAATTTGTGTTCGGCAATGTCATCACTTCATTTATGTGGGCATTTACTTTCAGTTTTGCTTATGTGGTGCTAAGTTTTTTAGTTGCATGTAGCCATGTGTATTGTTTTGAACATGCAATTACTAAAATAAATGTTTATGTTAGGCTCTTACTTTTTAAACATAACACTTCTTACCAGAGTGTTTATTTTACGCTCTTTGTTTTCAAACATAACACCTCTTACCAGAGTGTGTACTTACAGCCCCCTACGCTGTCTATCTTATTCTCTAATGTGTTAAGACATTGAATTAAATGTGTTTTGTCACGTCAATTGTGTCAACATTAGAGGAGAAGCTGGGAGGTCTAATCAGGGCGAAGCCTGTCAGGAAAGACAAAGGAGAGGCATACTGGAAGTTGTATGGCTATTATGAAAAGACAGCAATTATGCGCCAAGGTATGTTTGAAATTCTTGTGCAATATGGTTATTATAAAGTTAGTGACTACTAATATCATGTTTGTCCCAGAGTTCGATACAACAGCAAGCAATGACAAGTGGTTCATGTTCAGTGAAGAGGAAGAAAAAGTAATTGGAGACCATCTAGCCCCAAGGTAAGGAGTTTACTGTACTAACATGGTTAGACGTCTCTACCTTTAATGAAGATGGTGTACTTCCTATTTAAGTAGCAGCAACTTTAGATGCGTTGACTGATCTAGTGAGCTTGTTTTTGTACGGTGTTATCATTGTTGGTCAAGCTGACTAGCAATTTTACTCCCTGTTTGCGCATAGTAGTATAATAGTTCTTGTTGGCATGAATCATTTCTAACCTGTGTTCTTTTGCAACTTGTTGATATAGGTCCCAATTCCAGTGTAAAAATCCTACCCAGGTGACAGGTGTAGCGGTCTAGAGACCTCAAACTCCTGGTTCAGCTCGTTGAAGGTATTTATTTGGAACTTTGCCTGTTAGTTTTTCTTAGATTCAATGGCACAACACATTCCCATACAACTGAAACCAAACAAGTTTTAATACAATCACAGCATCACCAGCTGTGCAGTTCGTCTGCATTCAATAACTGACGCTGCATTACGATCTTTCTGTTTTGGTAGGTGCGTGAGCTGAGACCTGGGAGCCTTGTAGAGGGGATCAAAGTAGCTGACAATTTTTGCTGTAGGGAAGGCACCCAGTTGCTGAGCAGCCAACAACTATCTGAAGATGAACGCAGTCGCAGCGTTGGAACCTGAAGTTTGTGACACTTTTTGGCCAGACGGAGACTTCAGATAGTTTTTGTGAACATTGCAACTGTTCCCTGCTTGTGCTGCTAGTTTAAGGGAGGTGTAGGAGTGTGCACAGCCTTGTGCTGAAATTTGGCATTGTCGTTTGAACGTTGCCTGGTCCCTTACCCTGGTGGTGTAATCAAACGTTCCGTGGTATGCATGTAGCAACAAATTTGCATATTGGATATTCGCGGATTAACTGCAGGCAGGACTGTCGCTGGTTCATATGCTCGTAGTCGTAGCTGTGCAGTTTCAGATCCATCTTTCAATGTCGGTCATCTTCGCATACACTGTAGGTGGCCCATGGCATTGGTTGTTTGTTTAGTTTTTGGCCCGGCAGCAAGGATAGGCCGTTGGTATGGGGACACGGGCGCGAATGGTGCCTGATGTTGGTTTACGGGGGACTTGTCGTCGACCTGATGACAGAGAAAATAATAACAATCCCAAAACCCCACCTCTCCTCTCGTGCTCGCCCACCTCCACTAGAGTCCTAAGAGGATCTTCAATGGACGCACTATATTTGGACGCGTTAAATCTCGCTTTCGGTTACGTTGTAAACGGATAGCGCGCGCTGCGTTAAAATTTGCACCGCTGAATGCTCTACTTTGTAGTGCGTGTTGGCGTGGTAAAAAAGCTCCTCCGCCGAGTGCTCCATTATGCAGCGCGCAGCGCGGCACAAACAACAGACATACACAAGTATGCATCAAGGAATATCAAACAACCATATAAATTCATAAATAAAATGTACCATACAAATACAACAAATTATTCACAACATATACAATAAGTACATAAAATTGTTCACACATACAACAAGTTTATGGACCAACATACAATACAACATAGTTTTGAGACAATACAACGCATATTTTTCAAACAAATACAACAAGTATGCAACTATTGTTGTCCATGCCAATTCCACTATTCTTCCATGAGATCTTTTTGGAACTCATCATTGCGTCGCTGGAGCGAATGGCAAAGTACGAGGTAATGAACCGGGCAATCCTATGTGCGGACCTCCTCACTTGCACGGGAACCCCATCAACTCGTAGTGGGTATGATCCACATCTTTCTCACGATCATCCTCTATAATCATGTTATGCATGATGACACAAGCGGTCATGATATACCAAAGGCATTCTTGGTCCCAAAATCTAGCCGGCCCTCTCACAATGGCAAATTGAGCTTGCAAAATCCCAAATGTTCTCTCTACATCTTTCCTAGCCGCCGCTTGTGCATTGTGGAATCGGGTTTGCTTCTTACTATAAGGGTATTTTACCCTTATCCATTATTTTGGTAACTATGACACCGTGCTAGAGTATTTGGTCTAATACATGTCTACAAGATGATTCGCAGGTATTAGCCAAAGAGGTATAATGGTGTATCAATGGAACAAGAAAGCAATGAGAGACCCCCCACTTCGATGAAAAATCAACAAAGGATTTTCAGAGCATGGCCGGTCCCTAGCCCGGTCAGACCGGCCAGCCTGGCGCCGACCGACCCCGGGACCGGTGCCAACTGGGTAGAGTCCAGTAAGGTCGGGCGCTGGTCCGGTCAGGGTCCGGTCGCCGGCCTGGTTTGGACCGGTCGATCCGGTCGCAGGCCCGGTCGGACCGGATGAAGGACCGGGCGCCCCGGCACCCAACCGGCCTCCACGCTCGTGCCAACCGGGCGTAGTCCAGTACGCCAAAGAAGCTGCTCCGGTCGGGATCTGGCGCCAGATCCGGTTTGGACCGGCCGGTCCGGTCCATGGCCCGGTCCGACCGGCCCCTGCGCCGACCTGTTCGTCACCAGGCCCGGTTGACCGGGTTTCTCGAAGAATCTGCTGACGTGGCAAGTGAGCAACAGTCAGAATTCAAGTGACACTATATATACCCCTTCTTCTACCTCTGAAGGGGTAGGCACTACACTACAAGATGTTCTTGAGCTCTCTCTCTCATACTCCATTGTTAGAAACACCAAAAGCCTCATATCTCCCTCCTCCTCCACCCAAACTCAAATCCCTCCGGGGAAACGATAGAGGAGGACCCGATCTACAGTTCTACCAAGCCAAATCTCATTCCCCCTTGTATTCATCAAGAAGCTTACTCTCTAGGGTTCCTTGGAAACCCTAGGTGGGCAAGACTCGGTCCGGAAGCATCCGGCCGTGGATTTGCTCCTGACAAGATTGTGAAGGTTTGGAGGCTACCTCAAAGTCTACCACAAGTGAGTGAGCTATTCCTTCGTGGGATAGGCTCCGGAGAATAGGGTGATCCTGTAGGATAACGTTGCATAGAAAACAAAAAATTTCCTACCGCGAACACGCAATCCAAGCCAAGATGCAATCTAGAAGACGGTAGCAACGAGGGGGTATCGAGTCTCACCCTTGAAGAGATTCCAAAGCCTACAAGATGAGACTCTTGTTGCTGCGGTAGACGTTCACTTGCCGCTTGCAAAAGCGCGTAGAAGATCTTGATCACGATCGGTTCCGGCGCCACGAACGGGCAGCACCTCCGTACTCGGTCACACGTTCGGTTGTTGATGAAGACGACGTCCACCTCCCCGTTCCGGCGGGCAGCGGAAGTAGTAGCTCCTCTTGAATCCGACGAGCACGACGGCGTGGTGTCGGTGGCGGTGAAGAAGTCCGGCGGAGCTTCGCTAAACTACGCGGACTATATGGAGGAGAAGGGGGCGGCTAGGGTTTGGGGGGGGTGGCCGGCCACTCTATGGGGGGCGGCCAGCTTGTGGTCTTGGGGTGGCCGGCCCCCTCCCTTGGCCCCTCATTATATAGGTGGATCCCAAGTGTTGGTATCCAAGTCTTCGAATAAGACCCGAAACCAAAACCTTCCATAAGAGGGGAAACCTAGCCCAACTAGGACTCCCACCCAAAGGGTGGGATTTCCACCTCCCATGTGGGGGGGTGGCCGGCCCCCTATGGTGGAGTCCACTTGGGACTCCACCCCATCTAGGGCTGGCCGGCCATGGTGGTGGAGTCCCATGTGGACTCCACCTTCCTTGGTGGTTTCTTCCGGACTTTTCTAGAACCTTCTAGAACCTTCCATAGAACCTTCCGCGACATTTTATTTCACATAAAATGACATCCTATATATGAATCTTATTCTCCGGACCATTCCGGAACTCCTCGTGATATCCGGGATCTCATCCGGGACTCCGAACAAATATTCGAACTCCATTCCATATTCAAGTACTACCATTTCAACATCCAACTTTAAGTGTGTCACCCTACGGTTCGAGAACTATGCGGACATGGTTGAGTACTCACTCCGACCAATAACCAATAGCGGGATCTGGAGATCCATAATGGCTCCCACATATTCAACGATGACTTTAGTGATCGAATGAACCATTCACATATATTACCAATTCCCTTTGTCTTGCGATATTTTACTTGTCCGAGGTTTGATCTTCGGTATCACTCTATACCTTGTTCAACCTTGTCTCCTGACAAGTACTCTTTACTCGTACCGTGGTATGTGGTCTCTTATGAACTCATTCATATGCTTGCAAGACATTAGACGACATTCCACCGAGAGGGCCCAGAGTATATCTATCCGTCATCGGGATGGACAAATCCCACTTGTTGATCCATATGCCTCAACTCATACTTTCCGGATACTTAATCCCACCTTTATAGCCACCCATTTACGCGGTGGTGTTTGGTGTAATCAAAGTACCTTTCCGGTATAAGTGATTTACATGATCTCATGGTCATAAGGACTAGGTAACTATGTATCGAAAGCTTATAGCAAATAACTTAATGACGAGATCTTATGCTACGCTTAATTGGGTGTGTCCAATATATCATTCACACAATGATATAACCTTGTTATTAATAACATCCAATGTTCATGATTATGAAACTAATCATCCATTAATCAACAAGCTAGTTTAAGAGGCATACTAGGGACTTCTTGTTTGTCTACATATCACACATGTACTAATGTTTCGGTTAATACAATTATAGCATGACATATAAACATTTATCATAAACATAGAGATATAAATAATAACCACTTTTATTATTGCCTCTAGGGCATATCTCCTTCAGTCTCCCACTTGCACTAGAGTCAATAATCTAGATTACATTGTAATATACCTAACACCCATTGCATTCTGGTGTTGGTCATGCTTTGCCCTAGTGAGAGATTTAGTCAACGGATCTGCTACATTCAGATCAGTGTGTACTTTGCAAATCTTTACTTCTCCATCTTCAATGTACTCGCGAATCGAGTGGTAACGCAGCTTGATATGCTTCAGCCTCTTGTGTGACCTTGGCTCTTGTGCATTGGCGATGGCACCCATATTATCACAGTAAATGATCAATGGGTCCAATGCACTAGGAACCACACCGAGCTCTACAATGAACCTCTTCATCCATACCGCTTCGATGAAGCCTCGCGAAGCCGCTATGTACTCGATTCCGTTGAAGACTTCGCCACCGTGCACCGCTTCGAGCTTGCCCAGCTCATCGCGGCACCATTCAATATAAACACGTACCCGGACTCGTGACTTAGAGTCATCGGGATCGGTGTTCCAACTTGCATCGGTGTAACTTGTTACAACGAGCTCTTGGTCACCTCCATAACAAAGAAACATATCCTTAGTTCTTTTTAAGTACTTCGGGATATTCTTGACCGCTGTCCGGTGCTCCATTCCTGGATCACTTTGATATCTCGCTAGTCAAACTAACGAGCATGCGCTATATCCGGTCTTGTACATAGCATGGCATACATAATAGAGCCTCACTGCCGAAGCATAGGGGATCCGATTCATCCTTTCTCTTTCTTCTGCCGTAGCCGGTCCTTGAGTCTTACTCAAGACCTTGCTCGGTAACATAGGTAAAAACCCTTTCTTACTTTCGTCCATTCTAAACTTCTTTAGAATCTTGTCCGAGTATGTACTCTGTGATAGCCCTATCAGGCGTCTTGATCTATCTCTATAAATCTTGATGCCTAATATATACGATGCTTCACCAAGGTCTTTCATTGAAAAACTGTTAATCAAATAACCTTTTACACTGCTTAATAGTTCTATATCATTCCCGATCAATAATATGTCATCTACATATAATATCAGGAATGCTACAGAGCTCCCACTCACTTTCTTGTAAATACGAGGCCTCTCCATGACACTCTGTATAAACCCGAAGTCTTTGATCACCTTATCAAAGCGTCGGTTCCAACTTCTCGATGCTTGCTTCGATCCATAGATTGAACGCTGAAGTTTGCATACTTTGTCGGCATTTTTAGGATCAACAAAACCTTTGGGTTGTACCATATACAACTCTTCCTCAATGTCTCCATTAAGGAACGCCGTTTTGACATCCATCCGCCAAATCTCATAATCGAAAAATGCAGCTATTGCTAACAAAATCCTCACAGATTTTAGCTTCGCTACGGGTGAGAAAGTCTCATCGTAGTCAACTCCTTGAATTTGTCGGAAACCCTTTGCGACAAGTCGAGCTTTATAGACAGTAATATTACCATCGGCATCTGTTTTTCTTTTGAAGATCCATTTATTCTCGACGGCCTTTCGGCTATCGGGTAAGTCTACCAAAGTCCATACTTTGTTATCATACATGGATCCCATTTCAGATTTCATGGCTTCTTGCCATTTGTTGGAATCCGGGCTCATCATCGCTTCTTCATACGTCGCGGGGTCCTCATCATTGTTATCCACAATCATGACATTTAGACAAGGATCATACCAATCGGGAGTGGCACGTTCCCTTGTCGATCTGCGAGGTTCGTAGTTTCCTCGTTCGAAGTTTCATGATCATTATCATTTGCTTCCTCTCGTTGCCGTTGTAGGCGGTACGGTACATCTTCCGTACTCGCGCTACTCGATCAACGAGTATAGATTCATTAATCTCATCGAGTTCTACTTTTCTTCCAGTCACTTCTTTAGTGAGAAATTCTTTCTCAAGAAAGGTTCCGTTCTTAGCAACAAAGATTTTGCCTTCGGATCTGTGATAGAAAGTGTACCCTATAGTTTCCTTAGGGTATCCTATGAAGACGCATTTCTCCGCTTTGGGTTCTAGCTTGTCCGGTTGTAACTTTTTTACATAGGCTTCGCAACCCCAAACTTTAAGGAACGACAGACTTAGGTTTCTTATTAAACCATAATTCATACGGTGTCGTTTCTACGGATTTTGATGGTGCTCTATTTAAAGTGAATGCGGCTGTCTCTAATGCATAACTCCAAAATGATAACGGCAAATCAGTAAGAGATATCATAGAACGAACCATATCTAAGAGAGTTCGATTACGATGTTCGGACACACCGTTTCGTTGTGGTGTTCCCGGCGGTGTCAATTGTGAAAGTATTCCGCATTTCTTTAAATGCATGCCAAACTCATAACTCAGATATTCACCTCCGCGATCAGATCGTAGAAATTTAATCTTCTTGTTACGTTGATTTTCTACTTCACTTGGAATTCCTTAAACTTCTCAAAAGTTTCGGATTTATGTTTCATGAAATAGATATACCCATATCTACTCGGATCATCCGTGAAGGTTAGAACATAACGATAACCACCGCGCGATGCTACACTCATTGGTCCGCACACATCGGTATGTATGATTTCCAATAAGTCGGTAGCTCGCTCCATCATACCGAGAAAATGGAGTCTTAGTCATTTTTCCCATTAGACATGCTTCGCATCTATCAAGTGACTCAAAGTCAAGTGATTCAAGTAATCCATCGGTATGGAGTTTCTTCATGCGTTTCACTCCAATATGACCAAGACGACGAGTGCCACATGTAAGTAGAATTATCATTCAATTTAATTCGCTTAGCATCAATGTTATGTATATGCGTATCACTACTATCGAGATCTAATAGAAATAAGCCATTCTTTTGTGGTGCTCGACCATAAAAGATATTATTCATAAAAATAGAACAACCATTATTCTCGGACTTGAATGAATAACCGTCTTGCATTAAACAAGATCCGGATATAATGTTCATGCTCAACGCAGGTACATAATAACAATTATTTAGGCTTAAAACTAATCCCGAAGGTAGATGTAGAGGAAGTGTGCCGACTGCGATCACATTGACCTTGGATCCGTTTCCAACGCGCATCGTCACTTCATCTTTCAGCAGTTGTCGTTTATTCTTTAGTTCCCGTTTCGAGTTACAAATATGAGCAACCGAACCGAGTATCAAATACCCAGGTACTAGAACGAGAACTAGTGAGATAAACATCTATAACATGTATATCGGATATACCTTCTTTCTTCTTCTTGACAAGGCCGCTCTTCGGATCTGCCAAATACTTGGAGCAATTACGCTTCCAGGTGTCCCTTCTCCTTGCGGTAATAGCACTCAGCATCGGGCTTAGGGCCGTTCTTAGGTTTCATAGGAGGCGTGGCAGCTTTCTTGCCACCCTTCTTGAATTTTCCCTTAGACTTGCCCTGTTTCTTGAAACTCGGTGGTCTTGTTGACCATCAACACTTGGTGCTCTTTCTTGATCTCAATCTCAGCAGCTTTTAGCATGCCAAAGAGTTCGAGTAACTCTTTGTTCATGTTTTGCATATTGTAGTTCATCACAAAGTTCTTATAACTTGGTGGCGGTGATTGAAGGACACGATTAATCCCCGGTCGTTAGGAATCACTATTCCCAAGTCACCGAGTTTCTTCGCATGCCCGGTCATGGCGAGCATGTGCTCACTAATGGAGCTGCCTTCTTCCATCATACAACTTGAAGAAATGTTTCGATGCTTCATAGCATTCCACGGCCGCATGAGTCTCAAAAATAGCTTTCAGCTCATTCATCAACTCATGAGGATCGTGGTGCTCAAAACGTTTTTGAAGATCGGATTCCAGATCGCACAGGATGGCACACTTGAACTTGAGAGTACCGAGTTTTCCGAGTCTCGTAAACAGCTTTTACTTCATCGGTTTCGGTTTCGCGGGAGGGTCACCTAGCGGTGCATCAAGCACATATTGCAGATTTCCGCCGGAGAGGAAGATCCTCACATGACGGAACCAATCGGTGAAGTTGCTACCGTTGCTCTTAAGCTTTTCTTTCTCTAGGAACTGGTTAAAATTGATTGAGGACGCCATCTCTACAACATATATTTGCAATAGTTTAGACTAAGTTTATGACAAATTGAGTTCAAATTTTAATTCAACATAATTAAAAAACTAGGTGAACTCCCACTCAGAACAATATCCCTCGCATTGTCTTAGTGATCACACAAACCAAATCCATCGCACCTCAAATCGATCATCACGAGAAAAGGTGTAATTTCAATGGCGAACACTCAAAGTGTTCATCATATCAATCATATGATTCATGCTCTACCTTTCGGTATCACGTGTTCCGAGACCATGTCTGTACATGCTAGGCTCGTCAAGGCCACCTTAGTATCCGCATGTGCAAAACTGTCTTGCACCCGTTGTATGTACTTATCGAATCTATCACACCCGATCATCACGAGATGCTTCGAAACGATAAGACTTGATAACGGTGCTACTAAGGATGAACACTTTATTATCTTGAGATTTTAGTGAGGGATCATCTTATAATGCTACCGTCGCGATCTAAGCAAAATAAGATGCATAAAAGGATTAACATCTCATGCGAGTTCATATGTGATATGATATGGCCCTTTTGTCTTTGCGCCTTTGATCTTCATCTCCAAAGCACGGACATGATCTCCATCATCTTCGGGCATGATCTCCATCATCGTCGGCGAAGCACCAAGGTCAATGGCGCCGTCTTCATGATTGTCCTCCATGTAGCAACTATTACAACTACTTTGAAATACTACTCAACATGAAATTTAAAGACAACCATAAGGCTCCTGCCGGTTTCCACAATACAATAATGATCATCTCATACATATTCATCATCACATTATGGCCATATCACATCACCAAACCCTGCAAAAACAAGTTAGACGCTCTCTAATTTGGTTTGCATATTTTACGTGGTTTAGGGTTTTCGATATAGATCTAATCTACCTACGAACATGAACCACAACGTTGATACTAATGTTGTCAATAGAAGAGTAAATTGAATCTTTACTATAGTAGGAGAGACAGGACACCCGCAAAGCCTCTTATGCAATACAAGTTGCATGTCGAACGAGGAACAAGTCTCATGAACGCGGTCATGTAAAGTTAGTCCGAGCCGCTTCATCCCACTATGCCATAAAGATGCAAAGTACTCAACTAAAGATAACAAGAGCATCAACACCCACAAACCATTGTGTTCTACTCGTGCAACCATCTATGCATAGACACGGCTCTGATACCACTCGTAGGATAACGTTGCATAGAAAACAAAAATTTTCCTACCGCGAACACGCAATCCAAGCCAAGATGCAATCTAGAAGACGGTAGCAACGAGGGGGTATCGAGTCTCACCCTTGAAGAGATTCCAAAGCCTACAAGATGAGGCTCTTGTTGCTGCGGTAGACGTTCACTTGCCGCTTGCAAAAGCGCGTAGAAGATCTTGATCACGATCGGTTCCGGCGCCACGAACGGGCAGCACCTCCGTACTCGGTCACACGTTCGGTTGTTGATGAAGACGACGTCCACCTCCCCGTTCCAGCGGGCAGCGGAAGTAGTAGCTCCTCTTGAATCCGACAGCACGACGGCGTGGTGTCGGTGGCGGTGAAGAAGTCCGGCGGAGCTTCGCTAAACTTCGCGGACTATATGGAGGAGAAGGGGCGGCTAGGGTTTGGGAGGGGTGGCCGGCCACTCTATGGGGGCGGCCAGCTTGTGGTCTTGGGGTGGCCGGCCCCCTCCCTTGGCCCCTCATTATATAGGTGGATCCCAAGTGTTGGTATCCAAGTCTTCGAATAAGACCCGAAACCAAAACCTTCCATAAGAGGGGAAACCTAGCCCAACTAGGACTCCCACCCAAAGGGTGGGATTTCCACCTCCCATGTGGGGGTGGCCGGCCCCCTATGGTGGAGTCCACTTGGGACTCCACCCCCATCTAGGGCTGGCCGGCCATGGTGGTGGAGTCCCATGTGGACTCCACCTTCCTTGGTGGTTTCTTCCGGACTTTTCTAGAACCTTCTAGAACCTTCCATAGAACCTTCCGCGACATTTTATTTCACATAAAATGACATCCTATATATGAATCTTATTCTCCGGACCATTCCGGAACTCCTCGTGATATCCGGGATCTCATCCGGGACTCCGAACAAATATTCGAACTCCATTCCATATTCAAGTACTACCATTTCAACATCCAACTTTAAGTGTGTCACCCTACGGTTCGAGAACTATGCGGACATGGTTGAGTACTCACTCCGACCAATAACCAATAGCGGGATCCGGAGATCCATAATGGCTCCCACATATTCAACGATGACTTTAGTGATCGAATGAACCATTCACATATATTACCAATTCCCTTTGTCTCGCGATATTTTACTTGTCCGAGGTTTGATCTTCGGTATCACTCTATACCTTGTTCAACCTCGTCTCCCGACAAGTACTCTTTACTCGTACCGTGGTATGTGGTCTCTTATGAACTCATTCATATGCTTGCAAGACATTAGACGACATTCCACCGAGAGGGCCCGAGTATATCTATCCGTCATCGGGATGGACAAATCCCACTTGTTGATCCATATGCCTCAACTCATACTTTCCGGATACTTAATCCCACCTTTATAGCCACCCATTTACGCAGTGGTGTTTGGTGTAATCAAAGTACCTTTCCGGTATAAGTGATTTACATGATCTCATGGTCATAAGGACTAGGTAACTATGTATCGAAAGCTTATAGCAAATAACTTAATGACGAGATCTTATGCTACGCTTAATTGGGTGTGTCCATTATATCATTCACACAATGATATAACCTTGTTATTAATAACATCCAATGTTCATGATTATGAAACTAATCATCCATTAATCAACAAGCTAGTTTAAGAGGCATACTAGGGACTTCTTATTTGTCTACATATCACACATGTACTAATGTTTCGGTTAATACAATTATAGCATGACATATAAACATTTATCATAAACATAGAGATATAAATAATAACCACTTTTATTATTGCCTCTAGGGCATATCTCCTTCAGATCCTTCGTGGCGCGGGGAATCCTTCGTGGGACCTCCACTCCTCCAAACGTGACGTACCTTCTTGCAAAGGAAGGGAACACGGGAATAAACCCTCGTCTCCGCATGCTATCGGTTATCTCTAACCGAACTCTTTACTTGTGATTTAATCGCTCTGTGAGAGCCTTCGTGCTCGAGTTAGTTGTATCCTCATATAGGTTGTTTCACCTAGTTTGCATTAGGCTCACCTTTATATTCCGCAAAGCCTAATATTGCAAAGAAAGAATTAAAATATGTAGAAACCTATTCAACCCCCTCTAGGTTTACCATCTCTGAACTTTCAATTGGTATCAGAGCCTGGACTCTTACTAAGGGCTTCACCGCCTTAAGAGTGAGATGGAAAAACTATTCGAGGGTCTAGATGAAGACTCTAACCTTTCGGTTAGAGAAATGAAATCTAGATTCTTGGCATATGATGCCGAGAAGAAGAAAAAGGAGGATGAACTACAAAGCCAAATGGCACAGATGACTGCCATGCTTAAGAACTTGACTAGTGTGACTCCTAGTGGGGTTTCGGCCTCTCAAGAAAGTTGTCATGAAGTCAACCATGACTATCCCAAAAACACTTCACCCATGCCTCATATAAACCATAGTGGGAATGTTCCCCATTTTGATGGAACTCACTTTCCTTTTTGGAAATCTGCTATGGAATCTCATATTCGCAGCTGCAGTGTGGAGCTATGGGAGATCATTGTTGATGGATACCGGAAGCCACATGATCCCGCTCGGTTTACCTCCACCGAATTCTACAACCATCAACTCAATGCCTCCGCACGTGACAAGATTAGAAGTGGCATCAACCGCAAGCTCCTTGATCAAGTCAATGACATTGACTCCGCTAAAGAGTCGTGGGATCGGATCGTAGTACTCCAAGAGGGAACCGATCTGATCCAATCAGCTCTTTATGAGTCCGCAAAGCAAAGAAGCCACCATGTTCATGATTAGAGAAGGAGAATCCGTGGCCGATGCCTATGCAAGGCTTGGTGCTCTTAAAGTGAGATTCAAGGGACTTGGATGTGAGAAGTACAATGACGGCTTTGAGATGAATGAAGCATTCATAAAGTCTAAGGTCATTGCCATGATTGCCGTCAAGCAAGAAGACACCAACCTTGCACTCAACTTGCAAATCATTACCAAGAGTGCTGATCTGAACTCCGATGATCTAGTCTCCTATGTGGCAGCCAATGAAAACATGGCCAAGACAGGAAAAAGGCTCATGGCGATGAACCGTGTTGATGAAGCCTCACGCAACCATGAAGCATCACACAACCTTGCTCTCAAAGCTAGAGCTGACCATGGAAGAGAAGAAGACTATGAAATTGAAGAAGATGAAGAGATGACTTCAACAATTGACATCGCCACAGACTTTGCTTTCTTTGCCAAGAAGTACAAGGCAAAGTTTCCAATGCTTCTCAATGAGAAGAAGAAGAGAACCTACTACAACTGTGATGAAGATGGCCACTTTGCAAATGAGTGCCCTTATGAGAAAAGGGTAGACAAGCCAAAGTTTGTGAAAGGGGTCAAGCCAAGATTGAAGCCAAACCCTATCAACGATCGATACAAGAAGAACAAGGGAAGAGCCTTTGTTGGGGCCAAGTACATCTCCGATGAAGAAGAGGAAGATGAGGAGAAGGAGGTCGGAGTGGCCAGTTTGGCTTTCTCCAAGCCCGGGTCACTCTTCACATATGATTACTCCAAGGACTACTCCACAGAGAATGATGTCGGTTCTTCCTTCATGGCAAGAATAACTCAAGATGATGACTCCGATGATCCTCTCCCCTCTACGATCGTTGGCTCTTGTCTAATGGCAAGAGAAACCAAGGTAATGGAATCCCCACCTTCTCTAACTAGTGTTCTTGATGATGAATCTGAAAATCAAGAAGAATTAGCCATGCTTAAGGAACTTTACAAAGTTAGATGCACCCTTCGTGGTGAAGCTCTTGTCAAGTTTGATTTCTTGATGGACTCCCTCAAAGAAAAGGACGAGTCCATTGAGGAATTAGAATATCATTTGAATGATAAGGAACGGAGATTAAATCTCCTAAGACAAGAGCTAAAAACCGAAAGGTGCATATCTCAAGGCCTTAAGCAACAAATTGAAACTTATGAACCAGATAAAGTTAAGGATCTTGAAACTATTGAAAGGGCTCAATCATTGACCCAAGAGCTCAATGCCTCAAAGTAGGAGCTTGAATTTTCTCATGCTTCTCTCACTAGGGATCTTGACCACCTTGAAAGAGCTAACAAGCTTGTTAAGGATGAGCTCAAGAAACTTGGAGAGAACCATGACCTACTCCAAGAAACCTACACAAAGGCTCTTGAATCAATGAATGATCCCATTATTGATAAAGATGTTGCTAGTTCCTCCACCTCCTTTACTAGTGAGCATGCTAAGCTTGTTGCGGAACATGTTCGTTTACAAGAGGAACTATCTTTGCATGTTGAGACCAATACATATCTTGAATCTTTGGTAACCAAATATGGTCTCAACTATCATCCTAATGAATCGGCTTGTGAGCAAGCAACTATTCTTAAGGAAAATGTTAGGTTGAAGAAGGAACTTGCCAAGTTCACCACAACCAAGAATAAGATGGGATTGGATGACCTCTTGAGTAAGCAAATGTCAAATAATCAAAAGCATGGACTTGGGTATGTTCCCAAGCCCTACAAGAAGAACAACTACAAGAAGGAGAAGCCCGCCCAAGAAAAGAACAAGAAGGTCACTAATGATGGCAAAGCCCCAAAGGGTAAAGCCACTAGTGGTGACCGCACGGGGCCAAACAATCACTATGCTTTATTTATTGATTATTATGGTGATGTTTATGCTAACTATGTTGGCCCTCCTAATGGCTATGCTTATAGAGATTACTCAATTTGGGTACCAAAAGATATTGTTGCCATTGCAAAGGAACCCATTAATCGATGGATTCCTAAATCCTCTACTTGATTTTGTAGGGGTATTCCTCCGGTGGTCCAAAATGGGTGTTTGATAGTGGATGCACCAATCATATGACCGGAGGAAGAACTATGCTTGATCAATTCATTGAGGATATCAACAAGAAGTCAAGCATCACCTTTGGTGACAACTCAAAGGGAAAGGTACTTGGGTATGGCAAGGTGGCAATCTCGAAGGACTTGTGCCTTGAGACGGTCATGCTTGTTGAATCCCTTGGCTATAACTTACTTTCTATATATCATCTTGCCGATGCCAGGTTACAATTCATATTTTACTAATTATTGTGTGAAAGTCTTTAGGAGTGACAATCTCAAATTGGTCCTTGTTGGATATGTGGAGAACAACCTTTATGTGGTTGACCTCTCGAAAGAGAGCCCCTCTCCCTCCACATGTCTAATGGCGGCCAAACATGACGAAGGTTGGTTGTGGCATCGCCGCCTTGGTCATGTCAACATGAGAAATCTTAAGCAACTCCTAAAGGGTGAGCACATTGTTGGACTAACCAGCATTTCTTTTGAGAAAGATCGTGTATGCAGTGCATGTGTTGCCGGAAAACAACTCAAGAAGAGTCATCCTATCAAGAGCATTGTCACCACATCTAGGCCTTTGGAGCTCCTTCATTTGGATCTCTTTGGGCCATCACATTATGATACTCTTGGTGGAAGCAAGTACGGACTTGTCATTGTCGATGATTACTCAAGATACTCTTGGGTCTTTCTCCTCAAGTCTAAGGATGAGACCCATAGAGAGTTCATTATCTTTGCCAACAAGGCTCAATGGATGTATGAATCTGAGATCAAGGCAATAAGGACCGACAATGGCACCAAGTTCAAGAACTACACTATGCAAGAGTTCGTTGATGATGAGGGCATCAAGCATGAGTTTTCAGCTCCATACACCCCTCAGCAAAATGGTGTTGTTGAAAGGAAGAACCGGACTATCATTGAGATGGCAAGAACCATGTTGAGTGAATTCAACTCACCTCACAACTTTTGGGGAGAAGACATCTCTACAGCTGTCCACTACTCCAACCGGCTCTTCCTCCGCCCCCTCCACAACAAAACTCCATACGAGCTTCTCATAGGTAACAAGCCTAATGTCATGTACGTTCGTGTCTTTGGATGCAAATGTCTTGTTAAGAACAATAAAGGGAAGCTCGGTAAATTTGAAACTAGAACTATTGAGGGCACATTTGTTGGATATGCGGAGAACTCCCACGCCTATAGATACTACAACAAGTCCACCGGGGCTATTGAAGTATCTTGTGACGTGGTGTTCTTGGAGGATAATGGCTCCCAAGTGGAGCAAGTTGTTCCATGTGTTGCAGGTGATGATGATCCTTCTAATGCCATCAAGCTTATGGGCATTGGACACATCCGACCCACAGAAGTTCATACTGATGATCAAAATGATGGAATAGAAGTATCAAGTTCAGCCCAAGTAGAGCCTAGCTCAACTCAAGCTGATCCATCAAGTGCAACTCAAGATTTATCCTCTACTCAAGATGAGCCACATTCCGAAGAACAAGAAGAAAGCCCTCAACCCACTGAGCAATACCATGATGATGATCAAGAAACATCCTCAACTCATGTTCAAGCTCAAGTTGTCCCTCATGATCAAGTATTAGCAAGAGATGAATTCATTGATCATGAAGGAACCATTCGGAAGATCAAGGCTGCTACAAGGGCAAGTGACATGAAAGTAGATCAAGTCCTTGGTAGCATCTCAAAAGGAGTGGTAACTCGTAGACACCATGCATTACTTATCACTTATTGTCAACATCATGCTTTTGTGTCTAGTTTTGAGCCACTCAAGGTACATGAAGCCTTGGTTGATCCGGATTGGGTTATTGCCATGCAAGAAGAATTGGAGTGTTTCACTCGTAATGAAGTATGGTCTCTAGTTGAGACACCCAAGGATCATCGCATCAATGTTATTGGGACCAAATGGGTATTCAAGAACAAACAAGATGAGAATGGCATTGTCATTAGAAATAAAGCAAGGTTAGTGGCGCAAGGGTTTGCCCAAATAGAAGGTATGGATTTTGAGGATACCTTTGCGCCGGTAGCCCGTCTTGAAGCTATTCGTCTTTTGCTTGCATTTGCATCTTTCCACAATTTCGAACTATATCAAATGGATGTGAAAAGTGCATTTTTGAATGGTCCTCTAAAAGAAACTGCATATGTAGCTCAACTCCGGGTTTCGAAGACCCAAGCCGACCCAACCACGTGTATTTACTCCATAAGGCACTCTACGGTCTTAAGCAAGCTCCACATGCTTGGTATGAGTTCCTTAGGGATTTCTTACTACATGATGGGTTTTGCATGGGTAGGGTCGATTCCACCCTTTTCACCAAACGGGTTAAAGGGGGTGGCTTATTTATATGTCAATATATGTTGATGATATTATATTTGGTGGAACTAACCCCAATCATAACAAAGCTTTTGAGCTATTGATGACTAGGAAATTTGAGATGTCCATGATGGGAGAGTTGAAGTTCTTCCTAGGCTTCCAAGTAAGGCAACTTGCAAAAGACACCTTCATCTCTCAAGAAAAGTATGTGAAGGACATGCTCAAGAAGTTCAACATGACCAATGCAAGTCCAATGAAGACACCCATGCCCGTAAAGGGGCAACTTGGCTCATGTGATGGTGGTGAGAAGGATGTGTATATAAAGGTATACCGTTCCATGATAGGATCTTTGCTCTACCTTTGTGCCTCTAGGCCGGATATCATGCTAAGTGTAGGGATGTGTGCTCGTTTTCAATCTGCTTCTAAGGAGAGCCATTTGATGGCGGTCAAACGGATTCTAAGATACCTTGTTCTTACTCCTACTCTCGGGCTGTGGTATCCAAAGGGGTCAACCTTTGAACTCATTGGCTATTCGGATTCCGATTGGGCAGGTGATAAGGTTGACCGGAAGTCTACCTCCAGGGCTTGCCAATTTATTGGCCGGTCATTGGTGAGTTGGTCATCCAATAAACAAAACTCCACCGCTTTATCCACCGCCGAAGCCGAATATATATCCGCGGCATCTTGTTGCACTCAGTTGTTATGGATGAGGCAAACCTTGAAATACTATGGTATGTCTCTTGGTACGGTGCCTCTTCTATGTGACAACGAAAGTGCAATAAAGATCGCCAATAACTCGGTTCAACATTGTCGCACCAAACACATTGACATTCGCCATCACTTCCTACGTGACCACGTTGCCAATGGGGACATTGCTCTCACTCATGTGGGGACAACATACCAATTGGCGGATATTTTCACTAAGCCTTTGGATGAAACCCGGTTTGTAAACTTGAGAGGAGAACTTGGTATTCTTGATCCTAAAAACTTAGATTGAATAACTTCTTGCACTATATTCTTGCATTTATCCTGCTATCTACCTTAGAGGCACAACACATGTGGGGATAGTCATCTTACCATGTCTTGGTATGATGCATACCTATGTGTGCAACATAAATAGACCCAATGTCATTATATGGACCCAACCATGTCTCTTCGAGGTCTCATGACATTTGCGCTTTCACATAGGGGGAGCAATCCCCCGCCCCACATTAAGCCTCAATTGCAAATTAATTCGACTATACAAGGCTAAATGATCTTATTGCAAAACTATTCCAGAATAATTTATGATTCTTGATATATTTCGAATCATGCCCATTGTTGCTATTTACATCTTGTTTGGATTTCACTCCAATGGGTATGCCTAGAAAACCTTGTGTTTCCTACCCCATGTCTATGCTCATCTCATCATACATCTATCTATCTATATGTACATGTCATCGTCCGAGCATACACGCACAAATGCACAAAGGTTAGGGGCAAAACAAGGCAAATTGGGGTGGCCGGTCACCGGTCCGGTCGGACCGGCCTATGCGCCGGGCCGCCCGATCACTGACCCGGTCGACCGGGCTATGTGCCTGTCGTGCGGCTGGTTAAGTGGGGAGGAGGGTACCCTTTGGGGATCTTCTTCCTCACTTCCCCCTCCTCCACACACACCATGGGCGCCGCCTTTGTCATCTCCACCTCATCCCAGGGCCTTCCCACCACTAGAATCCCCTCAAACTTCACCCAATCATAGATCGGGATCTCTCAAGCATCTCCACCAAGGGATTTGGTGTCTCTCAAGCCACATTTGGAGATTTTGGGAATTTGGCCCTCAAGCCCTCTCTATGTGTTCTCTTTGTTTCCTTGAGCAAAGAGGACCATGTCTTCGGGTAAATCCCTCTTCCATTCCCTCTCCCTCTCGTTTTCCCTCTCACATTGCACATTCTTGAGGAAATTTGAGAAAAATTAGGGTTAGGGTTAGGGTTAGTAAGTCCTCATGCCTTTAGAGTGTCTTTCACCACTATGCACATGTTTCACTCTACAATGCTATAGTATATGTTCAAGTTTATGAGTTTTTGCATGATTTTTTGGTTGAAATTCTGGGCAAACCTAACAAATCCACATGACCCGGTCCCTGGCCTGATCAACCGGACGCTCAACCGGCCGGTCCGGCGCGTGGCCCGGTCGACCGGATGGCAGACCGGCCCGCCCGGTCTCTAGTCCGGTTTGACCGGACCATACGCCGGATTGCCCAGTTTTTCGCACAACTTCATCAAAATACTTGGATATATGCTATGCTCTTTGGCCTCCCTACTTCCTGATGACATGTACACTTACCCCACTGCTACCCTTGCTCTATTTTGCTGATTCACAGATGATTGGAGTGGTGATGACCGTGGCACTCTTGCCAAAAGAGGAAGGCCTACGGTGCCTCCAGGACGCCGTACTAGCGGTCGCGTGCCTTCTAGAGCACCTCCGCCTACTGGTCCAGGCAGCTCAACTAGAAGAACCAAGTCAGTTGCCACTAAGAGGAAAGATAAACAGACAGCACAAGATGATGATCTTATTGAGAGACTGCCAACGTTTAATGTTGGCACTGTACATGTTGGTGCATGGAGAAGACTTAGAGAGGACAACCCCTATCGCTTTGTGGAACCCACTTACACTCATGGAGATAAGTTTTTCTGGACCAAGACACATCAAGTGTTGTGGGAGGAGTACTACAACACCCGAGAGTGCATGAAGAATGGTACTATTGTGATGCCCAAGGCTATCAAGGATGTTCTTACAATGCATGAAGCCACCAAGTATCGCTTTGTGGTTGCCACCTTGAAGCGGATGGGGCTGTTTGATCTCATGTGCTTGACGCCTACTGATGGGTGCTATTGTCCAATCCTTGTGAGGCAATTTCACTGCACTGTGTTTTTCCATGATGACGCAGCTCGCACTATGACTTGGATGACAGGACAAGAAAAACATACTTGCAACTATCTTGATTTCTGTGAAGCCATGGGGTTTGCTGGTGGTCGTGCTCATGGTTTCAAGATATACTCTCAGAACAAGTTCAATAAAGGGGACATTGCCTTCTGCTATCCTCCGGAACCCACAGCTGGCCCTCCCACTATCTCTGGCATGTACTACTCCTACCTTGTACTTGCCAAGCTATTCCGTGAGAATCTCATCAGAAAGTCCGGAGATACAAGTGAATGCCGTGCATACCATCTGAACTTGATGTACTACTGCCACCTTGAGCACCAGAAGACCATTGATGGTTGTGATCTCCTCTACTGTGAACTAAGGCGCTCTGTTCGCGAAAGGATGACTCAAAATTATGCTCAGTACATTCAGCTGCTCATTGATAACCCACAAGTATAGGGGATCGCGGCAGTCTTCGAGGGAAGTAAAACCCAAATTTATTGATTCGACACAAGGGGAGGTAAAGAATACTTATAAGCCTTAACAACTGAGTTGTCAATTCAGCTGCACCTGGAAAAGCACTAGTAACAGGGGTGATGTGAAAGTAGCAGTGATATGAGAGCGATAGTAACGATAACACAACGACAGAGTAATAGTAATATGAGAGCAATGGCACCAGAAAATAGTTGATACTACTTCCAATGACATGTAGAACGAGTATATGATGATGAAAGATGGACCGGGGTTCCCAACTATCTACACTAGTGGCAACTATCCAATAACAAGTGTTGGGTGAACATATTACAGTCAGGCAATTGATAGGATTGAAATAGCATTAAGACAGAACATCAAGATCATTAATCATGTAGGCATGTTTTCCATATATAGTCATACGTGCTCGCAATGAGAAACTTGTACAACATCTTTTGTCCTACCAGCCGGTGGCAGCCGGGCCTCTAGGGAATCTACTTGGAAATTAAGGTACTCCTTTTAATAGAGCACCGGAGCAAAGCATTAACACTCGGTGAAAACATGTGATCCTCATATCTAAGCCTTTCCCTCCGGTTGTCCCGAGCTTCTGTCACTTTGGGGCCTTTGGTTCCGGACATAGACATGTGCATACAACTTGTAGATACAATCTAAGCAATAAGTATAGAGCTCAAATCTAAGATCATGCCACTCGGGCCCTAGTGACAAGCATTAAACACAACAAGATTGCAGCAACAATAACTTCATAAACTTTGTAGATAGACAATCATAACGTAACAATCCATCGGATCCCGACAAACACAACACCGATTACATCAGATGAATCTCAATCATGTAAGGTAGCTCATGAGATCATTGTATTGAAGTACATGGGGGAGAGAATACCAACTAGCTACAGCTAGAACCCGTAGTCCATGGGGGAACTACTCACGGAGCATGATGGAGGCGGTGGCGTCGATGGAGATGGCTTCCGGGGCACTTCCCCGTCCCGGCAGGGTGCCGGAACAGAGACTTCTGTCCCCGAATTGGAGTTTCGCGATGGTGGCGGCGCCCCGGAGTCTTTCGCGGAGTTTCATCAATTGGTACTGCGTTTTTAGGTCGAAAGGGGTTTTATAGGCGAAGAGGCGGCGCAGGGGGGGCGCCTCACCCTAGGCTGGCGCGGGCCCAGGCTAGGCCGCGCCGCCTTAGGGTGTGGTGGCCCTCTGGCCCCTCTCCGACTCTTCTTCGGTGTTCTGGATGCTTCCGGGAAAAATAGGAGGTTTGGCGTTGATTTCGTCCAATTCCGAGAATATTGCCCGAACAGCCTTTCTGGAACCAATTCCAATTTCTTCCCGACACATCCCAAGAAAAATCCCGAATTGGATCCAAAATTAAAACAGCAGAAAACAGGAACTGACACTGTGGCATCTTGTTAATAGGTTAGTTCCGGAAAACGCATAAAAACATTATAAAGTGCAAGCAAAACATGTAAGTATTGTCATAAAACAAGCATGGAACGACAGAAATTATGGATACGTTGGAGACGTATCAGCATCCCCAAGCTTAGTTCCTACTCGTCCTCGAGTAGGTAAACGATAAAAAGGATAATTTCTGTAGTGACATGCTACTTACATAACCTTGATCATACTATTACAAAGCATATGAGATGAATGAAGTGACTCAAGGCAATGATCTATAGTTGCTAACAAATAGATAACATATAGCAAAACTTTTCATGAAGAGTACTTTCAAGACAAGCATCAAAAGCCTTGCACAAGAGTTAACTCATAAAGCAATAGATTCAAAGTAAAGGCATCGAAGCAACACAAAGGAAGATTTAAGTTTCAGCGAGTTGCTTTCAACTTTCAACATGCATATCTCATGGATAATTGTCAACATAAAGTAATATAATAAGTGCAAATAAGCAAGTATGTAAGAATCAATGCACAGTTGACACAAGTGTTTGCTTCTAAGATGGAAGGAAGTAGGTAAACTGACTCAACATAAAGTAAAAGAATGGCCCTTCGCAGAGGGAAGCAGGGATTAAATCATGTGCTAGAGCTTTTTAAGTTTTGAAATCATATAGAGAGCATAAAAGTAAAGTTTTGAGAGGTGTTTGTTGTTGTCAACGAATGATAGTGGGCACTCTAACCACCTCATCAACCAGACTTTCAAGAGCGGCTCCCATGAAGGATGTTATCTCTACTAGCAAGGTAGATCATCCCTCTTCTCTTTTGTTTACACATGTATTTTAGTTTCATTATTTATGGATGACACTCCTCCCAACCTTTTGCTTTCACAAGCCATGGCTAACCGAATCCTCGGGTGCCTTCCAACATTCACATACCATGAAGGAGTGTCCATTTGCAAAATTAAGTTGCTTACTGATAGATCAGGGCAAAACACGTGAAGAGAATTATTAATGCAAGTTAATTAATTGGGGCTGGGAACCCCATTGCCAGCTCTTTTTGCAAAATTATTGGATAAGCGGATGAAGCCACTAGTCCATTGGTGAGAGTCTGTCAAGAGTAAATGACAAGGTTGAAAGATAAAACACCACATACTTCCTCATGAGCTATAAAACATCAACACAAATTAAGAAGCATTTTGAAGGTTTAAAGGTAGCACATGAAGTATTTACTTGGAATGGCAGGAAATACCACATAGTAGGTAGATATGGTGGAAACAAATGGCATAGGTTTTGGCTTAAGGTTTTGGATGCACGAGAAGCATTTCCTCTCAGTACAAGGCTTTGGCTAGCAAGGTTGTTTGAAGCAAACACAAGTATGAACCGGTACAGCAAAACTTACATAAGAACATATTGCAAGCATTATAATACTCTACACTGTCTTCCTTGTTGCTCAAACACTTTTACCAGAAAATATCTAGACCTTAAGAGAGACCAATCATGCAAACCAATTTCAACAAGCTCTACGAGTAGTTCTCCACTAATAGGTTTAAACTACATGAAAAAACTTAATCATGATCTACTTGAGAGCTCAAAACAATTGCCAAGTGTCAAATTATTCAAGACAATATGAGGCATTTTCTGTTTCCAACCAAATAACCAATAAGTATTGTAGCTTCCAACTTTTATCATTGAACATTAAAAGTAAAACGAAAAACAAGTGTTCATATGAAAAAGCGGAGCGTGTCTCTCTCCCAAACAAGGATTGCTAGGATCCGAATTTATTCAAACACAAACAAAAATAAAACATACAGACGCTCCAAGTAAAGCACATATGATGTGACCGAATAAAAATATAGTTTCAATAGAAGAAACCTGATAAGTTGATGAAGAAGGGGATGCCTTGGGCATCCCCAAGCTTAGACGCTTGAGTCTTCTTGAAATATGCAGGGATGAACCACGGGGCATCCCCAAGCTTAGACTTTTCACTCTTCTCGATCATATATCATCCTCCTCTCTTGACCCTTGAAAACTTCCTTCACACCAAACTTCTCATAAACTTCATTAGAGGGGTTAGTACTCAAAAAAATTGAATCCACCTTGGTCCTGTAGTGGCACATTGCAAGAACTCAATAAACATTAGCTACAGCCCTCTACGTCTAGAAAACCTTGCTTAAAGTCCACAAGAGACAATGCAAAAAAACAGAGACAGAATCTGCCAAAACAGAACAGCCAGTAAAGACGAATTTTAAATAAATACTTCCGTTGCTCAAATCAGAAAACTCAAAACTAATGAAAGTTGCGTACATATCTGAGGAACACGCACGTAAATTGGCATATTTTTCTGAGTTACCTACAGAGAAAACAGCCCAGATTCGTGACAGATAGAAATCTGTTTCTGCGCAGAAATCCAAATCTAGTATCAACCTTCGATTAGAGGCTTCACTTGGCACAACAATACACAAAACTAAGATAAGGAGAGGTTTCTACAGTAGTAAACAACTTCCAAGACACAAATATAAAACAAAGTACTGTAGCAAAATAACACATGGGTTATCTCCCCAGAAGTTCTTTCTTTATAGCCATTAAGATGGGCTCAGCAGTTTTAATGATGCACTCCCAAGAAATAGTATTTGAAGCAAAAGAGAGCATCAAAAAGAAAATTCAAAACACATTTAAGTCTCACATGCTTCCTATGCATAGGAATTTTGTAAATAAACAAGTTCATGAAAAGCAAAGTAACAAGCATAGGAAGATAGAACAAGTGTAACTTCAAAATTTTAAGCACATAGAGAGGTGTATTAGTACCATGAAAATTTCTACCACCATATTTTCCTCTCTCATAAGAATTTTCAGTAGCTTCATGAACAAACTCAACAATATAACTATCACATGCAGCATACTTTTCATGATTTCCAAACACATAATTTTTATCAAGTTCAAGAATAGTGGAATTAAAACTTTCAAACTTACTTTTATTAATAATATAACAAGGTAGTTGATCAATCTCAATAGATATGGGACTCATAGAATAAGTCAAGAACTCTCCAATCCCATTTTCATTAGTAGTACAATTAATATTATCAAGTAACATAGGACCATCATCTAGAGCTTTATCATAGACATTTGCCAAACAAAATTCTTTAGTACCATGCATTTCGACATCAGGCACAAACAAAGCATTATCATAAGATTTATCAAAGTAGCATGGATTATCACAGATAACAGTAGCATAATCATTCTCACAAGTATTACTCATAGGTACTATTTCAAGAGAATCCACAGGAACATAACATTCAACCTCTTCCGGTAAGCATGGAGGACAATCAAATAGTGTAAGAGATAAAGAGTTACTCTCATTAGAAGGTTGACATGGGTAGCTAATCCATTCTTCCTCCTTTTGTTCGTCGCTCTCCTCTTCTTTTTCATCCAATGAGCTTTCAGGTTCATCAATTTCCTCCTCTTTTTCATCCAATGAGCTTTCGAGGTTCATCAATTTCTTCTTCCACCGGTTCCTCGCAAATTGTGAGTGCATTCTTGTGCATTAATGTGTCTCTCTTTATAATCAAGGATATAAGGATTCCTACTGTAGCATTCTATGCAAGAATTAAGGATAGTAGAGACATAATCTTTAAGGTCCTTACAAACAACACAAGTTTCATAATTCTCAACCATGAAGGATTCTATCTCGGAGGCTCCCATAAATAAGACAAATTGTTCTACCTCTTCGAACCCATAATGAATATAGCAATTCCGATTATAGCTCTTAATAAAAAATTCCTCACTAAAGCCACATTGAAATTTAAGATGTTTACTATCCTGTTGAGAGCAACAGTTTATATCATGGCATCTAAGCAAGATTCTAGCCATTGTATTCAATTTTTCTATCACATCACTCATAACTTTTCCCGTTCTTGATTCTCTATAATTATTATAATATTCTATAAGCTCCAAATAGGTTGTAGGTTCTCCCATAATAGCAGTTTTTAATTTTTAGGTTTTTCAAATTTTTATGGATTTTCGGGTATATGAGGAAAATAAAACAAGACAAAAAGAAACTAAGCAAAATAAAACTAGACAAAAATAAACTAAGCACAAATAAACTAAACAAAAGTAAACTAAGCAAAACAAAATAAAATAAAATAGAGAGAGAGGTGGAGTGTACTCCCCAGGTGAACTTATGAGTAGAGCTATGCCTCCCCGACAACGGCGCCGTAAAACAGATCTTGATAACCCACAAGTATAGGGGATCGCGGCAGTCTTCGAGGGAAGTAAAACCCAAATTTATTGATTCGACACAAGGGGAGGTAAAGAATACTTATAAGCCTTAACAACCGAGTTGTCAATTCAGTCGCACCTGGAAAAGCACTAGTAACAGGGGTGATGTGAAAGTAGCAGTGATATGAGAGCGAGTAGTAACGAGTAACACAACAGCAGTAATAGTAATATGTGAGCAATGGCACCAGAAAATAGTTGATACTACTTCCAATGACATGTAGAACGAGTATATGATGATGAAAGATGGACCGGGGTTCCCAGCTATCTACACTAGTGGCAACTCTCCAATAACAAGTGTTGGGTGAACAAATTACGATCGGGCAATTGATCGGATTGAAATAGCATTAAGACGTAACATCAAGATCATTAATCATGTAGGCATGTTTTCCATATATAGTCATACGTGCTCGCAATGAGAAACTTGTACAACATCTTTTGTCCTACCAGACCGGTGGCAGCCGGGCCTCTAGGGAATCTACTCGGAAATTAAGGTACTCCTTTTAATAGAGCACCGGAGCAAAGCATTAACACTCGGTGAAAACATGTGATCCTCATATCTAAGCCTTTCCCTCCAGCTTGTCCCAATTTCTGTCACTTTGGGGCCTTTGGTTCCGGACATAGACATGTGCATACAACTTGTAGATACAATCTAAGAAATAAGTATAGAGCTCAAATCTAAGATCATGCCACTCGGGCCCTAGTGACAAGCATTAAACACAACAAGATTGCAGCAACAATAACTTCATAAACTTTGTAGATAGACAATCATAACGTAACAATCCATCGGATCCCGACAAACACAACACCGATTACATCTGATGAATCTCAATCATGTAAGGCAGCTCATGAGATCATTGTATTGAAGTACATGGGGGAGAGAATACCAACTAGCTACAGCTAGAACCCGTAGTCCATGGGGGAACTACTCACGGAGCATGATGGAGGCGGTGGCGTCGATGGAGATGGCTTCCGGGGCACTTCCCCGTCCCGGCAGGGTGCCGGAACGAGACTTCGTCCCCCGAATTGGAGTTTCGCGATGGTGGCGGCGCCCCTGGAGTCTTTCTGGAGTTTCGTCAATTGGTACTGCGTTTTTAGGTCGAAAGGGGTTTTATAGGCGAAGAGGCGGCGCAGGGGGGCACCTGGGGGCGCCTCACCCTAGGCTGGCGCGGGCCCAGGCTAGGCCGCGCCGCCTTAGGGTGTGGTGGCCCTCTGGCCCCTCTCCGACTCTTCTTCGGTGTTCTGGATGCTTCCGGGAAAAATAGGAGGTTTGGCATTGATTTCGTCCAATTCCGAGAATATTGCCCGAACAACCTTTCCGGAACCAAAAACAGCGAGAAAACAGGAACTGGCACTGTGGCATCTTGTTAATAGGTTAGTTCCGGAAAACGCATAAAAACATTATAAAGTGCAAGCAAAACATGTAAGTATTGTCATAAAACAAGCATGGAACGACAAAAAATATGGATACGTTGGAGACGTATCACTCATCAACAAGGTTATGCCAACACCTCACAATACGCAAGATGAACGGGTAAAGATGGAAGCCTTCAAGGTACCTATACAAGGAGATAGACCGGACGTCCCTGCCATGATGCCTTCTGAGCGCCGGTCCAAGGAAAAACATGACCCTGCTAGCTCCAGCTATTCTAGGCGCCCCCAGAGTGGTGCCTCACGGTTCTTAACCAGCTTGTGGTAGATGTGCAAAAATACCAATGATGTTGCACATCAAAGCCTTGCCTTGAACCAGGAAACTAGGAGGCGCCAAAATGACTTCATGGCTGCTAGAAATGCTCATGTTCCTCCTTCTGGCCCTGAGATGGAGCCTGTGCATGCACCTAACTGGGAGATGCCTCCCATTACTGATGAGATGTTCCAGAACTTTGACCTTTCTATGTATGCTCATGGTGGTCTTCCTCCTTGACCTGCTCGTGCCCCTGCTGATGATGATGATGATGAAGAGGATGAAGGTGATGAGGATGATGATGGTGAGGATGATGATGGCGAGGATGATGATGATGATGGTGCTGGCAGCTCTCCCGCTGCGGGGACCGAGTTCTATTGATGGGAACGCTATCATCCCTCCTCTTTTCTTCGCCGTTTTGGTGTTCCGATGCCAAAGGGAGAGAAGAGAGTAGAGTCTAGGATTACGGGGTCCTTGGATGCACAAGCCATGCTTGACATTTTATTTGCTTCTTATTTGGCTTGTGCTTATTTCAAGAACCATTTGCTACTTCAAATAATTCGTGTATGGACATGTAACTATGTGCTTAATCTCTATGTTAGGATGATTATGTGTGCTATGCTTATATATCTTGATATGCACATGTCCATACCATGCTTGTTTCCTAAAGATATTGGGGGAGCTTCTCATGTTCCACAAATGGTGCACTTTGCATTCAAACGCAAATTCTCCAAGTGCACACATTATGGGGGAGCTGTCTCAATATCTCATATGGAATCAAAGTTTAAAGCTTATCATAATATCTATATGTGGCTCTAGCTCGGTTTGTCATCGTATACCAAAAAGGGGGAGATTGTAAGGGTATTTTACTCTTATCCATTATTTTGGTAACTATGACACCGTGCTAGAGTATTTGGTCTAATACATGTCTACAAGATGATTTGCAGGTATTAGACAAAGAGGTATAATGGTGTATCAATGGAACAAGAAGGCAATGGGAGACCCCCCACTTCGATGAAAAATCAACAAAGGATTTTCAGAGCATGGCCGGTCCCTAGCCCGGTCAGACCGGCCCGGGCACCGGCCAGCCCGGCGCCGACCGGCCCCAGGACCGGTGCCAACCGGGTGGAGTCCAGTAAGGTCGGGCGCTGGTCCGGTCAGGGTCCGGTCGCCAGCCCGGTTTGGACCGGTCGATCCGGTCGCAGGCACGGTCGGACCGGATGAAGGACCGGGCGCCCCGGCGCCCAACCATTCCACGCTCGTGCCAACCGGGCGTAGTCCAGTACGCCAAAGAAGCTACTCCGGTCGGGATCCGGCGCCAGATCCGGTTTGGACCGGCCGGTCCGGTCCATGGCCCGGTCTGACCGGCCCCTGCGCCGGCCTGTCCGGCGCCCAGGCCCGGTTGACCGGGTTTCTCGAAGAATCTGCTGACGTGGCAAGTGAGCAACGGTCAGAATTCAAGTGACACTATATATACCCCTTCTTCTACCTCTTAAGGGATAGGCACTACACTACAAGCTGTTCTTGAGCTCTCTCTCTCATACTCCATTGTTAGAAACACCAACGCCTCAGATCTCCCTCCTCCTCCACCCAAACTCAAATCCTCCGGGGAAACGATAGAGGAGGACCCGATCTACAGTTCTACCAACCAAATCTCATTCCCCCTTGTATTCATCAAGAAGCTTGCTCTCTAGGGTTCCTTGGAAACCCTAGGTGGACAAGAGTGGTCCGGAAGCATCCGGGCTGTGGATTTGCTCCTGACAAGATTGTGAAGGTTTGGAGGCTACCTCAAAGTCTACCACAAGTGAGTGAGCTATTCCTTCGTGGGATAGGCTCCGGAGAATAGGGTGAGCCTTCGTGGCGCGGGGAATCCTTCGTGGGACCTCCACTCCTCCAAACGCGACGTACCTTCTTGCAAAGGAAGGGAACATGGGAATAAACCCTCGTCTCCGCGTGCTATCGGTTATCTCCAACCGAACTCTTTACTTGTGATTTAACTGTCTGTGAGAGCCTTCGTGCTCGAGTTAGTTGTATCCTCATATAGGTTGTTTCACCTAGTTTGCATTAGGCTCACCTTTATATTCCGCAAAGCCTAATATTGCAAAGAAAGAATTAAAATCTGTAGAAACCTATTCACCCCCCTCTAGGTTTACCATCTCTGAACTTTCACTTACCTCGTGGTTGAATAACCGGCTTCACAAATATTTGCCACCTTGGATATATGCCGTCGGCGAGGAAGTAGCCATAGTTGTACTTGTGGCCATTTGCTTCAAACTTCACCAATGGACCTTCCCGCATTGCAAGTCTTGTCATTAGTGGTGATCGTTGAAGAACATTGATGTCATTGCAAGACCCGGGGATTCCATAAAATGCATGCCATATCCAAGTCTCTTGATCGGCGACCGCTTCAAGGACTATGGTGGCATCCTTATTGTACCATTTGAATTGTCCATGCCATGCCGCTGGACTATTATTCCAAATCCAATGCATACAATCAATGGAACCAAGCATACCGTGAAACCCCCGGCCGCCGCCGATCTCCAAAAGCCTTGCCGTGTCTTGAGCATTGGGGGCTCTCAAGTATGTGGAGCCAAAAACATTCACAACTGCAACGACAAAGCGCTTCACACACAAGATAGAAGTGATCTTTCCCATGGCCAAATAATCATCAACTAGATCCGTCGGTATACCATATGCCAACATACACAAGGCGGCGGTCACCTTTTGATATGTGCTATGACCAAGTTCTCCGGCGGCATTTCTCCTTTGCTCAAAGAACCGATCATACTTGGTCACCTCCGTTGCGATGTGCTTGAATAAGTTGATGCTCATCCGAAAACGCCGCCAAAAATAGCTTTCGGGAAATATCGGGTTCTCATTGAAATACGACCGCATCAACTTCTCATGCCCTTCAATCCTTTCTCTCCACAACTTCTGTCTACCGAACACCGATCCGCCAAATTTTGGCTTCTTAACGGCGCGGTATGCTAATAGTAAGGATATGTTCTCCTCTTCCTCTTGATCATACTCGTCATCCGATGAATCGTATGATGAACTCTACAAATATACATATGAAATTACTAACTACAACTAACTATAGTAGCTAAGATATAGACAAAATCATGGCGGCCGGTGGAGGCGCATACCTTGCCAGCAAATCGGCGAGCATCTTGGCTGCGCCATGTCGATAGCAAGCTCGAAGACGACGACATGGGGACGGCGGCACGGGGTATGTCGAGGAGGAGGCGCGGGCAAGGCGAGGAGAAGCGCTGGCTTGTGCCCGTCGGTACAGCGCGGCGGAGCGGCCGCTACTGCCGGCAGGAGGCACGGGCGAGGTGGATCTATGGCGCGGCAGCGAGCAACAGCGGGGCCGGCAGCGGCGGGATTTCGCGGCGGCGGCGCTGTGGGAAATGGAGGGCGCGTGACATAGGCATCCCCAATGGGCCTGCCGAAGATAGTACCCGGGATTTACTAAAGGCCCACTGCTCGAAGAATAAGAAGACTTGGAAGCCCAAGATATTATTAAGGAAAGTTAAAGTTATAGTAGGAAGTATTATTTGTAATCTTGCGGGAGGAGTTAGGAACCTTCCCGGACTCTGTAACTTGTACAATATGAATCCCTCGGCTCCGCCTCCTATATAAGGGGGAGTCGAGGGACAAAGAAAGCATCGAATCATTGTTTCTCAAACCCTAGTTTTCATATTCGTTGAGTACTTTTCGGCTGAAACCTTCGAGATCTACTTGCCCTCTACATCCAACTAAACCCTAGTCTACAATCCGTAGGCATTGACAAGTTAATACCTTATCAATTGGCGCCGTCTGTGGGATCTAGAGGCGACAAGGAGCTGATCTCGATGGCACGTTCAAGATCGTCGACTTCATCAGTAGCAAGCAACATCATGGACAGAGGTAAACAGATCGAAACTGGTCTTGCTGATTTTATTCCTCACCCGCCCTCCCGTTTGGATGCATATGCGAATCTGGAGGAGCCAATGAAGATGACATTTGGAAAGTTCGATTTCCGCATCGAGAAAGAAGGAGTGTATCGTCTCGAAGTTTCGATCTCGTCGGGATTATCGGCGGGTGGTCCTGATCTCTCAAACTCAGTATCATCCGTCGAGTCAAGCGATAAGGAGATTTCGTCGCCACGCTTTATCGGCAGCAGGGCAAGTGAAAAACTCGCCAAAATCTTCAGCGACATGTCCTTCGAATCATCGGCGGACTCTTATATAAGCGATGATTCGAGCGACACCGATAGCTTCGACTTCATTGACAAATCCATCTCTATTGGGAAGGTCTTCACCAAACTCTATGATGGTGTCACCGAACCAAGCAAAGTGAAAACTCCAAAATATCACCAAGTTTATGCCATTGGAGAGGCAAGTCGCGATCAAGAGGAAACATCGGAGGCTTTCGACGATTTGGGAAATCCCTATGTCGATCCCTCAGATCTAAGGAGAGGTTTGGGCACTAAATACGTCGGGCCCACACCACGCGTCAGAGTTCAACATCCACAAGCAGCCTGGGATAGAGCTGCGAAAGCTTTAGATGGCTCGGAACCAATGACGACAACTGCTACAGTCCAAGAACTGCAAGCTTATCAATATAGACTCGCCCGAGCTGGAAGAGAACTGGAAAAACGAACAGCTGCTTTGAACAAGAGAAGGGAGGAAGCTTCCGCATCAAGCAGGCGACGAGCGGAATTAAGTCGACACTCAGAACTTCGGGAGATAGTCACGGAGAAGCTCGGAGGAGAGCAAGATCTCGGCTGCAAAATATACCGGAAGCTGAAAGAGAGACTCTAATCCAAAACCTCGACATGTCCTTTATGTCAATCGACACGAGGGGGAATATTATCCCAAAAACACCGGAAGCAGGATACATGGCGACTCAAGCTTTCATCTTAGCGTCTAGGCCACCCCCAGGAGATCCAAGGGAGGCATTATATAACATGGCAATGGCGGGAGTTGGAGCCATGGGAACGGCGTTTATATCAACACCTCCCGAAGGGACGGCAAGGCAAAATAGTCCACGACCCGCGGCAAGCAATGAGCAATGAGCTCCCGAAGGGCCAAGTGGAGCAAGGGACACGGCAGCTCAAGCAAGGGTCGACAGAGCGCGACAAAGCAGAAGGGACCATCGGCAGTCCCCAGAGCTAAATGACGAGGATATGTGTGGTTTGCCATGCTTCACAAGGAGAGTTCGAAAAACTCGAGTCCCGTCGGGATTTACATTACCTGATAACTTCAAGAAATTCGACGGCCTCCAAGATCCCAAAGATTGGCTAGTTGATTATCTCGAGACGGTAAAACTCACAGGAGAAACCAGGACAACAGCTATGCAAAGCATCCAGGTGCATTTGAGTGGAGCCGCACGATCTTGGATAAAGAAATTTCCTCCAGTATCTATCGACTGTTGGGAAAACTTCGAGGACGTATTCGTCAAGAACTTCCGGTCCACATGCAAGAAACCTGCGTCATTAGAGGAGTTGAGAGCGTGCCGACAAAAGCCAGATGAGTCAATGAGAAAATATATCCAAAGGTGGAACATCATTAAAAACTCGGCAGAAAACATATCTGATGAGAGAGCAATAGATGCGTTTGTCGCAGGGATCAGGCGTGGTGATTTTGTCGAGGATCTGGGAAGGACCAATCCAAAGACAGTGTCCGCACTAATGGAAATAGCAAACAGATGGGCAGATGGAGAAGATGCTGTCCACAACAAACGGCACAGGTCGCCAGAGGAAGACCGTGGTCGAAATTATCAACCAAGGCGACGATTTCCTCGGCAGTACTCGAGTTATGACGCCCCAGGACAAATATCGGCTGGTTTCCGAGCAAGCGCAGGGGGAAACAACAGAGATGATTACCAGAGAAGTAATGAGCAACGAGGCGACAATAGAGATGAACCTCGAAATAATAGACAAAACAGCGGGCCAAGGTTCCAGAGGCCTTTCGTGTCCCCCGAAGAGATGATGAACGGGCCGTGTCAGATGCATTTTTTCCTCGACAGCAACGGGAAAAGACAGTCGGGACATCTGCAGAAGGATTGTCGCAATTTCCAGGCAATGTTAAGGTATGCAGGGCATGCTAAAGCTCGGGCAGCGCAAAGAAATCTTCGAGAACCTAGAAGCGAGATTCACTTGCCACCTCCTCCGGCGATTACGGACGACAATCGACATCAGCTCAGAATAGCGGCGGCACCTGCACCACCGCTTTACGTTGATCCTAATTCTAACGGAGCGGTGTCGATGATTCAGAAGGGAAGGCCATCCAATAGAACTCAAAAAGTGATCTCGCGACAGGTGTTTATGGCAGAGAAAATGCCTCCACCAACAGTCGAGTACCTTAATTGGTCAGGGCAAGACATTGGCTTCACTATAGCAGACCATCCACAGCAAGTTCCTCGACCAGGGCAGTCAGCACTTATACTACCAGCGGTCATCGCAGGATTTGACGTATCTCGTGTGTTTATAGATGGCGGCAGCAGCTTGAACCTTATGTACGCAGATACGCTAAGGAAGATGAATATTTCTCTCGCAAATTTGAAACCAACCGACACACGTTTCCACGGCATCACACCAGAGAAGCCAAGTTACCCATTGGGGAAGATCAATCTCGACGTTCAGTTTGGAACCCGAGAAAACTACAGGATAGAGAGGTTGGAATTCGAAGTTGTGGATTTTCCGTCGCAGTATCATGCTTTGTTGGGGCGACCAGCATATGCCAGGTTTATGGCAGTACCACATTACACGTACTTGCTTTGGAGGTTACCTGGACCTAAAGGACCAATCACAATCAAAGGAAGCTTCGCGTTAGCCGATAAATGCGACAAAGATTTTCATCGACTATCAGAAACTTTCGGGATGCAGGCAGAGTACGCAGCGTCAAAGCTCATGACTGATTATGATGTGCTGCCAGACGTAGGAAGGCCTAACAAGGAATCAACTTTCAATACAGCTAAAGATTCTAAGGAAGTGCAGATTCACCCGACAGACCCGAAGAAAACGACGTCCATCGCAACAAACATGGACCTCGCATAGGAAAGCGCGCTCGTCGAGTTCCTCCGTGAGCACTGGAAAATCTTCGCATGGTGTCCAGCTGACATGCCAGGAGTACCCAGGGAACTTGCCGAGCACCACCTAAACTTGGATCCTATCGCGAGACCAATCAAGCAACCTTTGCGGCGTTTTTCGGAACCAAACCGCAAAGCTATGCTGTCAGAAATTGATCGACTCAGAGAAGCTGGTTTCATCAAAGAGATATCCACCGAGGCCACCTGGGTAGCTAACCCAGTGATGGTGCCAAAGAAAAACACGAAAGTTCTCCGCATGTGTGTCGACTTTACGTGTCTCAATAAACATTGTCCAAAGGATCACTTTCCCCTCCCAAGGATCGATCAGATTATCGACTCCACGGCAGGATGTGAACGTCTTTCCTTTTTGGACGCATACTCTGGTTATAAGCAGATCAGATTAAAAGAAGACGACGAAGCCAAAACCGCGTTCATCACACCATATGGTGTATTTTGTTATAAAACAATGCCCTTCGGGTTGAAAAACGCGGGAGCAACATATCAACGGATGATGCAGAAGTGCTTGGCAACACAGATTGGGAAAAATGTACAAGTATACATCGACGACGTCGTCATCACATCAAAAAAGGGGGCAACATTAATCGAGGACTTGAAGGAAACTTTCGATAACCTTGACAAATTCTGTCTCAAGTTGAATCCGACGAAGTGTTCTTTCGGCGTCCCTGCAGGAGAACTTCTTGGGTTCCTAGTTTCAGCAAGAGGGATTGAAGCAAATCCCGAAAAAATCCAAGCTATCATAACAATGAGGAAGCCAACAAAGTTGAAGGAAATACAACAGCTAACTGGGTGAGTCGCAGCTTTAAGCAGATTCGTCGCCAGGCTGGGAGAAAAAGCGTTACCGCTCTACGCTTTAATAAAGCAAGGAGATAAATTCCAGTGGAACGAAGAAGCCGATAGAGCTTTCGAGGATCTGAAACGCACAATCTCGACACCACCAGTCTTAGTGGCGCCGAAGGAAAAAGAACCTCTCCTACTGTACATTGCAGCCACACCCCAGGTGGTTAGCACGGTACTAGTTGTCGAAAGGGAAGAAGAAGGAAAACTCCATGGAGTGCAGAGGCCAGTATATTTCATTAGTGAAGTTTTATCGCCTTCCAAACAGCGGTATCCGCAGTACCAGAAACTAGCATATGGAGTGATTACAACGACAATAAAATTGCGCCACTATTTTTCGGCGCATCCGATAATAGTGGTCAATGAGGCGCCCTTATCCAACATACTCAACAATCCAGAAGCTACAGGCCGTGTCTCCCTGTGGGGAATAGAACTTTCTCCTCGGGACATCACATATTGTAATGTCCCAGGTTTAGAGACGATCGAGGGGTAGATTTTGGAAAGGGATGTGCATTGCATTGCAAATTCTGGGGAAATTTCGCGCTTCTGAACAAAAACTGCATTGAAGGGGGACAAGTTTCTCTCTCGACACCTTACAGGGTTAGGGTTTCGAGAGTGCGACAAACCTGCTCCTTATTCAACTAAACTAGGGTTTTGAGAAAAGAGGGGAGAGTTTGCATCACAAACTTAAGTTGCATGATTGAATTACAAGTTAAGTTGTTTGATTGAATTCAAACCAAATTTGACTTTGAATTTCAAATTCAAACATTAAATAATCATCACATAATTCAAATTTGAGATAATTTCACAAACAATTACTATTAAGCAATAATACAAGTAATACAACTATTACATTAAGCTCAATAAGGAAAACTTGGGCTTTATTGATCATCACACATATAATACATTGTCTTTACAATATTCAGATTTGAATTATGGAAATACAACAAATTACAAGAATTGAATAATAATGAAAATAAAAGAAAAGTACAACTTAATGTTCTATCCTAACACTACAAGCTAGTCTTCATCTAGCCTTGTACTTGATGATCTCCATGATCTTTGGAGCATCAGGTTGTTTTCCTGCACACAAACACAAAGCAAATAAAAACAAGTGTTATGCCAAGTGGCATAGCCACTTGGCAGGTTAGCAAACAAATGATATAAAGTGGATATGCTCAAGTCTCTGCCGAGCAAAGCCATGCCACAGATAGAATCAAGCCCAAGTGCACAACACTTGCACACACACACAACCAGGCAGCTCACCAGGCTATGTGCATGTGCAACACACACACACACCTGGGTGAGTCACCACGAAGCTGCCGGTGGTGCTTGTCGACCAGCAAGAGCAAGCCAGACAGCATATAAAGCTTTTCCCAGCCAAACCCTAGCCATTTGATTCATCCATCGGCA